>NC_138206.1:51708483-52153483 GCF_964194415.1 Vipera berus | reverse complement strand
TGTGTCAGAAATAAATCAAGAAGGCTGCTAAATAGAATAGAAAGATTTGCGTTAATTGTGGCTATCAACTCGGCAAAATGCCGGTATTTCTAAGACATTTGAGCCAAGGTTAAATTAACTTTCAACTTTTAGGGTGACTGTACATTTTATCTGTAGTTTCAACAAGATTATCCATGTGATTTAATAAAAAGATTGCCAGATCAGCTTTTATAAGGAGAATAGCTGTCATTTCATGGTTAGCTTTAGAAGGAGTAAAAGTAAATTAACGGTAAAAGATGGCTTTTATTTATTCTAGAGAAAGCAGAATGAAAAAACAATTTTGAAATACAAAAAGGCAGGTGGCTAATGCTTAATCCATAGGAAGAACATCAACCTTCCACTGTTAAACAAAGAACAAGTTGCATGTTTATTTCTTAAGCTAAATGGATTATAAAATGTTGCCTTTTAGAAATAATGGTTGCAGAGAGCAGTATCCTAATGACAGGAAATCGATCCATTTGTGCCATCGTTGCTTCCCCCCCCCAAAAGACATGGTTACTGCAAATAAGGCTTGACATGGACATTTGATTTTTGTTTTCCCTGGAGTATGGCCTTTGTATTTGAATATGTTGTTTCATATTTTGCAAAAATGGCATGTCAGTACATTCTTGCTACTTTTGTTTATTTTTCTAGGTCCACATTTCACAGCAATATAGGCACAGAAATTCTCCAAGAACCCTGGATTTTCAACCTCCCCAACCTTTGCATCCTTTCTTCTCTTCTTGTAAACAATGTATTTTTGTATTTCATAAAATCTGTTAATAAAGAAAGGACCACGGTTACTGATAAAATGGCAGTTTTGCATGTAAGTGGTTCTCTACCTTGTATTTTCATGTAAAAGATACCGATCAAAGTTGCCCTATAAGGTCTGCGCTAAGGTCACCAAAATTTGCTGCCAGTTAGAGTGCATTTACAATGCTAGGCTGAATTGTGAGCAATTTAATTTACGGTTAAAGCTCAGGTTTTTGGACTTCAGTGCTCAGATTTTTCTCACAATGGATCAAACTCTATTGTGATTTATATCACAATATAATATCAACATGCAAATGATATAAATGATACATTGAACCAAATCTGTGTCATTTACATTGCTGCACTGACATATTTAGATTGACTAGCTTTTGGAGAATATGACATTTCATTTCATGTCTGTTCACAGCATAGTTTTTAGTTTAGTTTATTAATATTTCTAGCAAAATGTACTTTATAGATTTGGCATTACCAGATACTGTAGACAAACGTTTTTGTGACATTAAGCCTTGCCAGTGAAAAGACACTTCCATAAATCTTCACTGTTCAGAAGCTAAGACAGTAGCCCCATTTCCAAAATTTGAAAATCTCCAACTTCAACAACCCATCTCACAGGCTCTGCCTAGATCAGGGGTAGGCAACCTTGGCTCAGGGATTCTGGGAGTTGAAGTTCACGAGTCATAAAAGAGCCAAGGTTGCCTACCCCTGGTAGATCTTTCTCTTTGCGTGGACAATATCAGATTAAAACCCAAAGGTGAGACACAAGCCCAAAGAATGGATTTTGCTTAGGTGCCTGTGGGCTGCAATAATCTGGTCACAGACACCAGCAAATTAATCTGCTGTATCACTTTTGCTGCTATCCTGTGGCCATCCAGATTCTTGGAACTCAAATACAGTAGGCTAGTGCTATCTATACAGTATGCTTCTTTCCCAAAGAAAATAACATTGGGTACAACAGAATTAAAGACGTATTGTTTTTCTGGCTGGACATAAAAATTAGTTGATCATCCATTCAAAGTGAATGGACATCCTCTTTTCTTTTCTTTTTTATAACTTATTATTCTATAACTGTCTGACTCTGAACAATATGCACAATTTTTTTTACATTTCTTATATTATCTGTCATTTCTGAAAAGCTCAGAGTTTATACTTGAAATGAGTGCTTAATGAAGTATTGGTTAATGCATTGGTGATAGACAAATCAAAGCAAGTACTGTAAGTAAATAAAGATAAAGATTTCCCCTGTCCAGTCATGTCCAACTCCACGGGCAGTGCTCATCTTCATTTCTTAGCTGAGGGAGCCAGGGTTTTCTGAAGATATTTCCATAGCCATGTGGCCAGCATGATTATACACCAAGGGACGTGGAATACTGTTACTTTCCCATGAAGTGGTACCTATTTATCTACTTGCATTTGCATGCTTACAAACTGCTACGTGGGCAGGGGCTGGGGCAAGTAACAGGAGCTCACCCTATCACGTGGCACTCAGACCTTGGCTGTCAACTTTCCAGCTGATAAACTCAGTGTCTTTACCTACTATAAGTAAAAACACAATGCTTTCCTTCTGAATTTTTGTCAAGGGTTTTAGTATTGCAGTGATGAAGATAAATGAAAATGCTGGAGCAAGTGTTTCTGTGTTATTCTACAAAGGATTTATAATACATACTCTCTTTGTGTGTGTGTGTGTGAGTGTGTAGTTTGGGACACGCTAAAATATATTATATAGAAACTACAAAAGAGTGCACAGAAGGCTCACAGGAATATAGTACTTTTATTCATTTTCAAAGGTAAACATAATTTTTGCAAGGGAAAGTTATAATTCATTTATTTCCCCAGGTGGATCTTTTAATAGTTGTTGCCCCCAGAGAAGAAGTAGGTAAAGGTATTTCTTTCTATTAAAATCAAATTTCATTCTCCTAAAGAGCTGCTTCTCTTGCAAGTCATCACTACCTCTTGACTTGATCAGTTCTTGATTGTGTAAGGTTTAGATTGGATAAGAGAGAAAGTGAGGTATATCTGAACTGGGAGAAAAAAAGAGATGCATCTTAACACAGAAACATCTGCAGGGTGGGTCAAAAAAGTCAAGATGGTGGCCACAGTCAGGCAATCAAAGCTCTTGAGTTTAAAACATGTGTCCATTATTTTTTTTTAAAAAAGCACACAGCTTTGATCTTAGGATTGTGGCTGCACATTTTTGCTTATTTGCCCACCATAGATGTCCTGGCTTTTAATAAATGAAATTAACTAGAATTTTTTTTAACATAGAAGGAAAACACCTAATGGTCAAAGAATATAATAAAGACTCATAATTAACTGAACAAAAACTGAAAATGGGAAACATAACCCAAGATACTTATTTCAGTTACTTACTGATTTCCTTTTTACTGTCCTACTGCTACTGTTTATCTATGTTATTTTATTTTAATCAATTTATCTGTTATTTATCACATTTGTTCCTTCTTTTAATACATCTTATTGACCTTTGAAATATATATATATATTTAATTGACCTCTGATCATTGATTTAGAAATAAATTAATCTTTTTTTGACTGTCCTTTGCACATATAAAATGTATCAAAATATCTGAACATAAAATTCATTTTAAACTTCTTAATATCAGTTCTCTAGAAGGAGTTTTTCAAAATATCTCAAGCTGTGGAACCTGTTAAAAACAAAAGTCATGGAGCCTTTTCTCTACAAAATGACAGCTGTGTGTCTCTGCAGGAAAACCCAATTCTTCCTTTTCTGCCCCACCTTGTAAAATCTGCTATTTATGCCCCTGGCTGCATTTGAATAACATTTCCAATAACATAAACATTGCCTGGTTTGTTTGTTTGTTTATTCATTCACTTTACATGGCCATCCATCACAGACTCATGACTCTGGGTGGCTAGCAAAAGTTCAAAACACTTATAACCACAATAATACACACGCAATCAGCTGTTGAGTAAAAACAGAACCAGAAAAACCAAACATAATCAACATAATCATTGCGTGCGCTCTTCCACACATCTGGATGATCAGGCTTGGGGAACCAAACCATGTCTTTATAGCCTTTATAAGGCTTTATAGAAAGCTGGCAGGGATGGGACCAACCTAATTTCTGACAGGATGATATTCCAAAGGGCAGGCTTCATGACAGATCATTGAAATTAAAAGGGAAAAAAGAACCATATAGGAGCAGGCCGTGCTATCAAAGGTATTTGTTGTCACAAGTTTGGACGCTTGCCATTTTACTCTTCAGTTCTGGTCTATGAGTCAGATAAACAGCATCTGTATCTGCCTGCAAACTCAGCTACTGTCACTTAAAAACAATCAGAAACTAAAATCAGAAAATTACTCTGGATTCTGGTTGCCTTTAAGATGTCTTCCTAGCCAATCCGCAGATGTTTGTACTGGAAACACAGCGGTGGATTTGACATGGGTGCATTTTAAAGGCAACCTGTTACCCATTTTTTAAACTTATCTGAATGGAAAGTATTAAAATGATTGCAGCGGTTTCACTTTCGACAGAATGGGATGAAAATGGCAGAGGTGGAAGGCCCTTTAGAGCAGAGGTCCCCAATCTTTTGGGACCAGTTCCGTGGAGAGAGATTTTTCCGCGGACCGGAGGCTGCATGGTTTGGTGTACTGCCTGCATCTAATGGATGGGTCTTTGCTTGTTTGTGCAGCCCGGTTGCTGGCATACTGTGGCCCGGTAATGGTCCATAAACCAGAGGTTGGGGACCCCTGCTTTAGAGGATATTGACAGTCAAGCATCAACTGGATGCCCTGATGATTTTTAGCACAGTATATTTTTTTTCTAATTCTATTAAGGCATAAGTAGCAGAGATAGCAAAGCAGCATCTAACACAGAGTTTAAAATGTATTGAACAATTATAGGAAGAATCCAACTCCAGTTTAAAAATAAACACTTTTAAAACTGTTTTTAAAATAAGCTTACTTTTCTGGGTACCAAAAAAGGTACTTTTCTTGCTCTTTTCTGTGGAGAATTTTGAAGAAGAATCCATAATTTGCCTTTAAGAAAGAGTTTTGTGGAGTGACTAAAGGATTGACATTGTCAGCTGAGAAGCTTGGCCTCTCCTGTGGATGACTCCCTTGGCAGTCACAAAGAGCACTTCAGTTCTGGATTGCAAGGAGAAGCAGTTAAAAGCAGGCTTGCACATTGAGATGCAAAGCTATTTGTTAATGTGTTTATATCAGTGGTGGGATTCAGATATGTGAACAACCAGTTCTCTGTGTGGATGCTGCTTCCGGAAGTCCATTTTGGGCCTGGGCAACAAAAAATTAGCTACCAGTTCTGCCAAAGTGGTGCGAACCAGATGAATCTCATCACTGATTTATATGTTTATATGTCATATATTTATTGGTTTATATCATGGTCACCATGATATAAAAAGATGTTGAGACTCTAGAAAAAGTGCAGAGAAGAGCAACAAAGATGGTTAGTGAAGTGGAGGCTAAAACACAGAAAGAATGGTTGCAGGAATTAGGTATGTCTAGTTTAATGAAAAAAAGGACTAGGAGTGACATGATAGGAGTGTTCCAATATTTAAGGTGCTGCCACAAAGAAGAGAGGGCTAAGCTATTCTCCAAAACACATGAATGCAGGACAAGAAGCAATGGATGGAAACTAATCAGGGAGAGAAGCAACCTAGAACTAAGGAGAAAATTCCTGACAGTTAAAATAATCAGTGGAATGATTTGCCTCCAGAAATTGTGGGTGCTCCAATACTGGAAATTTTTAAGGAGAGATTGGACACCGTTTGTTTGAAATGGCATAGGGCAGACATGTCAAACACAAGGCCCGGGGGCCAGATCCGGCCCGCGAAGTGGTTTCATGTGGCCCACGAAGCCATCCTGGAAACAGGGAGGGAATGGCCCCCACTGCCTTGGCCCTGGCCCAGAGATCCTCCTTCTGCCAGAGACCCTCAGATCTGTCCCACTCCTGCCCAGGCCCCCATAGGCACCCTTGATGCGAACAATGTAGAGCTGGCCATGTCCACCCAGTAGGCCATACGCACTCTAGCCACGCCCACCCAGTAGGCCATGCCCACCCTGGCCCTACCCACCCGGCCCCTTGAGGGCAACCGCAATGCTGATGCGGCCCTCAATGAAATTGAGTTTGACATAGGGTTTCCTGCTTGAGCAGATGCTTGGACTAGAAGACCTCCAAGGTCCCTTCCAAGTCTGTTATTGTGTTATTCTGCCACAGAAACAAGTAGACCACTAAGAAAAAGGCTGGCATGGAACAGGTGGCCTTCATAGACTGTCACCTTCCTACTCTTAAAAACATATAGACCAGCATTTGAAAATATTAGTGTGACGCACATTTATTTTCTCACTGAAAGATTTAAACTGGGTCCAATCATACAGCATTAGGTTTACCTTTACGAGACTCATACAATTAGGTTTGTATGCTTTAAATAAGGTTTAACTCAAGACTGCAGACTGGATGATTAGCCCTGAGCCCATATTCAGAGTGCTGAGAGCTGAATTGAATTCCTACTTGTCTTGGCAGGATCAACACAGAAGAGTTACATTTCATTAACACAAGAGCAAAGTTGAAGCTCGTGGCTGGCTGAGGAAGTGGATGAAAGCCAAAGCAACACTAGCTTTGTCAGCCCCCCCCCAAAAAAAAGCTCAGCTAGGCAGAGCTTACGGAGGAAAGCAAACACATTCCCTGGCTACTCAGGTCACTAAACCCAACACCACCATCACTCCACCTCACCGCTCCAGGTTCTCCATATAGAGAAGTGCAGTTGTAACATTATAGATTGTCCACAACCGAAAAGATTTTGAGGTGCTTTGAAAGACTATGAACCCTGTTAAACTCCCTCTGTTGATTTGTTGTTTTAATGGGGGTAATTCAACTGGAACTCTATTAAATCAAATTCTGTTATATTTTGTACAACTAAGTCAATATGCAGAAAAACACAGCTTCATCCAGCAAAGTTTTAAGAGATTTGAGGATGTTAAGTCACATGTAACATAAAATTCAGTGTCACAATATTATGAACTCATCACATGTCTATAAAATGGTTTTCCTTTAAGGTAACATCTGATGCTGATAGTCCTTTTTTTAATTGAAAAGTTTTAGAATACATTTTAAAAACATAAACTCCCTCCCTCCCTCCCCCTCCCCCCCTTACCCTCCCTCCCCCTCCCCCCCCCCCGACTTCCCAGAGCTGAATTCAGGGTATTAACTTTTACAAACTAAAGCTAGAATATGCTAACTAACTAAAAAAAAAACACATTAAATTCTATCGCACTTTAACTCCCCTTAAACATAACTAAATAACTAACTAATAATGAATACCTAATAATACATCATATAAAACTAATACTTATTCATATGCTAAATGAAACTTTTTAGTCCCATATTTATTCTGAATATACTCGATCCATCTTTTCCATTCCACAATATATCTCTGTTGCGATTGTTCTTTCAAATATGCTGAAATCTTTGCCATTTCCGCCAGGTTTGAAACTTTCAAAGTCCACTCTTCTATAGTAGGCAGTTCCTCCTTCTTCCAATATTGCGCTACTAAAAGTCTTGCTGCCGTTATTAAATTCAACATCAATTTAGTATCTATAACAGTACAATCTGTAGTAATACCCAACAGAAATAACTGTGGAGAAAACCTTATCTTTTTCTTAAATATCTTCTGCATGTTCCACCAAATTTTAATCCAAAAAGCTTTGACTTTTTTACAAGTCCACCATATATGATAATACGTTGCATCCTCACAACCACACCTCCAACATTTAGGCTGACAGTTCAGATACATACTTGCTAATTTTTTAGGATCCGAATGCCATCTATAAAACATTTTATAAAAATTCTCTCTTAAATTTTGAGCCTGTGTAAATTTTACATTTCTAACCCATATCTTTTCCCAAGTATCCATTGTTATGACGTCCTGAAAATTCTGGGCCCATTTTATCATACTGATGCTGATAGTCCTTGTCTCTCTCATCCCCTTCCCTCCTACTAAGCCAGCACAGATGCTCCTGCTGGTTTGTTCACTTCCATTTCAGAAACTGTCTTGCAGCAAGTTGTCAGAAGTGAAGGAGATTCTGCTCCTTCTGTCCTGGGCATCTGCCTATGGAAGTCTTTGTTTCCTAGCAGCAAGAATAGGATGTGGTAGCCATAGCAACATGAAAATGACTGGTTTGCAAATAAAAGAAATTATAATCAGATTACAAAATGAAGAGCACAAGTAGCAGAATTAAAACCTGATCTTAAGAAAGAATGCTTCTGTTGCTCTTCTTCTTTGATTCTTTTGGAAAAGAATCCCAGAATAACGTTGTCAGGAAAAAGGCCTCTCCTTGACTTCTCTCTCCAATCAAACCTCTCTTGTTGAAGAAAATATTATCATTGTATAAAAAGAGACCATGACCTTTATGTGTCAGAGAAGGAAACAGACTGGAAGACAGTGAAATTGCCATCCGATGGGAAGAATGTGGTTTTAATGGTTTAAAATTCATGCACACACAACAATCTAGCCATTGCATTGCTTTCCTGTAGAGCACCCTATGGAAATATAGGAGACCAAGATACATATTACCATAATTAGATTGATAATTTGAACTGATCAGGATCATTGCTGCCAATATTGGATAGGTAGGTGAGTTGTAGGCTACTAAAATGATGTTTGATAGCACATGATCTTTTCCTATATCATATCTACATTGCATTTTAGTGTGGCTCATATTCTGAAATTAACTCTTCATTGAAAAGTGTTTCTGTAGCTTATGTTTCATGTAATTTGTTAGCATGCAATATTCTCATGCACTCCTCATAAATATGACTACCATGCAAAGAAATATATACCAAGCATGCCTGAACAATTTTATTTCGATGTGATTTTGGGGTTAATGCAGTTTACAAAGTTGTGGGGAAAATAGCAGGCAGGGTCCTTGAGTTCTGCAAAAATCATTGGGGTATTATTAGTATTTTTATTATTAAGGTTGGTTGTATCATTTATGGTTGGTCACACAGTCAGCCAGATGTTCAGAATGGATTTGGTATTTTTTTTATCCACCCATTGAGTCCTTCCCAAGGAACTGGGATAGGCAGAATTTTGAATTTTCATGGTCTTAAAGGAAACATCATGGGATGTAAGCAGTGGTGGGATTCAGTCAGTTCGCACCACTTTGGCAGAACTGGTAGCTAATTTTTTGTTGGCCAGGCCCAGAATGGACTTCCAGAAGCAGCATCCACACAGAGAACCGGTTGTTCTCTGTGTGGAATCCCACCACTGGATGTAAGCTATTCCAAGTAAAGCTGTCTTTTGCAATTGTTTGATGATGATTTAGTCAATGCTGATAGTATTCACTTAGGGCTCCATGTGCCCATTACTATTGGTACTGCCTTTGCTTTCTTTTGCCAAGTGAATTATGCAGTTATTAAGTGAATCTGCCTTCCCCCATTGACTTTACTTATCAAAGCTGATTGAGAAATTGAAAATGATGATTATGCGACTCTGGAATGCAGCAGCCATTTTTAAATACTGCCACTTGCCAAGTGCCTGAATTTTGTTCACATGTCTGTGGGCATGCTGGGTTGGTCCAAAGTGTGAGGACCAATTGTGGGCCACTTTTTTCAGTGCTGTTCTAAGTTTGAATAGTAACTAAATGAATGATTATATGTCAAGGATCACCTATGTCTATTCCAGCCGTTCCTTCTACATGCTTTAGTTCAGGGGTCTTCAAACTTGGCCCTTTTATGACTTGTGGACTTCAACTCCCAGAATTCCTCAGCCAGATTTTCATTTGGGGTGTAAATCGCTACCAATAAAGTTTTTTACAATTCATAATTACTTCCACCATTAAAATTCACCCTTCTTCGTCTGAATATATCAATTTGGTTTGTATTGCTTTTTGAATATATACTGCCACACCTCTTTTACTCTGATCTGCAAGTGAGGTATATAATTCTCCCAATTTTGGATATTCTAATAGATTTTCATGTTGTTTCCTAATATGAATGTCTTGTAAGCAAATTATGTCCATTTTTAATTTCCCCAATTTATTTAGTGTTCTTTTTCTTTTTATAGCCGAATTTAGTCCATTTACATTTATCAAAATTGCTTTTATCTCTTCTTCCATGATTATTTATTTGAAGTTTTAGTTGCTCTCATTATTCTCATCTCTCTTTGCTCTTTTGCCTCTTTTGCTCTTGTCCCTTCTCTCAACACCCTTTCCTCCTGTTCTATGCTATACTTACTGCGTTGCTTCTCTGTCTCGTCTCCTTGCTGTCTGATTACTCTTTCCCCTCTCAGCCTTTCTTCTTCTTGCTACCCAAAGTATTGATCATAGAAAAGTTCTGCTTTCTCTAAATATCTCATCTATATCATTAATTATCTTTTCCTTGCTTTCCTCCAATGCTTCTGCTAATATTCCCACCATTACATCTGCTAGGTTCTCTCCCTTTTCTTCTTCAACATTTTGGAATCTTAAATAATAATCAGCTCTATCCATCTCTAAAGCGATAATCATTTTTTCCTGATTCCTGTCTGTTAATGTACTGTAAGTCAATTATCAATCTCCTCTAGTCTCTTATCGGTTAATTCAATTTTTTCTTCAGCTTGTTGCAGTCTTTGTTCATTTGTCTTCATCAGTTCTTTGACCTCTTTTAGGTCCTCTTCTAGTTTGCCAATCCCTTTTTTAAAGTCTGTGTATAGATCCAGTATCATATTTTTCAATTCCATGTTAAATCTCTCTTGCTGCGTTGTGTTGTCCAATGATTTCTGTGCCACCGGACTCTGTGATATTAGGGTAGCTGTTGCTGGGTGTGTTGTAGTCTTCTTCATTTTCTTCAGTAGTTTGTAATCCAAATGTCGATGGGGTATTATAATCCAAATGTGCTCCAACAAAAGACAAATAAATAAATAAATAAATAAATAAATAAATAAATAAATAAATAAATAAATAAATAATAAAAAAGTACGAAAAATTTCAGTGACAAGAAAAGGTGAGAACAAAGGGAAAAGGAATGAAAAAGAGAAGGAAAAGCCATATATCCTTAAAAAAAGAGGGAAAAAAAATAATCCATACAGGTTATGCTCTTTGTTTGTTTCAGAATCTCCGTGCCTTAGTCCAAAACAAGAGAAAATCAAAAATATGGTCTCCAAAGTGAAAAACAATCCACCATTCCGCAAACTAAAAAACAGTGAGTCCAGCAGATGTCAATCAAGGTCACTTACTCTCTCTTATTTTTTTCATAAGCTTCAAGAGTATTGTCAGCCAAGATACTTGATTCATTGCCTTCTTTTGCCTTCCATTGTTGTCCGCCGCTGCAGTTCCGGAAGAGGAGCAGCTTAAAAGTCTGCTCCCCCCCACTTCTCCACGGCTTCAAATTCTTCTCATTTCCAGCATTTAATGTCTCTCAATCGTCTCACCCAGGCAGTCCTCCAAACTTACTTTCCAGATCTTCCAAGTGGCCACCCCGGCTTGTGACAGCTCACAATGGCTGTCTGACAGCTGCTGGTCCTGGAAGCTTCCATCGGCTCTCCAGGAGGTTGCGATCCCTCCTGTGCTGCCAAACTGTACTTCCCCTCTTCACCGTCCCTTCAGGATGGCTCTGATCTGTCTGGAACTCAGACAGACCCCCCCAAACAGCTGAAAAGCGACAGTCCCTCGGGAGCTCCTAAAGGATGTGTCTTCCCGCCGTAGCGCTGGCCCTGCCCCCCTGGACAAATATAAGAACAACAACAACAACAAAAAACACTCACTAAGATAATGGAGAACTGTCTACCTCTCCTGGGAAAAGTCAAGGAAAAACACTATTGAAGATTTGTGTTTTTGGACAGATTGCACAAAACATATCATGCATCCAACTAGATTGTGTCAATGTGCCAGTTTGTAGGCTAGCTGTTTCTAGGGAGTTTTCTAGCAGTTTCAATAACAAATCCATGTGTGATTTCCTCCTCCCTCCTTTTGAAAACTATATCTATGCTTCATAACAAAGTTTAGGCCTCTTCATCAATTTCATTTTTCAAAAATGAAAACAGTGGTTAAAATGCATAGCATATAAACACTAAGGACAAGAAAGAAAATATAAATTAAACAGTTCTGTTGCATAAAAATAAATCAAAAAGATTTTGGAAACTCAGTATATGTGAGGCTGGTGTGGGAAGAATCCAGAGAAAGAAATATTTTGGGAAATATTAAAAAGGCAGAATATATTTCCCCAAAGGATCTTAAAGGCAGAAACCAACCCCCCCCCCAAGTTTCTCTGCCTCAAACAAAAACCAGGTCTGCAGAACTGCAGATGTGATAATCTTGTCAGAAAGATTGGAGCCAGGAAGCCTGGATTAGAAAGACAAAGATCCCTAGAATCAACAATCCCTCACACCAAAAATCTAACAGTCATCAGCCACAGCCACAGGGAAGCAGGATATGACCTTTGGGACTTAATAGGATTAACCCACCACCATCAGAATACCAGAAAGGCACACTCAGACTCAGGTCAAAGTTCATGCCATAGGAACAACTCCAAACAAAAGCTCAAGAAGCTATAAAAACCCACCACTCCCTACTACACGTGGTCAATTTTCCCAGAGCCATCTTTCTGCCTGGCTCTTCTCTTCAATAAACTACAATGTTCTTTCTAAAGCAGTCTCTGTAACGTATTGGGCTTGCTTTGTTAAGGGAACACCACGTAGTAATTGCTGGAAGGCTGTTTGAGCAGGGAAGCTGGCTAACGGCTCCCAGCTCCTCATACAACCCATCTCTAGTGCCGCTGTTGGTTGCCTCTAGGGCGGCAATGGGTTGCTTCAAACCTATTGGCCACCGCCTAGAGGCCAGGGTATAAATTGCTGCATCTGCAGCCCTGTTCCTTAGTTCAGATCCTGCAAGCAATAAACCATGATCTTTGCTGAACTCACTCGCCTCGTCTTCATTCCTGCGCAATGAACCCAGTGCACAACAGTCTCCACTTGGTTTATTCTCAGCTTGAACTGGATCCTGATGATGATTTTTCTTTCAACACTGGGTTGGGAATGAGGCTGCATTGGTATGTACTGATTTCCACCCAAGGAATCACAATTAGGCATGTTATCTAACTTTTTTCTCTAATACTGTATACCATTCTGAGTTGTGGCTTATACTGTATATAGATTATCTTTTTTAAATTGTGTGGTTAACTGCTTTCTCCTTGAGTACTAAGCTATATGCTTCTTAAAAGTATTATTTTAAAATATCCAGACTCTCCTGTATTATCTATGGAAAAGTAACCTGGTAGTAAGTAAGACAACCTGAATCTGAAGAATGTTTTTACTATTTATTTAATAATCAAATGTGTATTTCTCCATCTTCCAGGAATTGACTCTGTGTGGCTATACTACTTTTTTGGATCAAGGACTATACTTGAAATTGACTGACATATCAGGACTTCAGTCCAAGAAGAGATCAGAGCCAAGTAGTCAATTTAACTTAATTTAGTTTTATCTAAATTAAGTGTAATTAAAAATAATATGGTTACTTCTAGGTGGTTAATAATGTTCTTTTTGCAGCTTTAAATTAGAGTCCAAAAGAATTTTTGGCCTGGAAATTATATGTTGATCTCACCTCTTCCCTTTCCTCCTCTAACATGTAATTACAGACAGTAATGCAGTAATATGAGTGTCCATCTATGAATCAGGATTTTTATTAGAAAGCAGGATTCTGTGAGTTCAAGTCCTGCCTTAGGCACAAAACCTGGCTGGGTGATTTGAGCCATCCACTCTCACTTAGCCCAATTTACCTCAAAGGGTTGTTGTTGTGGGGAAAATAGGAGGAAGAAGGAAGAGTAGGTATTTTTGGTACCTTGAATACCAAATATAATAAATAATAAAGGTGGAATAAAAAAAATCTAAAAATAATCTTTTGGGCAGCATGGTCTATTGCTCCTTGTTGGTGCCACTGGAAACTGCCCTTCTAAAAGGATCGTGCTGAGCTGAACACAGACCAACAAACATCAGGCTCAGGCTGGTGGGTAATTTTTTTGGTCACAACTATTAGATCAACAGCAGACATCTGGAAGTTGAAAGAATTTCACTGTCTAGCAGTTGACTGGCTGACTAATTTCTTCAATGTCATTGTGGACTCTGGCCATGTGCCTGCTAACTGACAGTTCTTTTTTTCAAGAACAAGGTTGATGCAACAGACTGCTCCAACTACTGATCAATCACTTCCTCTCGCACACAACGAAAATTTTTGAGCAGACCCTTAACCAGCACCTCCATGACACTGTTGAAATCAATATCAACTAGTGTGGTTTGGTCAAAGGCTTGAGTACCCCCAATGCCATTTTTGCTCCTTGCATACTCATAAAGAAACGTAGAGAAAAGAAGTCATTATGCCTGGTTTTTCTTAACCTAGAAAAAAACTTTGAACTGTGTTTCACATCAGCTGATATGTTATGTCCTACATGACCATGGTAAAGGGATGCGGTGGCTCAGTGGGTTAGGATGCTGAGCTTGTCGATCAGAAGGTCGGAAGTTTGGCGGGTCGAATCCTGAGTGCCGCATAACAGAGTGAGTGCCTGTTACTCATCCCAGCTTCTGCCAACCTAGCAGTTCGAAAGCACGTAAAAATGCAAGTAGAAAAATAGGGACAACTACGGTGGGAAGGTAACAGCATTCCGTGCGCCTTTGGCGTCTAGTCATGCCAGCCACAAGACCATGGAGACATCCTCGGACAAGCGCTGGCTCTTCGGCTTTGAAACGGAGATGAGCACCAGCCCCTAGAGTTGCAAACGACTAGCACGCATGTGTGGGGGAACCTTTACCTTTACCTTACATGACCATGGTATTCCTGAGCTACTCATAAAATAGGTCCAGATGCTTTATATTAATACTAGTAGCTGAGTATTATGTGCTGCTGGCTTTTCTGAAAGTTTTCCTGTTGTGGTACACCAAGGCTCAGCATTATCATTGTTGCTATTCATCTCATTATGGATATCATCACACAAGACCTGCATCATGGTATTCCCTGTGCTTTTCTGTAGACCATCTATGTCCTGCTTGCAGTTATCATCAGAAGTCCTTTGTCCAGGAATGGAATGACTGTGTCTTAGCCAATTTTGTTAGCGCTTTAATAGCAAGATTCTCAATAGCAATATTCTGGTCACCACAATAGAAAAAAGGATGTTGAGACTCTGGAAAGAGAAAAGCAACAAAAATGGTTAGGGGGCTGGAGGCTAAAACATATGAAGAAAGATTACAGGAATTGGGTATGTCTAATGAAAAGAAGGACTACAGGGACATAATAGCACTGTTCCAATATTCGAGGGCTCCTACAAAGATGAGGGGGGGTCAAACTATTTTCCAAAGCATCAATAGGCAATGAAACAATGGTTGGAAACTGAGCAAAGAAACCTAAACCTAAGGAGAAATTTATTAATGGTGAGAACAATTAGCCAATGGAATAACTTGCCTTCAGAAGTTGTGTGTGCTCCATCACTGAAGGTTTTCAAAAAGAGACTGGACAACCATTTGTCTGACATGATATAGGATCTCCTGCCTGAGCAGTTTGGACTAGAAGATCTCTGAGGTCCCTTCTAACTCTATTATTCTATACTCTAGGTTCTAAGAAGACAGTGTATCTAGAGACTAGCCTAAGCATCTCTACCGTCTGGGTCAGTGGGTGAAAACCTAGTGAAAACAAAATCCTTCCATTACTTAGGAACCCTTCTACAAATGAGAGCAGCATTAATGAGGTAGTGCATGTGAGAGTGAATGTAACAAAAGTTGTGGTGGGGGAAGACTACTGGAGTGCTCTGCAATAGGTGTATGCCAATTCACTTTAACTCAGTGTATAAAATCATGATCCACCCAGTAGCACTGTACAGCACTGAGTATTGGCCAACCACCAAAAATGTTGGATGCCCTTTACATGCCATGGAGATGTACATGCTTCATTGGTTGAAGGCTAAAGCATGATTCATTGGCTGGAGGCTAAAACTTATGAAGATTGATTGCAGGAGTTGGGTTTGTCTAGTCTAGTGAAAAGAAGGACTAGGGGTGACATGATAGCAGCATTCCAATATTTGAGGGGCTGCCACAAAGAAGACGGGGTCAACATACATTATTTGCCAAAGCAAGAAACAATAGATGGAAACTAATCAAGGACAGAAGCAACCTAGAACTAAGGATAAATTTTCTAACAGTGGCAATAATTAACCAGTGGAATGGCTTGCCTTCAGAAGTTATGAAGCCTCATCACTGGAGGCTTTTAAGAAGAGACTGGAAAGCCATTTGTCTGAAATGGTATAGAATCTCCTGTTTGTGCAGGGGTTGGACTAGAAGACCTCCCAGGTCCCTTTCATTTCTGTTATTCTGTTACTCTTAAACACATCTGCAATAATACAGTCTGGGAGAAGATAGATAACAGAGAAAATGTGGGGGAGTCACCTACAATCGTATGGCCACATTCTAGAAAGAGCACCCCACACAATTGGCAGCACTGCCTTCCACTTTTACACTGACGACAAGTGCCTACATGGAAGGCCAAAGCAAAGATGTCATGGCACAATTAATACAGATATGAAAATCATTTAATTTGACCCAGTTGCTGTGTCTGATTGTGTGAAATGGTGTTTGTTGATCTAAAAAGTGGATGCTGCATATATGGGAGAATGCCAGGATGAAGAAAATGATTTCTACTGAACAATTATTTCTGTTGTCAATGTTCATCCTGCGCTAGGTAGAACCTGTTTTCATTCAGGAATTAAATAGAATGTCAGGGGCTCATTCAAAACAAATGATACTTTTATATCCAGTAATCCCCAAAATCCAGTAATGAAAATAATTTTTCAGAGGAGTTGCACTTGATAATATGAAAAGAAATCTGTAACTGGTACCAGTTACACAGGGAACTCTACACAGTTTCATTTAGCATGTTTGAGAAATGCATCCTTAATTTTATAATGGAAGGACATGATCAAAAGACCAAAATATTTCACAGAAGGTTTTTTTTTTAAAAAATAATGAGCTGTCTTTTAAACTCCTTGGAAACCAATTTACAAATGCAGTCTTATTCTAGCAGGAGGTGACTGTTATTTCCAGTAAAATGACAGAAGTCCCACTGAGCACTCAATGCCTTTAGCCAAACTGCACAGCCCATGAGCCTCCAAAGCAAAGCAATCTATTTTTTCTGCACATTTAAGAAAATAACAATCAGTAGTTTATCAAGTACCAGTGAAGCCATTACATATGGCTGGAGGCCTCTATTGAGCTACTGGAATAGGTGTTTCTGTAAACTTTAATTTCTCATTTTTCTATTCTTAAGCTTGTGAACTTAAAATGAAACTTCTAGTATATACTTCCAGAATATACTTCTAGTATATTCTGTACATATATACTAACATATGAAGTTTTCAAGAATAGGTAGATTTTTGTTCACAGTTCTTTATCCTTTTAATTAGTGCATTTTTAAGCATACCTAGGTGTTTTGCTAAATTGGAAAACATTATCAAAAATTTGCAGAAGTAGAACTTCAAATTGGAACTAAAGACAAGCTGGAGTATGATTCTGTCCTTTTTGCACTATAGAATTTATTTAGTTGGGATATGTATCTGTGTTACTGTTAAGTCCCTAATTTGATAATCCTCTCTCTCCCCATTCTTTGAAGTAAACAATTTATCTTCGTATGTGAAGAAAAAAACAATCAAAGAATAAAGAGATAAGGCTAGATTGAAATATTTGTTTGCATCTCATCTTACAAAGGGAGAGTCAAGGACCAATTAGCCTTCACAATAATATTAATTAATTGTCTCAGTTGAAATGCATTAAAATAATATGTCAGATTTGGTATTCCTAAATCTTCTTTTTTGCTTTACTAAAGGGTTTGTCTTATTCTTGGTGGTTTTTAAAAATAATTATGAATGAATGAAAATACTATTTTTATAGTCTACTAAACCAATTAGAGGACACTGATATTGGGAGTTTCCAAAAAAATGTTTTACGAAGAATAGCAGTTTGAATAATTGCTATTCTTAATAATAAAAAAGTGATGTCACCAAGTTTTTAATTCCACCTTAATTTTTTCATAATACAGATTCTTAACTATGTTGCCAATCCTGAGTAAGAATTAATAACAGATATTTAAATTTACCAGGGTTAATAAGGAAACCAATATTGTGCTGAAGTTGCTCTGGCAATGATAAAATGCTTTTTTTAAAAAAACAAAAAAACAACTCAGATTATTTTTAAGGATTTATTTCTAATTTAACAGTTTATTGAATTTATCCAGGTCACTTGCAATTGGACATTTGCTCATGATGAATGACACTCTCCTAATATGCAGAGTTCCCAGAGTTCTTTGCAGTCTGTTATTGCTTTTACCATGCTAAACAATTTAGTGTCATCAGCAAATCTGGCTGTTCCACTAGTGATAACCAATTCCAGATCATTTATAAATATGTTAAAAAAACACTACTTAGGACAAAAGATGAAATGAAGATGAAAGATGAAACGAAAGAACTACAAATTTACATGTTAGGCATCAGCAAATTGAAATGGATTGGGACTGAACCCTTAATCAGAAGATCAGACTGTTTATTACTCAGGACTTGAAAAAGAAGAAATGGTGCTGCTTTTATAGTTAGGAAGGGTGTAGCAAGAATAGTACTTGGCTACAATGCAATCAATGACCAAATTAGATTTTGTGGACAATCCTGCAATATGACTGTTGCGTAGCAGGTTTCTTGGCGCAGGAAAGAAGGCGAGACAAGTGAGTTCAGGCAAACTCATGGTTTATTGCTTGCAGAATGTGAACTGAGAACTGAGCTGTAACTAGCCGTAATTTATAGTCTAGCCCCTAGGTGGCAGCCAATAGGTTTGAAGCAACCATTGCCGCCTAGGGACAGCCAATAGCAGCACTGGAGACTTGTAGTCTGGGTTGCTGGAGAGCCGTTAGCTGCTCCAGCTACCCACCTGGTATTACATTTGAGCCCAATACATAACAATGACTATTCAAATTATGCTCCAACCCCTGATGTAGAAGAGGAGGTTGATCATTTTTTACGATCAAGTTGAATTCAAAATTGACACAACATGGAAGCAAAATGTGTTGCTTGTGATTGGTGACTGGAATTCCAAAGTTGGAAACCTGAAAGAGGAAAATAATAACTCTAGAGACATCCATACTTCCTGCTGTCTTGTGTATTTAAAACATTATGTATCTATTTCACCATTTTTTACATAAGACACGGGTGTCAAACTTGATCATGTCACGTGACATATCGTGATGTATTGCAATGTTTTTGCCTTTGTGGAGCCAGAGTGGGTGTGACCTGCATGTGATGCATCCAGATTGCGGGCCGCCAGTTTGACACCCCTGACATAAGAGAATCTAATACTAAATATCACACCTATAAACATATACCCCCCCCCAAATGCATTCAAATTCTACCTCCAAAAACACTTTTTTAACCCAGTTATTTTGAAACTTGTCAAATGCATTAAAAACATCAAAGATAAGCAAAGCTAATGCAGATTTAGTGTGTTAATATAGTGAGTTATATTTAATATCCTTCAAATTTAATTAACTATGTTCCTTTTATGGACAAATCCCAGCTAATTAGAAAAAATATAGTTACTAATAAGCATAATTATATACTTGTGGCTGTATATGCAGCATAAATGTTGTAAATATATTTTTATGTTGATTGGAAAATGAAATTAGTCTGTTGCCAAGTCCTGTGTATAGCAGGAGAGTTTTCTGAGTTTGATTTCCCTTTCCCTTTCTATGTTCCCTCCCTCAGAAAATGTGGATTTGCACCTATAAGTATTTTGAGATTTTGTCACTATTTTCCACCCAACAACCCAAATTTAAGGATTCTCCATACATTCTTTGTTTTGTAAAAGAACAAAAATAAAAAATATATTAATATATAAAGACTCCTGTATATAAATTTGGATGAGTGACCTCATTTACTATAACTAAATCAAACCAAACATTCATGTTGTTTTTGAAAACCTAATGTAATCCTGAGAATATACTACAATGTTATTATAATGCAATCTAGTTATGTTGTACTAAATATTAGTAGCTAATATCACTTTCTGAATCATTCAGTATTGCCTATTATGATACCATTAGTATCACAAGTTTGATACAATAGCCCTGTAATATTCATAATGTAAAATTATATTACTAACAACCGAATCCTATACGTTTTGGAAATAAAAGAAAATAGTAATATTTCTTTTAGGTGACTAAACAATGGTAGAATTGCAAAAATTCCCTGAGGACAATTGCTTAACTCCCATGCCAAAATCGAGTTGGTACTTATCACTGTTCTCATTCCTGAACAGCTCAACTTTTTGCATGGCTTTGCATGACAGGGGTCCCCAACCCCCAGGCCCTGGCCCACTACTGGGCCTTGAGCTGTTTGGAACTGGGCCATGGAAGCGGTGGGTGAGCTCACATGCATCCCCACTTGTGACAGCTGTGGGCGAGCATGTGCACTCCATTTGCATGAGCAGCTTCTGTGCCTAAATGCCACTCACACGGAACCATCTTCTCTCTCCGCCTCAGTCCAGAAAGCCGGAAATGTTGGGGAACTCTGACTTAATAGGCCACTATGGTTATCACAAATGGGAACAGCTGTTTTTTTTAAGAACGAAGTTGTTCTAAATACTTAAATTATTGCTAGGGATCAAAAAGATGAATAGGAGTTGTTCTGAAATGTCTGGATAGAAATGGAAGAAATTGAAATCAGAGATTTTGGCAGAAGCAAATTGGGTTAGAATAGCCTTTGACAAGCTGGGGCTCACTAATAGAATCAGATGGCAATTCTCATAAACTCTTACCAATACAGCAAGTGGTCATGTTTATTTGAGCTTCTACCCTCCAGACATTTCAGTATAAGAAGCATTTTCCTTCCATGGTCATAATGGATAATTAAGATGTTTTCTGAGCATAAAGCACAGAGGAACTGCTGCCTCACCTCCATTCAACCAGTGATTCTAGTATTTTGAATCAAACAAAGAGAGGCAACAGATTCCATTGTGGATGCTGCATTTGGGGCTCAGAATTGTCCCCACCAATTCCCTACCTTTATTCCCTGCCAGCAACCGCTATATAAGCTAAATAGTTGTCTCACAGAAAATTCAACAACAACAACAACAAAAAAGGAATTCAATCAGCATCACTCTGCTGATAACTAGAATATCTCCAGAAACATTGGGAGGTGAAATGCTTTAATAACATTCTCCCTATATTGTAATCCCAGCACTAGATCTCTCAAATGGATGAAGATCTAATGATTTTTTTCCCCCAGCTAGGGAAACCTATGTTCTTTTAGATCTTCATTTGCACATGTGGAATAATTTAGCAGTCTTCACATTTAAGATTTTTTATGCAATATGGATATTCAATATACAGTGAAGATATATTTTAAAAAGTAAAATACAGATTTTTTCAAAGAAAAAAAGTACAAATTGTTTGAAAAATTTTGAAGTTATGAAATCTGACATTATAAATATACATTATAATTTAGAGTGTAAAAACTAAGTCTTTTTTTCCTGTAAGGCACCCGAGCAATGTTCTGAAAAATTGATCAGGTCAAGTGGTGTTTTTTTATTTTATTTTCAAGAGATTAATTATCATGGAATCTCCATTTTTTCTGGTTTAACTTATAGTTGATATATGAGATAGATGGCAACCTTGGCTCTTTTATGACCCATGGACTTCAACTCCCAGAATTCCTGAGCCAGTTATGAAGTCCATGGGTCATAAAAGAGCCAAGGTTGCCTACCCCTGAGATAGAAGAATGTAGTCAGATACCAATCTCTTGTCCACTCCAGGATCATTGACCAAATCAGACTGCTCATCTTGTGAGGCAAATACAAAAATGAAATTTGACTTGTTTCATTTGCAAATAATTTGAATGAAATGAATTTTAGTTAACATGATTATTATTCAGATTTGTAGTGTTCATAAATTTAATCAAATATTCTATTTAATAACATTTCTCTCCCATTAAAAATTACATTTTGGCTACATTTCTTGAAGATTTACAAGACCCACAGTTAGGCCTTTTCAAGGATTTCAGGTTGGGAACATCTGGCTTAAGAGAGGCTTAATTTCCTTCTTAAGTCTTGCATAAATGAGCTGAAAACAGGAAGTTCCAAACTATACATGGTTTTAACATTGTATACTACAGCAACTTCTCTTTTTATTAGATATGGACACCTGCAACAATTTATAAAGCCAATATATTAAAACCATCTATTTAGTTATGTCTTTTTTTTAAAGGTCTAAAAGTTGTTACTTTTGGGGAACAAGTGGGGAACAAATGACCAGGATTAAATTGTTAAAGAACTGATTTTCGTTCAGGTTTTTCACTTCTAAGCTTGAGTGCATGTGCGTGTTTTGATCCTGTTTGGAAGAGGCTCGCATGAAATTTAGGTTAGAATTTATTAGAAGAAAAATTATCCAATTATAATCTCCCATTATGTAGGCATCAGGTCAGAATAGGAAGGAGACAAAAACTTAATGGGAAACCATATTTCAGAATCTGCCTGATGCCTAATCTGACCCTTGCCCATCCAGAATACACAGGGGGAAAAAATCATTGTGTGACCATTTTCAAACACTAATAGAAAAGCCAACAAAAATTATGTTTAGAAACGATAAGAAACTGTTTCAAAACCTTTCACAAATGCATTTCTTAAATATTGTTCAAAGTAGCAGAGGAAAATAACGTATATGGCTCTAGCTAGTTTTTCTCTTACTAGGATTCAATTTGTAATCTCGCTTCTCACCTCTGTGCAAAGAAAGACTTTACCTATCAGAAAGGAACAGGCTAGATTAGAGTCTGGATACAAGGACATTCGTTTCTGACTCTAGGGGCCGGTGCTCATCTCCGTTTCAAAGCCAAAGAGCCAGTGCTTGTCTGAGGACGTCTCTGTGGTCATATGGACGGCATGACTAGACGCCAAAGGCACACGGAACGCTGTTACCTTCCCACCGTAGTGGTCCCTATTTTTCTACTTGCATTTTTTACGTGCTTTCGAACTGCTAGGTTGGCAGAAGCTGGGACAGAAACAGGCACTCACTCTGTTTTGCGGCACTCGGGATTCGACCCACCAAACTGCCGACCTTCTGATCGACAAGCTCAGCGTCCTAATATGTATATAAATTATTCCAGCACATATTTGGAAGGGTTCATTTTTGAGAATGCATGTGCTTGTTACCTGAACGTAGCAGTGGCTGGATGGTAATCTTGGGATTGTGGATGATAAACATGGAAAGAATGTTAAAGTCTTTCTGTTCCTGTTAGAATCCTGATAAAATTGTCTCTTTGAAGTCGCATCTTAAGGGAAACTTCTGTTGGTGCCAGTGGGAGTTATTTTTCTTCAGTCCATGTTATGGAGAGTTAGGATTTCTCAGTAAGTATTTCTCAGGCTTCCTTACAGCTGTTATTAGTAAAATATAAATCTCTAATAAAGGAGAATATTTGTAGCTCAGGGTTGACATGAGGGATCCTTGGTGCTTTCTGAACTTGCTTGTTTTCTTGCAGACATTTCATTACCCAAACTAAGTAACATCATCAGTTACCTAGTTTGGATAATGAAATGTCTGCAAGAAAACAAGCAAGTTCAGAGAGCACCAAGGACCCCTCATATTAACCTCCCCTATTATTTACAAAGCTGTTTATGTCCCTTTACTCCCAATGTGCTGATTTGATAGTCCTAGACTCTACACTGCTACCATGTTTTCCCCAAAGTAAGCCCCTTCCCTAAACTAAGACCTACCCTGATTTTTTTTGGGGGGGGGCTAATATAAACCCTGCCTAAAAATAAGCCCTAGTTAGGACCCCACCCACTCCGTCCCACCTTGCTGCTGCAATGGGGCAGGAGGCTGCACAGCACAACGCGCCGTTGCTGCCAGAACGAGGATAGAATTGCTACCTTAGCTCTACCAAGATCCTAAGGAAGATTAATTAGGTATTTTCCAACTAATTGTACTTTACGGTGTGTATGTGGTAATTATTGTGTGCAATAACTATTGTAATAGTAGCCAGTTAATAATATAATGACTAGATTGGCAATATGAATGTTGACAATGATTCTTTTCAAAAGGGAAAGATACAGATGCTATATTGGGTTTGCAGTCTGCCTATTTTGCAATAAGCTACTTTCCCATAATAAGAAAGAGTTAGTGCTTGAGTTATTCACTTCACAGTGTCTTTGTACTGCTGTCACCTAGTACAGGGCTTTTCAACCAGTGGTACGGGTACCACCTGTGGTACATTGGGACCTGGCAGGTGGTACGTGACCATCCTAGAAAAGTGGTAGCGGGGGAGGGGAATGAGCTGAACCGGTGGCAGCACTGCACAAGCCTGAGTGAGAGACAGCTGGAGCTGCAGGGCTGTCAGGGCTCAGCGGAAGTGCCAGGATCAGTGCCAGGCTCCAGCTGGAGCTCAGGGCTGATCCTGGTGCTTCTGCTGAGCCCAGAAGAAGCGCCAATCAGCTGGAATGTTGCAGCATCCCCAGGGTCTTGTGATTTACATTCAGATCCTTGGCAACTCATTCATATTTATGAAGGTCACAGTGTCCCAGGGTCATGTGAAGTGACTAAAATGAGCTACAACCACCCAGCAGAGGGGGGAAAATAAAAACCAAACCCCACCCCACCCCACCCCCACTGCCAATCCTCAACAAAAATGCTCACAACAATGAAAACCTTGGACAGGAGGAAGAGCGCCGCCAGGCAGGCAGGCAGGTGTCTTGCTCGGCTGTGGCACTTTTTTCAGTGCCATTGTAACTTCGAACAGTCACTAAGCAAACTGTTGTAAGTCGAGGACTACCTGTACTTCATCACTTTTTTCCTTTTTTTTTTTTTGGTCATCAAGTTTTTGACACCTTGCTAGGCGACTGGTGGTACTCGGATGTTGCCATATCCTAAAAGTGGTACAATGGGTGAAAAGGTTGAAAAGCCCTTACCTAGTAATTAATACTTGCTGAAATGTAGTAAATCAATGACTATTATGGGAAAAAACTACATGATGGACATCTTGAAGTGCTGCTAGGCAAAGAAGTTAATTGTTTGGAAGCCTTAATAAATGAAATCACAGTATTTCTTTTCTTTTTAAAGTGGAAACAGAATGAACTTTTACTATATACTATGGTTAATTTTTCAGCATTCCCAAACCATTTTGAACTAATAATTAAGTACTGAGATCTTTGAATATTGTATGGTCTGACTTTGCAAGAAAAATCAATGTATGTGATTCACAACACCAACCTTATCCTGATTATTAGAAAATTTGCCATGAAGGTTTACTCAGAGTTATCTACAGTTATTGCTTTTCCACCCCCACAACTGAGCTATTCTAATTTGTTGAGGTCATGTTTTTCACAAAAATCATAAAACATATTAATATTCTTGGTTCACTTAATGTGGAAAGGAGATTAATGCTATGCTAGATCTGTATCTGAACAGTTTATTCTGTGTGCTACAGAAAACTAGAAATTTTACAACGTGGACTATTATTATATACTTTCAAGAACTAGATTTATTTGTCCATTAATCCTATCCCAAAGTATAACATGTGGCCTTCTTTGCAATTGATGGACTGACCTAGGTTGCACGTCTGTATTCCCCACAACAAAAAACATGAAAAATATGAAAGCAACAGCTATATTATTGTAAAGTGGTCATTAAACAGCACATAAGTAACTGAGACAAAAGCTGAAGTAATAATGGCCATAAATAGCATCCTATCTGAAGCTGGGCAAAAGCTCCCCCTGGGACCACAGTTTCCACTATAGAGGCAGGAATTATGGGACAAGGAGGACCACAAGAGCTGTCACTCCTCCTGGATGAGTATATTCAGGGTCAACGTAAGGGATGGAATCAAGCTGGATGGTTTATGTAAAAGCAGTAGCTCTCTCTTGCTAGGATTTCATTTCGTCTCGGGTTTCCCCCCCCCCCCTCATCTAGACTCTCACAGCCTGCAGACTCATTTTAAAACCTCCATCACGTTTCTGGTTCAGAGAAGCATCATTACAATCCTAGGCACAATTAACAAAATAGCACATTTGTGATCCAAATAAATATATTTGGAACCAGCAATAATTCAGATTCAATATCCTTCTAAAAACAATAGGAGTTGGGATGTGCAGCAATGTCCCAAGTTATAACATAGAGAGTTTTCTTTGGTTCTTATAACTGCAATCAATTTAGCAAAAGCAGTTTACTTGCTAGTGGGACACAAAGAGTAGATTTAAATTGGAGTTGGATTATTCTACAACAGAATCAAACAGATGTGCATACAAGTGGTGAAAATGTAGGTTTTCTGTCTGTGTTGTGCATTTTACCTGGAGGATTGGATAAGCAGTGTCTCCACTAGAAAGTTGTCACCTGTTTTAAGATGCAGAAGAACGTGTGTTTCACAAACATTATAACTATGAGATTGTCAATTTGATATGCTGATGGTCCTCACTTAACACTGGCAATTGTAATTGTAATTTCTGTTGCTAAACAATCTGATCCAAAAGTGTGATGTCACTTTGGCACTTCCGGTTGGTGTCATTAAGTACAGGGCTTTTCAACCTTTTCACCCATTGTACCACTTTTAGGATATGGCAATATCCGAGTACCACCAGTCGCCTAGCAAGGTGTCAAAAACTTGATGACCAAAATAAAAAA
The DNA here is from genome assembly GCF_964194415.1 of Vipera berus. Taxonomy (NCBI): domain Eukaryota; kingdom Metazoa; phylum Chordata; class Lepidosauria; order Squamata; family Viperidae; genus Vipera; species Vipera berus. The sequence continues at coordinate 52,127,040 of NC_138206.1, read as the reverse complement.
GGAAAAAAGTGATGAAGTACAGGTAGTCCTCGACTTACAACAGTTTGCTTAGTGACTGTTTGAAGTTACAATGGCATTGAAAAAAGTGCCACAGCCGAGCAAGACACCTGTCTGCCCACCTGGCGGTGCTCTTCCTCCTGTCCGAGGTTTTCATTGTTGTTAGCATTTTTGTTGAGGATTGGCAGCGGGGGTGGGTGGGTGGGGTGTTAGGTTTTTATTCCCCCCCTGCTGGGTGGTTGCAGCATGTTTTAGTCATTTCACATGACCCTGGGACACTGTGACCGTCATAAATATGAATGAGTTGCCAAGGATCTGAATGTAAATCACAAGACCCTGGGGATGCTGCAACATTCCAGCTGATTGGCGCTTCTTCTGGGCTCAGCAGAAGCACCAGGATCATCACCGAGCTCCAGCTGGAAACTGGCGCTGATCCTGGCACTTCTGTTGAGCCCTGACAGCCCTGAAGAAATGCTGATCCTGGTGCTTCCGCTGAGCCCTGACAGCCCTGCAGCTCCAGCTGTCTCTCACTCAGGCTTCTGCGGTGCTACCACCGGTTCAGCTCATTTCCTTCCCCCGCTACCACTTTTCTAGGATGGTTGCATACCACCTGCCAGGTCCCAATGTACCACAGGTGGTACCTGTACCACTGGTTGAAAAGCCCTGATTAAGTAAATCCCTCATTGTCATTATGCAACGACAACAAATGGATGCCATTTTCTATCTGCTGTCAGTTTCCCAATTGATTTTGCTTGTAGGAAGCTAGTAAATAAGATTGCAAATGATGATTGTGTGAATGCAAGGTTGCTGCAAGTCTAAGGACTGGTCATAAGTACCACTTGTTCATTACCATGTCAGTTTGAACGGTGGCTATATGAAAGTTGGGTTTAGGGCAACAAAGACACAGTGTTTAGACCAGATCATTTATACAGAAAATTACTAAAGTAAAGGAAAATAAAAAGCAATGCAGGATTTGTAGTTCAGAAAACACAAAGTCGCATAAAATTAAGGAGAATTATGGACCTACAGGGCACTATTTCCTTCCTGCAGGGAAAAGAGCCCTGGATATCTTTTTAAAGGTGGTGGCTCAGTGGGTTAGGACACTGAGCTTGTCGATCAGAAGGTTGGCAGTTTGGTGGGTCGAATCCCGAGTGCCGCATAACAGAGTGAGTGCCTGTTACTCGTCCCAGCTTCTGCCAACCTAGCAGTTCGAAAGCACATAAAAAAATGCAAGTAGAAAAATAGGGAGCACTACGGTGGGAAGGTAACAGTGTTCCATGCGCCTTTGGTGTCTAGTCATGCCGGCCACATGACCACGGAGATGTCCTCGGACAAGCGCTGGCTCTTCGGCTTTGAAACGGAGATGAGCACCGGCCCCTAGAGTCGGAAATGACTAGCATGCATGTGCGGGGGAACCTTTACCTTTTACCTCCTATTACTGATTGAAGACATGCCTGGCTAGTGAGCGTAGTTACAAATATATCCTTTGCACTGATTATATTAATGAATTCCAAGGAATCTGGAAAGGACTGTAATTGGAGCTGGAGTTGAGCTGACTTTTAAACCCTCCCAGAACCCTGTGGGAGAATTGTTTACATTGTTCCCAGAGGGCACCAGCATGGCTGTTTTGTCTGAGGAAATTGAATGAGTTGTGCTGTGATTTCCACTCATTTTGCTGTTCCACAACAAAAGCATTAGATATTTTTTTGACTTGGATGAATGTTGTTTCTGAGGTTCTTGTTACAGCAGATTAAAACCTGATGTTGCAACACATCACCCCATGGAAGATATACCAGTTCTTCTGGAAGTTTGTGACAGGAAACTACTCCAAGTTCCTAATTGCTTGGGGCAGAAGAGAAACCTTTCTTTTCCGAGCGTATTGTTGAAATATCAGATGTCTTTGGTAATAAGGAATCCAGGATAGGCTTTGCAATGTTACTAATGTTGCATCTATTTCACATTCTTGGACGTTCAGAAGAAAACCACATACAAGTATAACAAGAATTTTTTTTTTAGTTCTGTAAAGTACGTGGAGGACTGAAAGTCAGCTTACATAGAGAAAAGTTCAAAATGACTCATTTTGTGTGTTTATTAATGTTTGTTTTTTGAAATATTTGCACTTTTGAACTTTGTAAGTGCCTCATTCTTATTTCATTACATAAAACTAAAATTATTTATTTCCATGACACCTCCTTTCTGTCTGATGAAACCACTTTGTTTAGATATGCAGACCCATGATGGTTTCTCATAATGTAGTGACTTGACTGTCTGAAGTATTACATTGTTATAGATTAATTGACTATAAACTGATATAAAGGCATAAATATTGTATCCATATTTAAGCTTCAACAAATGGCCTTCCGTTAAATCTTAGGAGCAGAATATTGTGACACAATTCCTGCCATTGAATATGGAATCATGGAAAATGTGTAATAGAAAGCAATAATAACCCGATTCCTCTTACTTTAAAAAAGTAAGCTTCCCCAAATATCAGGATTTTTTTTAAAAAAAATAAAAATCTAAAGCACACTAAGAAATGAATTTTATATCCTTGAAGAAGGACGCTTATGAAATTGGATGAAGAACTTTCATACAGCCCTAATAATAGCATCAATATGAGATGTTTATATTAAAAAGACATGCTACAAAAGTTAATTTGGAGTTAATTTTTTCTCCTAAATGTTCCAATAACAGGTCCCAGAAATTAACAAAATTTTACATTACTTTTTTTCTCATACAAATAAATAAAAATAATACTCCTGCTTAAAAAAATACATATGCACTCTCACTTAAAGTAAATGGATTTTTAATATTGTTGGCATTGCAGTGCAAGACTGAAATCTCTAGCAAAAGGGACTAACAACTGTTCATAAAGATAAGCATAAACCTATTTTTTCTTTCCACTGTTTCAGAATCCAAAATTTATTAAGTTTCATATCTGTTGCAAATATTAGCAACAACTTTAAATTGTATTTTTTTTGTTTAGTTTATTTGCTCTTTATGACTATAACACTCATTTAAATTTTCATTTAAACAAATGAGACTATTGAGTAATGTTAAAGCTTAAGCTTTTTCTGCACTATGAATATTCAGTAAACAGTGAAGATTTCTTTTGATAATTGGAGAACATTTTTACTTGAAGCCTGGCACTAAAAAAGCATAATCTAGGGTGGATAGATTATATCAGAAAGATCTGTTGAATCTGGAGGGCTCAACAGAATGGTAAAATATGTATCATGGTGATGCCATGCAAGCTCCACCCTTTATGTATATGCATGCAGCATTGCTATGCATGTACAAAATGGGCAGAGTCTGTACTGCAGGTCCTAACATGCTTTTCATCATTTGTTCATCCCTCTCCCAGCAGACTCCCATGAGTTAGATCCAAGACGGGCATTGAATCATTTACCTCATCACTGTCAAAATACTTCGGAAGTTCATCGTATTTTAATTAACATAATTATCACATAGCAGCAATTGGGTGATTTCTTTACAAATTACTTGAAATGTCGTATAATGCGCACATGTTTTGCAGTAAAAGGCATACACCCAAGTCACTTGCTGTAGCAAGAATGCCTAGTTGGGCATTCTGTTTTATAGAAGAACTGACTATCAGTTGGTTTTTATATAAAACAGAATGCCAAACTAAATAATGTTTCTTTCTATGGCAAGTGACTTCGGTGTATGCCTTTTACTGCAAAACATGTGTGTATTATACGACATTTCAAGTAATTTATAGCCCTTACTGGAGCCCTGGTGGTGCAGTGGTTACAATACAATATTGCAGGTTGACTCTGCTCACTACCAGGAGTTTGATCCTGATCGGCTCAAGGTTGACTCAGCTTTCCATCCTTCTCAGGTTGGTAAAATGAGAACCCAGATTGCTGGGGGCAATATGCTAACACTGTAAACTGCTTAGAGAGTCCTGTGATGCACTAGGAAGTGGTATGCAAGTCTAAGTGCTATTGCTATCGTTGAAACCCATGGGCATCATGTATGGTTGTCGCTGTCTCTTGATGTTCACCAACTACTTTATTATGGGATAGACGCCAGCTGTTGAGATGAGTTAACCTTTGACCAAGGTGGGAAACTCCAAAGAAGACAGAAGATATAGAACTACTACACCAACAAGCAGCAAAATTAACCTGAATCGAGTTATACCCCAGAAAAACAATTATCATTCATACTGAGTAAATCTTTGGTCATTCGTGAATCAGATATAAAGGCTTTCTTTTCCTTTTTCCAGTGTCAAAACTCTCCACAGCCTTTAATAACGGTTGTGTGTTTGGAATCTATGAATCCACCAAAATACTGTAGTTTGAATTCAAAATGTATTTGCCATATCAGGCTCTCTGAACAGAAGACAGTGGAAGCTTTCACATGCTGTGAATGTGCTGAGGTTCTCATTTGACATTATTGCCATGCTGGATTTCCTAATTTGATACTTCAGCCCATTTTGTTATTGATGACAACTCTCTGAGCACAACAATTTGCACATCCTTGGAAACAGATCTTGGTCAATATAGCTGTTATTATCCATTTGTGTTTTGCAATAGTAAACAGTAGCAGTTTCATTTTATAAAAACACTATTGCCTCTGGATGAGAAAGATCAAGTGAGTCATTACATCCAACTTCCTGTCAATACAAGATTGGCCATTCATATTTTGTCAACTTAAGCTTCAGAAAACTAATCCTTTATACCATTTAATATTCTCATCCATAAGTACTTCCTTTGCTAGCTTACTTATTTCCTAAACAAATAAACATTCAGCACAATGATTTTCTACATGAATTATTTAGCATCATGGGAAGCTTCATTCTGATGTATCATAAATGAGTACGTCCTGCCTGACATGGGAAAACATCTTTGGAAAAAAAATGGCACATTCTTGATAAAAATAGTATGGTGGTTCTGGTTTGAATGTGTTTTTTTTTTGGAAAAAACAAGCTGTATATAAAGATTAATTTTTTGCAGTTTCTCTGTTAATGAAATGAATCTTGATATTATTAGCCTGGAGAGTTTAATTTCCAGATTCATCCAGAAGCATCAGATCTGAAGATGTGACACTGAAGCCAACAGGAGTTGAGCAAGATTTAGATACTGTTTAGAGCAGGAATCTCAAAATTACAGCCTGTTCCACTGGTACAGCCCAATATCATTGTAGCTGGGTCTATGGCCTGTCTTATTTACTGTGGCTTTATGATGGGAGGCACAGCATGAAGTCTGGGCCAGCCAAGCTAAAGGGTGGCTACACTTGTATCCCTGGCTGCTGTGAGACCATCTTCTTCCATCCACCCATCCAGTTCTGTGTATCTGTGGTCATTTTTGCTTTGGCTGGCAGAGGGAATGAATTCCACAAGTCTGGTCTCCGTACCTAAGTGGTGATATCTAGGGCCTCTCGCTGTGATGATTCCTGTTCTGGTCCACTGCTCTTGGTTTCTTTTTCTCCCTGATAGCCTGCCTCCTCATTGACCCAGCAGCTCCCCAGGAATAGCAACATTTTCATAAGCTGTATACTTTCCTCCCATGAGTATGATAGTTTTTCTAGAGTTTAGTAATATATCTTGTTCATATATTCTTGCATGATGTTATAACACCACACATTTCTTGCCTCATAATAGCTCCAATACCTTTAATGTTTTGCTGTCTGAAAAAGTGTTGGGCTTAGGATTCAGCCTACATCCATGTGAACTAAAAAAAAATATCTGAACACTTGTGTGAAAGTAGCACAATTATGACTTGCCTTTGGCATGTAGATGTTATCTCTTTTTATTGTATTATCTAAACTAGCTGCAATTATATGTGATTCACCTAGTATTTCTTTTCTTTTTGGGGGGGTGGGGAACTACTAGCTGTCAACCATGATTTCATGAGAGATTAAAAAAAACCCTCTTAAACAAGCAAGTATAGAGTTATTTGAACTTAGGCCAGGCTAGGCACAGCCCAGGCCTGTAGTATGATGAAATACTGGGCCTCAGGCATCATCATTAGTGGAATGAGGGAGGGACAAAAACCTGACTTGATGTGGGAATTCTGTAGGATACATTTTAAAACTGGACACAAACACAAAGGTCTTGGCCTACTTTCAAAACACTTCTGTAAAATATCAATAAAAATATGTGAATGCCTGTTGCTTTCCAGCAGTTTAGCATACCGGAAGAAGAGAGAGAAAGAAAATATAGAGCCCACTTATTTGAGATCATGATCCTGCTTACAAATTTGAATTCTGTTCACTGTCAATATGCAGCTACATGATAGACTATCTCTGGAATCTCATGGTCCTCAACAAGAAAACAAAAAGAAAGATATTCAACCATTTTGTTTTCTGCTTCAAGCAGCAAATATCATGGTATAACATTGGTTCAAGCATAATGTTCCTCTTCCTCTTTCCATGGAACAATTTGTACTAAGTAGCCATTGCCTCATATATTAATTGTACATTGAAGTACAAGAGGAGGAGGAGGAGGAGATGAGGAAGAGGACAAGCACTTTTCAGCATTAGTTACAATTTCTTGGATCACAGACCATGTACACGTGAAGAAGCATTTGATGATCATTCTAATATTTTTTTGCTTACTTCTTGAGTGTGACATTAATTATTTAATTGAAAGCCACTGAACTGCTTTTTAAAAATTAAATGCTTGACACAGGGAAAGTAATACTTCAAAAGGAGGGAATTCAGCTTTCTCTCCCTGGCTGCATCTCAATAAAAGTCTCTTTAATGAGCTGTGCAGGGGAGGGGCTCCAACCAGCCGCCCCTGAGCAGCATTTCCTACTACAGGTAGTCCTCGACTTACAACCACAACTGAGCCCATAATTTCTGTTGCTAAGTGAGACATTTGTTAAGCGAATTTTGCCTCATTTTATGGCCTTTCTTGCCACAGTTGTCAAATGAATCACAACACAATCATAGTGAGTCATTAACTTGGTTGTAAAGTGAATCTGGCTTCTCCACTGACTTTGCTTGTCAGAAGGTTACGAAGGGGGATCAAATGATCCCAAAACTTGCAACCATCGTAAACATGAGTCAGTTGCCAAAGGTCTGAACTTTGATCAAGTGACCCTGGGGGATGCTGCAACAGCCATGAGTTTGAAAATGGTCGTAAGTCACTTTTTTCAATGCCGTTGTAATTTGGAATGGTCACTAAATGAACTGCTGTAAGTCAGGGACTACGTGCATTAGTTTCTTACCTGAAAAAGAGTACAATTTTATGGAGAAGGCAGCTGTGGAGGAGAGACTTAGTTTAGATATGAAGAAGTACTATCTTTCCATACCAAGCATTTAATTATTTATTTAATAAAATTGGAATGTGTGATTTCTAATCACAGATTGAGTGACTTTCTTATAGTACATGGAATGAGTAGGACTAATGAATACTGGTTGTGGATCATTCTTGAAGCAGAAGGTATTTAAATTCTTAGTGAAAGAAATATATTTTCAATATCATTTAAGCATACGATAGCTTATTTTCCTGGGCTCCAAGATCACTGCAGACAGGGACTGCAGCCAAGAAATTAAAAGATGCTTGCTCCTGGGGAGGAAAGCCATGGCAAATCTAGACAGCACACTAAAAAGCAGAGACATCACCCTGTCAACAAAAGTGCGTATAGTCAAGGCTATGGTCTTCCCAGTTGCAATGTATGGCTGTGAAAGTTGGACCATAAAAAAGGCTGAGTGACAAAGAATTGAGGCCTTTGAACTATGGTGCTGGAGAAGACTCCTGTGAGTCCCTTGGACTGCAAGGCGATCAAACCAGTCAGTCCTAGAGGAGATCAACCCTGACTGCTCTTTAGAAGGCCAGATCCTAAAGCTAAAACTCAAATACTTTGGCCACCTAATGAAAAGGAAGGACTCACTGGAGAAGAGCCTAATGCTGGGAAAGATTGAGGGCAAGAGAAGAAGGGGACGACAGAGAATGAGGTGGCTGGATGGAGTCACTGAAGCAGTAGGCGTGAGCTTAAATGGACTCCAGAAGATAGTAGAGGACAGGAAGGCCTGGAGGAATGTTGTCCATGGGGTCACGATGGGTCGGACACAACTTTGCAGCTAACAACAACAAAGCTTATCAACATGTTTCTCTATCTGCAGAATTTTAAATATGCACACATGTACCATGAACAATATTCAGTTTAATTAACTACTAGGTAATTTACGTGTAGAATACTAATGTATCTGTGTCACATACATACAGACTTGAACATTTTAAACAGAGCTACATTTTAGTGCTTTATCTTATTTAGGACAGATTTATAAAAGAGAAGAGCTGTTTGGGGAATAGAAAATTGATTTCAGCTAGGAGGGAGTGATAACAGGGAAATCCCAGACACAATATTTTCAGATTTACATGCATTGACTTGATAATGAGTCAATATATTGGGAAAGAAACCAGACAAAGGAAGCAGCAAATTCAGGAGTGGAACCAACTGTAGTTAGAGTTACTAATTTAATTAGACATCACAGAATTTCAATCATGATGAATGTTCAGATTTTTAAATTTATAAACTCATATAGTACAGTTAGTCTATTCGTTTATTTACTAATTGTGAAATGCTACTAGACTTAGTCCTTGGATTATGAACTATCATTCTGCAACCGTCCAAAGTTATGAAGGTATTGAACGAAGAGGAATTATGACCGGTCTTTGAAGTTGTGACTATCACATTGTCCCTGTAATCATGTGATCACAATTTGGGCACTTGGCCACCAACTCACAATTATGGTGGTCGCAATGTCCCACAGTCAGGTGATTGGCATTTGTGACTTCTCTGCTGGCTTCCCATTAGCAAAGTCAATGGGAAAGCTGGCATGAGGTCATAAATCACTCCCACCATTTTTTCTCTTGCTTGGCTACAGCATCCACAATGCTGTCCAGATGCCATAGTGCTTGACTGTGGCACTCCTCCACTTGTCCTTGGCCAGCACCCACATGCTCACACATGCTCCATTGCACCTGCCAGTAGTTCCCACATACCTGCTCACACTCCATAGCACCTGCCTGTGGCACCTACACACCTTTCCACACTCCATAGTGCCTGCCACATCACCTGTGCACCTGCCATGCTACTTGCACACCCAACTGTACTCTATAGCAGGGGTCCCCAACTCCCAGTCCACGGAACCAGTCCCTGGTGCCCAAAAGGTTGGGGACCTCTGCCCTAGTCAGCTTACATAATCAATGGATTTAATTTTGCCTGGTGGGTTTATTTTGATTGGGAAAGTGCCTTGTGGAGTCTTTTGCCCTTTGCTCTGTGGACTAGCATTGTTGTGATCATGGCTGGACTTAATTGGGACAGTTCTGGGTTTTTTTGGGTAAAGTTTGTTGCTGGGGAATATTAATAAACTCACTAAAGTAGGAGTCCCCAACCCCCAGTCCATGAACCAGTACTGGGCTGTGGCATGCCAGCAACTGGTCCATGCAAACAAGCAAAGCACCATCTGCAGGCAGCACACAAAACCACACACTCTCCAGTCTGCAGAAAAACCTCTCTCCACAGAACCGGTCCCTGGTGCCCAAAAAGTTAGGGACCTCTGCTCTATAGCATCACCCTGTGGCACACTGTATCACCCATATAACTGCCTTTACTTCATAGCACCTGCCCATGCCACCAATCTGTCTATGCTTTGTAGAATCTGCACATGACACCTGCCTGCTGCAGCACCTGCCTGTGGCTCTCACCTGCAGTTCTAGCCTGCTGACTGCTTGTCTGGCATTCCTGCCGTTTCTCACGTCATGGTCATGTGGGGTCCTCACTTGTGGTCCTGGTGGTTATGATGGCAACCAGGTCTGCCATGATTGTCATTGCTAAGTGATGCAGTCACATGACTTTGTGCAATACAAGTCTAGGCCCAATTGCTTTCATATCCTGAAGACTACCTGTGATGAGGTTTTGCAAATCTTTGCTTTAATTTTTCATATGACATTTTACAAATCCAGTCACTGACATATTGTTTTCCGTTTGGGGTTAATTTGCCTTGGATTCATATTTAACCACTATGGTAGTTGCAGTATTTAAAACTTTTGTTTCACTGGTCAATACAGGAAAATAAAAGCTAACTTATATTTTCCATCAGAAGTCTAACTCTAAGATGATAAAAATGTCAATGCTATGTTAGAACATTCCAATAATATTTTTGGTTTCTAATTGGAGAGATTTTTTTTTAAAATGAATTGTTATATTAACACACTCTAATTTTATAGCATGATCTCATGATAAAAAGAGAAGAAAGTTTAAGGGAAAAAATATTTTCCTCAAAGGGTTAGGTGTGCCCTAAGAGGATTTTTGTGCACTTCGCAAGCCTTGTTATTTGTAACCTTTCACTTGCTTTGAAAGTTGTAAAACCTGACAGATAAGTTTATCCTTTCTGATCAATAAGGGCAGTGGTATGCTCAAAACAGCAAAGGGACAGCCAGCTCCTAATCAGTGCGGATCAGACTGAAATGGGTTTGAGTTAACAGAGTTTTTGTACCTGAGCACGAGATGTTTTGACAAGTTATTTTTTCAACGCAAGATCTGACTCAGTAAAGTAAAAGAAGATTCATCTAAAATACGGTGTCTCTGGAACAACATTCCACTGACTTGGGATATGGAAATGGCAGCAACTATTGCATTACAGTTTGTAGGACTGATCCTTGGAGGCATTGGCACTGTCGGGACCTTTGCCATCACTGGCATGCCCCAGTGGCGAGTGACGGCTTTCATTGAAAACAATGTGGTGGTCTTTGAGACAATTTGGGAAGGCCTCTGGATGAATTGCATAAGGCAAGCAAACATCAGGATGCAGTGCAAGGTCTATGACTCCCTCCTGGCTCTCTCGCCAGACCTGCAGGCTTCAAGAGGCTTGATGTGTGCGGCCTCAGCGCTGGCATTCCTCGCTTTTGCCGTGGCCGTTCTTGGCATGAAGTGTACCCAGTGCACAGGAAATGATGACCGCATCAAAGGCTATATTCTGCTGGCAGGCGGCATCTCCTTCATCCTGACTGGCATCGTGGTGCTCATCCCAGTGTGCTTTGTTGCCCATAACATTATCCGAGACTTCTACAATCCCCTTGTCACAGTAGCTCAGAAGCGAGAACTTGGAGAAGCTCTTTACATAGGCTGGGCTTCAGCTTTCTGTCTTGTGGCTGGAGGAGCAATTTTATGTTGTTTCTGCCGTTGCGATGAAAAAACCCGACGCTACCGATACTCATTGCCCTCACAACCGACCACCCACCGCAGCCACAATATTCAAAGAAGAGCTGGGAGTGCATATTCTAAAAGTCAGTATGTTTAGTTGTCTTGATCCAAGAGGAAGAAACTTTTACATCCAACATGAAATCTAATAAGGTGAGAAGAAGCTTTGGTTATGTAATGTACTCTGCATACTGGAATGCCACTTTATCATCTATGAACTCTAAAACAAAAGACAAAAAAATGTCTTTAGATATTTCAGTGTAGGAATGGAGCTTGAAGCCGGATCTTGTTTTCAATTTGTCCTTTTGTAATTAATCTCTATTAAGAAGCATTCCCATATTTATACTCTGTGACACATACAGATCTTCAGAGGGGTGGGAAGAACATTGTTGTCACTGGTAAACATTTAAGCCTTGCTGAGGTTTTTCATATTCAAAATGTTATGTCTAAAATATATCATATGATATATTATGAAGGTGGTGGGAAAAGACTGAAAATGTACAGTTTAAATCTATAAATGATTATTTGCATAAGTAGTCTTTTTTAATAAAATGTTCTTCAGTTGTCAGAAAGAATGAAACTATATGTTTGAAATAGTTGATATTCATTTTCTGTCAAAATGTTTCCTTAGTTTTGCCCAAAACCATTAATATTTTGTGTAAACGTAATGCTTTTCAAGTAATTAAAATTTATTTTTGTTATCATGTAAATTGTAATCTGATATTAATTTGATGTGCATTCTATTGCATTCTGCAGTTAAAGAATGTTGTTATTAAAAATATTGCACACTGCATCAGATAACAAGCTTTCTGTGATTTTTCCAATGGCTCTTTGGGTAAATCTAGTTTGTAATCAAAATGTGAAATATATAGTAACCATGGAAAGTATCTCATGTGACTGACCAATAGGTGGATTTTGAGGAGAAAAATGTCTCTGAGTAGCTAGTAGGATTTATTTTACGTTATATATTTTCTATCAGGGTGGGTTGCATATAGAGAGCACTTAAACTTTTATATTTGACAGGCCTAAAGGAAATGCAACCATTCATATTATAATGTGTTAAAATAGCTGCTGAGTACTTACAGATTTTAAAAGGCTAATAATGTCAATCACAGAGGTATATACATGCATTTTTCTTCTAGAAAAAAGAATGAGGTTCCTTTCATAGATTGCTTGAGCTGAAATATGGCAGGAAAGTGATTACAGCAATAGAACTAGGGTGGGGGACAAGTTGCCTATTCGGTATTATTTATTGTGTTGCAGATTGAAACTTTGCATAGTCACACAGCTTATAGTTAGTGAAGAACACACAAAATGCTCTTAAAATCAATAATAGGAAGAAGCTATGCAATCCAATTGCATTAACCGGGGTATGTATTTTACTGTTAAATATTGGATTTAGAATGTACTTTCAAATAATGCAAATGCAGTTTACATCAAGATGATTATTAGATCTGAGGGAAATTGCACAACTGGTCATTTGGAATAGAGTAGTCCTCACAATAGTTCATTTAGTGATGATTTGAAGTTACAGCAGCACTGAAAAAAGTGACATGATTATTTTTCACACTTACAACCTTTGCATCATCCCCATGCTCATATGATCAAAATTCAGATGCTTGGCAACTGACTCCTATTTATGACGGTTGCAGTGTCCCAGGGTCACGTGATCATCTTTTGCAACCTTCTGACAACCAAAGTCAGTGGTGGGATTCAGCTGGTTCGCACTACTTCGGCAGAACCGGTAGCTAGTCTTTTGTTGCCCAGGCCCAGAATGGACTTCCGGAAGCGGCATCCACACAGAGAACTGATTGTTCCCACCACTGAGCAAAGTCACTCAGGAACCGTGTTACTAAGCATGTTACTAACTTAACAGCTGCAGTGTTTCACTTAACAACTGTGACAAGGAAGGTCATACAATGGGACAAAAGCTCACTTAACAATTGTCTTGCTTGGCAACAGAAATTTAGAGCTCCGTTGTGGTCGTAAGTCGAGGATTATCTGTGGTCTTTTTCTATTAGTGTTGTTAAATGATGGCATTTTGAACATTGGAGATGTGAACTGGGGATAAAAAAGAGTAAACTTCCTTTGCAAACTTTCACTTCATTTGGCGCAGCAGAGTATCCCAGCCTTCCACAACTCAGAGGCTCCTATATATTGGGCTAAAGCCAATGCTTTTTTTTAAAAAAAAAAGGTGTCGGAACTCTCATCTTGGCGGGCGCAGGAGGTGGGGGGGCGTGCTGCTGCAGTCACAGGTTCGAAGGGTGTTGGCGGCGGGCTCCCCTCCCTGGGGCCGGAGCCAGTGCGGCTGGTGCTGTGGGAACAGCAGAGCCCACTCTATATGGCTGGGCTGTGCAATGCGGGCAGTGGAGGCGGTCCGGGTCAGGTGATGTTTTAATCTTATGATTTTAAAAATATATTTTTTCTATTGTAACTTTCCCCAAACCTCACCATGTGGATTGCATACAAATATTATATAATTGGTAAATAAAGGTAGAACATATGTTAATATATATCAAATAATAATATGCTTCCCTACAAAGTCAATTCTTGCTCAATGACAGACCAAGGAGTTAACTCGGAAAGGCAAGAGGAAAATCTAGAAGTGGTCTGTGCAGCTCTTCAACATCTTCATCAATGATTTGGATGAGGGGATAGATGGGGAACTCATCAAATTTGCAGACGACACCAAGCTGGCAGGAATAGCCAATACTCCAGAAGATAGGCTTAAGATACAGGAGGATCTGGACAGACTCAAACACTGGGCACTATCTAACAAAATGAAATTCAATTGTGAAAAAAGTAAGGTTCTGCATTTAGGCAGGAAAAATCAAATGCACAGGTATAGTATAGGTGGTACCTTGCTTGATAGTAGTAACTCTGAAAGGAATCTTGGAGTCCTAGTGGACAATCACTTAAATATGAGCCAGCAGTGTGCTGCAGCTGCCAAAAAAGCCAACACAGTGCTAGGCTGCATTAACAGAGGGATAGAATCAAGATCGCGTGAAGTACTAATACCACTTTACAATGCCTTGGTAAGGCCACACCTGGAATATTGCATCCAGTTTTGGTCACCACGATGTAAAAAAGATGTCGAGACTCTAGAAAGAGTACAAAGAAAAGCAACAAAGATGATTGTGGACTGAAGGCTAAAACATATAGGGAATTGGGTATGTGTAGTTTAATGAAGAGAAGGGTGAGGGGTGACATGATAGCAGTGTTCCAATATCTCAGGGGCTGCCACAAAGAAGAGGGAGTCAAGCTGTTCTCCAAAGCATCTGAAAGCAGGACAAGAAGCAACGGATGGAAACTAGTCAAGGAGAGAAGCAACCTAGAACTAAGGAGAAATTTCCTGACAGTTAGAACAACTAACCAGTGGAACAACCTGCCTCCAGAAGTGGTGAATGCTCCAACACTGGAAGTTTTTAAGAAGAGACTGGACAGCCATTCGTCTGAAATGGTATAGGGTTTCCTGCCTGAGCAGGGGGTTGGACTAGATGACCTCCAAGGTCCCTTCCAACTACTTCTTCTTCTTCTTCTTCTTCTTCTTCTTCTTCTTCTTCTTCTTCTTCTTCTTCTTCTTCTTCTTCTTCTTCTTCTTCTTCTTCTTCTTCTTCTTCTTATTCTTATTCTTATTATTATTATTATTATTATTATTATTATCTTGTAGAAAGGAAAGGCCCACACTGATAAATTAAAAATCTTTGTGGTCTGCAAAGGAATGCTGGTGGGCTAATAAATGATTTGGTGACTAGAGGAGCATCTACAGTGTTGGAGCTTGTGGTCATGGTAAGCCATGGAGGCACTAGACAACATGACTTTCAGGGCAGTGGTGGTGATTTTATTACTTTTAAAAAAAAGTCTGTGCTCTGTCCAAGGGTGCTTGGTAGGCTGCATGTACAGGCCTGGTCTAGAATTTATTTTGGAGCATTCAACTATCTAGAGCAGGCATGTCAAACTCATTTGGTTTGAGGCAACTTTTTATAAAAGAATTGCCATTAATTTGTTTTAATAAAATAATTTAAATCAATTTTTCACTTGATTTCAAATTAAGTGAATGAGATTTTTTTAGTACAATTGCCAAATGCAATAAACTGGTTTTAGGTATATGTTACTGGAAGGAAAAAGCAATCCCTGTTGCGTTACTGATCCCAGAGAAACATTTGCATGTATGCAGGTATCCTTAGGGTGCCATAGTTATGGATGAGAAATATTGGTTGCAAAGTTGGCATTTCTGGATGTAATACAGATATTTTGGGATTATTTTTGTTTCTTTGCATGTTTGATATTTTTAAAAAGGCATATTCATTTTTCATTTCATTTATTATATTTGTATACCGCCCTTCTCCTGAAGGACTCAGGGCGGTGAACAGGGCACATAAAAAATACAGAATACAAAAATTAAAAAAGAATTAAATAAGAGCCCGAGCTAAAAACAGTAGAATAATATAAAAATCCCCAATAAAAACCCCAGCACATCCCCCATCAGCCCAGGCCGGCTTGCTCAAATAGGTAGGTCTTCAGACTGCATCGGAAGGAGCGAAGGTCAGGTGCTACTGACTACGCTTATGCACATATGTAACATGATCACTGCTTGTCCAAAATTTTACTATACAGATAATACCCCCAGTCGAACAATCACAACAGAGATATATTGTGGAATGGAGAAGATGGATCGAATATATTCAGAATAAATATGGGACTAAAAACTTTCATTTAGCATTTGAATAAGTAGTGGTTTTATACGATGTATTATTAGTTATTAGTTATTTGTTAGTAATATAGTTATGTTTGTGGAGAGTTAAAGTGCGATAGAATTTACGGTAATATTTTATTTTTGTTGTTAGCATATTTTAGCTTAAGTTTGTAAGTTTATACCCTGTATTCAGCTCTGGGAAGTCAGGGAGGGGGGAGGGTAGGGGAGGGGAGGGTTGGGGGGAGGGAGGGAGTATGTTTTTTAAAAAAAGTATTGTAAAACTTTTCAATAAAAAAAATACCCCCAGAAATTATTTTAGCCTTTTTAATAAATGTTGTTATTGATGTTAAGCTCACCAGGGAAAACATCATATATTGTTATGTATATACTAGGTTAATTATTTAAAGACTGAAGTGCAACATAACTAGACTCTAAATAATCTATTTTTCAAAACACACAACAGTCCAAACAGTAAAAGTAAAGTCCAAATTAAGAATATTTCATTCTTAAGAATTGTTTAGATTCAAAATAGTTTTCAAGAGTGTACAAAAGATACTATTTTTTTCTAGAATCAGCTAAATTAGACATATTACATTGAGAAAAATGTTTCTCATTTCTTTCCTGTTACCTTTGATTTCATTGCAGAGATGTTAACATAAGAAATAGATTATTTTGTTATCTAATTTTACCTTCCAAAAGACAGAAGCAGATGAAAAATGTGAGGTTCTTTCCTGTTGGTTTTTCTGAATTAGCTGTTTTAGATTCTAAATGTTTAGTTCCTAAAAATGTAATCCTGGGACTTCCTGTTTCGAAGCGTCCAGGAAAGTTGGAAAAGTCAGTGCTCGGCATTCCAGCTTGATTTTTTCTTCGTCTAACGACCCTTAAAGGGTCAAAAGTTGCCTTGGAGAGGCAATGAAGTAGGAGGGGCCTTCAGGAGCTCAGATCAGGGGGCACCTGATCAGAACGAACTGTAAGAACCTCTGCAAAATGAAGATAAAAGGCTGTTTTTTATCGTCAGCCATAAATGCCCCCAGTGGGAAGCAGAAATCACAAATCAGAGAAACTCCGACAGCGTGTTGAACCTGGGTGAGCAGACTGTTTCCTTTCCTTCTCTCAGAAGATTATTAATGTTGAATCCCTGATGATAAGAGCTGGATGGCAAAGACCCCCAGAAGATTTATGAGCGGCGGGTAATTATTTGGGGTGGAATCAGATTTTCTGTTTAAAAATATCGGACTTGGACATTGATAAATAAGCTAAGGAGGACATCTAGTGGTGAAAAAAAAGAAAAATGGAATTTCTGTAATATTCTTTGTTGATAGAAACGTGACCTTGGGAAGAACAGCTGCAGTAAGATAAGGCTGCTTTGTTATGAGACTGAGTTTCAAAGCTACTTTTATTGAAATGGAATAGTCTAAACAGACACTGTTTTTGCTATAGACTGTAAACCTCAAAATGACTTCATCTAATATTACCAGACTTACGAAAAAAACCTCCTCTGCACCCTCTGTTGGCAAATCCAGCCCTACAACACAGGGATCTATTGAGGCCATGTTACAAAGGGAAAAGACCACAGTTCAAAGTGAGACACAGACTTCATTAAAATGTATTCAGGATCTTATCTTGAAAAATCAAGAGACTGTGGAAAAACATTGCTTGGAGACACAAGGGAATCATAGAATTACGCAGGCAACATTGGAGAAGTTAAATGAAAAAATGATGGCTATAAAGGAGAAACTTGAATCTCAAAATCAAATGATATTACAAAATCAACAGAAGATATATAAGATTGAAGAAAAACCAGGTGAAAATGACAAAAAGATAGAATTTTTACTACAAGAAAATGAAAAGTTGGACAATGAAATTAAAATTTTGGAAATGGCAAATGCGGAACATTATTTGAGATTCCAAAATATTCCTGAAGATAAAGCAGAAAATATAGAAGAGGTGATTATTGATATCCTGGAGGAGGCTCTTAAAACAGACCGATCGGAAATTTATCTTGAGTTAGATGGGGTTTTTCGCTTCAATTCAAGTTATGCAAGAAGAAATAAATTACCAAGAGAAGTACATGTACGTATTGCAAGGAAGTCAACAAGAGATGAAGTATTGCAGAAAGTAAGAGATGAACCAATACAATATAAAAACAAAGAAATTGTTGGTCTTGAAACAGATACCTAAAAGAATTAGAGATTCATGAAGACAGTACCATTTTCTGACTACGAAACTTATAGCTAAGGGTATAAATTTCAGATGGCTGACACCAGAAGGCATTTTAATAAACTGGAACAATACAAGATACAGACTCGATTCAATTTGGAAAGCAGAAGATTTTGAAGAGAAGAATAGGTCAATTTTGGAGGAAGAAGAGGCCAAGAGGAAAGTAAGGAACAGAAACAAGTAGAGGAAGAGCAGATCCAAGGAGCAACCACATCAACAAAAGAACAGGAAGAGGAAGATCTTCAAAAGTGGAGAGATGAAAGACCTGCTAAAGAACAAAGATCTACCAGATCGGTCAGACCAAAATATAAGTAATGGAAATGGATAAAGAAAGTGGAATTTTTTCAGTAAATATAAATGGACTGAATTCTCCAATTAAAAGAAACAAGATTTTTAGGAAATTATGGAAACTAAATTTGGATATAATTTGTTTACAAGAAACACACATAAAAGCACAACATCATAAACTGTTGGAATATCCAAAAATTGGAAAACTTTATTATGCATTGGCACAACAAAAAAAGGAGTAGCTCTATATATTAAAGAGACAATAAATTCGAAAATGGTATACTCAGATGAAGAAGGAAGAATATTAATGGTGGAGATCTATCTGCATCAAAAACAAATATTATTAGTGGCAATATATGCACCGAATAACAATCAGGATAAACTTTCTAAAAATTTACATAGAAAAATAGTAGAAATGGAATATCAAAATGTTTGTTTACTAGGAGACTTTAATGCAATAACAGATGGAAAAATTGACTATAAAAGTAACAAAACAAAGAAAAATGGTAGAGGAAAACTACCTAAGACGTTTTTTGATATGGTGGAGGAAATTGGAATTCAAGATGTCTGGAGGGAAATAAACCCACAAAAATTACAATATACTTTTTACTCAAATAGCCAGACATCTTGGTCAAGAATTGATATGATTTGGATGACTGCAGATTTGAGAATGAATGTGCAGGACATTGAAATAGAAATAGGTATATGGGCAGAACATAACCCCTTGAAAATGACCTGGAAAGAAATACAAAAAAGATCAAGATGGACTTTAAATTGTTCTATATTAAAAGAAAAAGAATTTATAGAACTAACAAAAAAAGAGATGGAATTTTTCTTTAAAGAAAATAAAAAAGAAGATACTAAGACACAAAACTTATGGGACACTGCTAAAGCATATTTTAGAGGTATAGCAATATCGTATATGGCAAAGAAAAAACAAACAGAGAAAACAGCAATATATATCACTAAGAGAAGAATTTGGAAGATTAGAATTAGAACTGCAAAAGAATCCTCAAAAAAAGACTTTAAAAAGAGATATGGAAATGATAAAACACAAATTAAATTTGTTAGATTCAGAAAAAGTGGCAGAACAGATAAAAGAGTGAAGCAAATTTTTTTTGAAAATGCTAATAAACCGGGAAGATGGTTAGCTTATAAACTTAAAAAACAGAAAGAAAAAAAATGATACACAATCTGCTGGACTGGGAAGGTTATTTAGAATATAAAAATGAAGAAATTAAAAAGATAGTTAAAGAATTTTATAAAGACTTATATGACAAGAGGGAGATTCCAACAGAGAAAATTGTAAAATACTTAGAAAACAGTAACCTTTCGAAGATTCCAGAGACATTTAAAAATATATTAGATGAAGGAGTTACAATGATGGAAATAACAGAGGCTATAAAAAGACAAAAAAATGGTAAAGCTCCTGGTCCAGATGGACTCCCAGCAGAATTATACAAAAGTTTGCAAGAGATATTAAGCAATCCGTTGAAAGATGTTTGTAATGGACTTTTAATAGAAGCTAAAATGCCAGCGACGTGGATTGAAGCAAACATTTCTTTAATACCAAAAGACGACTCAGATCTGACTCAGATCAAGAATTACAGACCAATCTTACTACTTAATGTGGATTATAAAATTTTTACCTCAATAATGGCGGAGAGATTGAAAAGATATTTGGTTGAATTTATACATCCAGAATGGTTTTTTTTAGCAAAGAGACAAATTAAAAGTAACTTAAGAATGATAATAGACATACTGGAATATTACGAATTACATCCAGGGAAACAAATGGCATTAGTATTTTTAGATGCTCAAAAGGCATTTGATAATCTCTCTTGGCAGTTTTTAATTTATCAATTACAAGTAATGGATTTGGGTCAGAATTTTATAAATATGGTAAAAACAATATATAGTAAACAAAGTGCCAAAGTGATTGTGAACGGAGATTGTACTGAAAGCTTTGAAATAAGGAAAGGCACAAGGCAAGGATGTCCTCTATCCCCTCTGCTATTCATTTTCACTTTGGAAGTCTTAAATTGAAATATAAGACAAGATATAGAAATTAGAGGTTTGGAGTTAAAAGGTGAAATATATAAATTACAGGCATTTGCTGATGATTTGGTATTTATTTTGGAAGATCCCTTGAAGATGATTCCAAAATTGTGGGAAAAATTGGAACAATATGGTGAAGTAGCGGGATTAAAAATTAATAAAGAAAAAACTAAAATAATATTGAAAAATGTAACGGATAAGCAAAAAAATCGAATATCAGAGGTGGTAGAGGTACAGATAGTGAAAAAGGTAAAATACTTGGGTATATATTTATCAGCTAAATGCTCAACATTAAAAGAAGACAACTATATAAGACTATTGAAACAAATAAAGTTAGACCTGGAAAAATGGAAGAATTTAAAACTGTCTTTACTAGGAAGGATAGCTACAATTAAAATGAATGTATTGCCTAAGATTTTATTCTTGTTCCAGACAATTCCGATAAAACTTGGGGGACTTTTCTTTAAAGTGTTGGACTCCTTAGTTCTGAAGTTTATATGGCAGGGAAAAAAAGCTAGAATAAAAAAGAAAACTTTGCATGATACAAAGAAAATGGGGGTTTTGGTTTACCTGAGTGGACTTTGTATTATCAAGCATCTGTACTGACATGGGTGAAAGAATGGATAATGCTTAGGAATAAAAGGTTGTTATGTTTGGAGGGACACGATTTACAGTTGGGATGGCACGCGTTTCTATGGTATGGGAAAAACAAAATTCATAGATATTTTCAAAATCATTGTATTAGAAATGCTTTGATAACTGTATGAGAAAAAATCAAAATGAAAATATATGTAAAAATTCCAGGGTAGTTATCAACAATTGAAGCTTTTTCAAACGTAAATTTGTTAGATTTTGAAAAAACGTGGACATACAAAGATATTTTAAATATTGTTGGAACATTAAAATCGAAGCAAGAATTGGAACATCAGGGTATCAACATGTCATGGTGGGTACATTTACAAATACAAAATAGATATGAAAAAGACATGAAAATGTTTGAATTTTATAAAGAACAAAATGTGTTTGATAAGATATTATTAACTTCTGATGAGAAACTAATTAAAAAGTTGTATAATTTTTTGTTAACTTTAGAGATGGTACATGAACAAATTAAAGGGTCAATGACAAGATGGGCGGAGAACTTTGGTTATAATATAGAATTAGAAGAATGGCAAAAATTATGGGAGAGAAATTATAAATTGACAATGTCAACTGCATACAAAGAGAATTTGTATAAAATGTTTTATAGATGGCATTTACCTCCAGCTAGATTAGCGGTTTTGTCGTGACGCATCCGGCCCATGGGCCGGCAGTTTGACACCCCTGGTCTAGAATAATCAGCTTTCCCTAGGGCTTTTGGAACTGCAAGACCATGGCCCATTCAATCATAGAACTGTTGGTTTTACTGAAGGAAGTAGTAGGTTTAGTTCACCTGTAGTTGATAACATGTTTTAGCAACTAATAGGAGACCTACCTTTTTCAGATGACACACAGATGTTGTCAGTGTATAATAGGATTGATCTAGATGGATCAAGCCTAACTGAATAACAGGTAACTTCTTACACTGACTACACCAGTACAGCTTGAGTTTATTGTAACTATACAACATGAGTAAAATTTTAAATAATCAAGTTTACACTTTGACAGCCTGAGAATTAGAATTCTTAACTGGTACTGGCTCACTTTAATTACTTTTCAGATTTGATGAAATATGCAAATCAATAGTAATATAACTCTTATGTTGATGAAGGTAAACTAATTGTCAGGGAACAATATTTAATCAGAGAAGTTGGTAACCCTGATTTCCAAACAAACAAATCAGACTTACAAATTTCTGGTAAGCAAAAGACTTTGGGGGAAAGAACCTTTCACTTCAGCCATACTTTTTTGTTTGTGATATGTTGCCTGGAAGTATATCTGACTCCCTATATAGATTGAAAAACAAAAGGAGAAGATGTGGGTAGAGGCTGCCATGATATTGTAATGCTAAAAGAATAAAACAAGTTTACTGCAAATATTTCCATAATCGCTGAGCTTTAACTTCCAATAAATGATCTCAGGTTGTCAAAGCATTACAAGGACTTTATAGACATTTGGATGCATAAGACTTCACCAGTGTTTCAGTTCATTAACTTCAGGATCTATTTATCTTGTTTTTGCTTATCTGTGTTAAAAGAACTGCTTAAGCAATGTAATTCATTGATTTGGAGAATTATCAGGGCATAGCTTGAAAAAGACATTCTGCACACTATTTTTTACTAATTATAAATTCATTACTAATTTCATAACTAATGAATGAAAACAGGGACCCTTGATGTGTCTACATAAATCAGTGGTTCCCGACCTATTCTATACCCTGTACCCTTATAACGCTTCTGATATATTCTTGCACCTCTTACAAAAGTTTGAAATAATGGCAACAAATTATGCATATACACTATAATTTTGAAAACCCAAGTTTTCGCACCCTCTGGAATATCATCTCACACCCCTGGTTGGGAACCCCTGACATAAATAAGTCACATTCAACTATTTCTTGAAACATTGTCAAATTTCCTAAACCCAGCCTTTGATTTTTGTCATCAACTCGACAATATATTTTAGCAGACAGAACAACCAAGTTCATTTTGCCCATTGTATTTTGACACTGATGCAATCATTATAGTTGTAGAATAATTATCAGCACTATAGTTAGAACCAAATCATTTAATTATAGTCTTGTAGAAACATTGAAATTCAAAAAAGCATCAGCGTCAGGTATAAGTTAGACTCACCCTTCCCAAGGATATGATTTGCTACCCAGGTATTAAGTCTTGCTTTTCTAGACTCATGGAAAAGATATATAGCAGTTTCCTCCGAGTAGTCAGATGTGATCTGAACTCTTCACTGGTGTAGATGGAGACGATCTTAAATTCATCTGATCCAGGAGGAAATCATGAATACATTGCCATCTTTTCAGAGGAATGAAGATCTTCTTTAGAAAGAATATTCTGTCTGTTGCTTTTCTGGGTGCAATTTTCTGAGATGGCTTTTTGTCCAGTACAAATGATGGCTTGGCTGCTTGGGATCATTGGCATGTTTGGAACAGTTATTGTCACTCTGATGCCACAGTGGAAAGTATCAGCCTTTACAGGAAACAACATCATAGTCTTTGAGACTATTTGGGAAGGCTTGTGGATGGTATGTGTCAGTCACATCAAGAATTATCAGTGCGAATTCTACAGATCCGTTCTGGCCCTTCCACCTATGTTGGACGCTGCCAGAGGATTAATGTGCACGGCTTGTGCACTGTCAATTATTGCTTGTCTGACTGCTTTTGCTGGCATGAAATGCATTCGAAGTCCAGGCAATAATGAACAAGTCAAAAGAAACATTTTATTCACGTCTGGAGTAAGCTTTTTCCTAGCTGGGGTTTTTGTGCTGATTCCTGTTTCCTGTATTGCCAACAATATCATTGAGGATTTTTATAATCCAGAGATCCAAGCTGCTCGGAAACGTGAATTGGGAGCCGCTCTCTATTTAGGCTGGATCTCAGGCGCGTTTCTAATCTGTGGAGGTGGCATGTTTTGTGGCTTCTGCTGCTGTCCTGAAGAACCTGAAATATATCAGCATTCAGCACCATGCAGCCAAATCAAGCCTGAGGCAGTGCGTTCCTATGTATGATTCCTTCAGGTCTGCATCCTGAACTTGTCTGGGACAAAGAAATGAATGTTTGGATTCTAACTTTAAATCCAGGACAATACAGTTTTATAGATCCCGTCAATGCCACTGATTTGTAGAAGCAGATTTTCATCTAGGAACATGCTCTTTGGGCAGATAACATTCTTTACTTAGCAATGCAACATGTAACGCTATGAAGACATTCATTGTATTTGCTGCAAAACTGTCAGACTATGTCCATGAGGTATTGTGTTTTCAGGGAAAGAAAATTAGATTAAATCTGTTTTCTCCTGCTTTCTCTTGATTAGGATGAATGTTCATTCCTAATATTTTGACGTGAAATGCATGCTTATATACAGATAGTGGAAAATATATATACACACACCCATATATACAAATTTCAGTTACATTGAAGCATTTGTGCTGTCACATTTTGAAGACTGAAAGCTTGCAGATGAATTTTTAATCTGCTGAAATGTCCTTCCTTATATTCTTGCTGAATTTTGAAGGGGAAAAAATCTACTATATTATAGTTAATAGCTATTTTCTTTAGTTTTTCTTTTAAATTTGTCAATCTGAAAAATAAAAAGTTTATCAAGCCCTAATTTAGCTTCTTTTTTTTAACCTAACAATCCCTAGAGCTGTGGATTTTAGCTCCCAGGTATATGAAGCTAACGTAGTCATTGCTAAGAATTATGGTTGTTGATGCAGCTAAAATGACCAAGGTTAGGGAAAATTGGCTTAATGGGTCACAATATTTTGCTGATATTTCTGTTTGACGGGTCATGATTAGTTCAAAAAACACAGGAGGGAAAGTAGATTAGTGTATATGGATGGCCAGTACAACTTTAACAGAGGGAACAATTCCAGAGCAAGTGTATTAAAGGCATGCATTAATTTTAAAATATGACAAAACTTGGTAAATGGGAAAAAGACATTAAAAGTGTCTTTTAGTTGTAAGATATTTGATTTTGTATGTTATGCCTGATTATGCTTCTTTTCTAAGTTCTATTTGCTAAATGACACCTCTTACATAAAAATATGAGTAAAGGCCCTGGGATCTGATGAATAAACAACCTTTGAGTTTATAACAAAGGGCAATTTTGGGTGCAGTGTAAATTATTGGATTTTCCCAGTTTTTGCCAAGAAACTTATAGTGTGGCTTTCAGCATTTGCCTGCTCAATGTTCAATAAATTTCTGAGTAACCTATCTTTGTGGCTATGTTCAGGACAAAATAGATACATGTTAGAAAGAAAAAGTTAATACAAACTACAAGCTCTAATAGTAAGATTTGCTCTCTGTCTGTCCGTTAGTCTATCTGTCTGTCTCTCTCTTTCTGCAGGTTACCATATGACATGAATGAAAATATACCGGTACACAAAACACATGCTATATATTACAGTACAGTACAGTACACATTATAATTAATTAATTATAGCTGCCTGTTCCCATAGATTTTTGAACAATTTATAAATACAACACAAAATAATAAAAACAGTTAAAAAAATATAACCACCTAGGGCAGGGGTGTCAAACTCAATTTCATTGAGGGCCGCGTCAGCATTGCGGTTGCCCTCAGGGGGCCGGGTGGGTATGGCCAGGGTGGGCGTGGCCTACTGGGTGGGCATGGCTAAAGTGCGTATGGCCTACTGGGTGGGCGTGGTCAGCTCTACATCGTTTGTATCAAGGGTTCCTATGGGGGCCTGGGCAGGAGTGGGACAGAGCTGAGGGTCTCTGGCAGAAGGAGGGTCTTTGGGCCAGGGCCAAGGCAATGGGGGCTGTTCCCTCACTGTTCCCAGGATGGCTTCGTGGGCCACATGAAACCACTTTGCGGGCCTGATCCGGCCCTTGGGCCTTGTGTTTGACATGTCTGACCTAGGGAGTCTAGACTAAAACAATCAAACAATAAGACATCAAACCAAACCATGGCCTCCACAAGGACATCAACCTCAGGCCTGAGACCAGTTCTTCAGACTTTTTTGAAGCCCTAGGAGAGAGGGTGCTATCCGCCCTCTTTGGAGGGTACTGTTTCAGAAGGCAATAACTACAACAAAGAAGGCACGCTTCCTTAGTTCTCTAAGATGACAATATTTAACAGAACGTACCCACTCTCCTGGAATCTACCAGTTGGGCAGAAAAAGTTGGAGATAGGCAGCCCTCAGAGGTCCAAGCCATAAAGAGTTTTTCTAAATGAGTCTGAAACCTCAACTGTATCCATAAGCTGACTGGTAACCAGAGCAACTCGCTCAGTAGCCAGGACATATGGACATACTAGAAAGTGCCTATTATTTTCACACTTATGACCATTGTAGCATTCCCATGGTCACGTGATAAAAATTCGGACACTTGACAACTAGCATATATTTATGACTGTTGCAGTGTCCTGGGATCATGTGATCACCGTTTGCAACCTTCTGACAAGCAAAATCAATGGGGAAGCCAGATTCGCATTACTAACTCAACAACTTGCAGTGATTCACTTAGCAACTGTGGCAAGAAAGCTCATAAAATGGGGCAAAACTCACTTAACAACTGTCTTGCTAAGCAACCGAAATTTTGGGCTCAATTTTGCTCATACGTGGAGGACTATCTGAACAGCTTCAAAATAACAACAACAACAACAACAACAACAATATAATAAAGTTGGAAGGGACCTTGAAGGTCTTCTAGTCCAACCACTTGCTCAGGCAGGAAACCCTAAACCATTTCAGATTTTCAGGAGTAAACTATGTAAACTATACCTAGGTAAAAAAAATGGTATATGGAGTTATGATGTGAACTTCTTAAATTTTAATCAGTGTTCACCCAGGCAGGCAGTTAAATGGAAGTTCTCTAAGAAAAAGCTTGAGTTTCCAAGAAAGCTGTGATAACCATGAAGTGTTGATTTTGAGGAAACATTTTCCATTTTCCATTTACACCTCTCAGTGTGCTACAGAGCATAAGAGAATGGATTCAGTTAAGGTGGTGTTTGGACACTTGACCATATACGATAGTGATTTCTAGATTCATAATCATCTAGTACAAATCTGCCATAAACCAAAATGATAGAAAAAGAAAACATGTCACAATGTCATGACACACAGAATATTATTTCCAGTTTGCAGCACAACATATGCTTCACACTTCACCCACCCCTGGTCATTCTGTACAGACACCTATGTAACCATGTCTCTGCGATATTTCTTTGTAAAACAGATGATAAACATATGTAGCATAGCTGTGTGTAACTTTGGAATTTGTGCAAGCACGGCATCTCTCTCAGTCTTATTTCTGGCTTCTGAGCAAGTCCCCCTGCCCGAGAAAAGATGCTGCTGCTTTAAGGAGTTTTCTTATTAAAGTGAATATGACTATTAAAACAGCTGCATCCCTTTACAGGCTTGGCCAGAAGTCTGGGGAAAAATCAGACCTTGTGCATGTATGAAGTTGGTGTCATTGCTTTGGTATCATTTTTAAAGTATGCACTAATATTTGAGAGTGCATTATAGGAAATGTGGAACATAGTGTGTGGGGGTGCACTTTATTAAACAATACCTAGAATCTATAACTGTTTGAAAGTTCAGGAATGGACTTATCAGCCAGCATTATCAGCCAGCAGCTGCTACATACAAAAATTTATCATCCTGAAACCTGCTATTTTAAGAATTTGTAAGTCTGTTGAGTCAGAGACCAGCAGAATTTCATAATGAAGCAGCACCAAGAATTTGTTTTTCTGGTATTTCAGAGAAAACCTATTCCCTGAAAATTTTACATGTGAAGATAGCAAGTAATTGTTGGGATCGGACCCGCTGACAGTTTTCTCCCCCCCCCCAAAAAAAAGAGTGGATACAGTACAGCGAAGCCTTACTGGCCAAAGCTCTCACATCAGTGCAAATATTTTTAGGGTGTGCTACAATATTAATAAACCTAGAAATATTTTTGTTATGAGTGCCATTTCCTGTTTACCCTTCCTCAGACAAATACTTTGAAATGATCCACGGGAAGGCGGTAGGGACAGAAAATGTCAATGAATGACTCCTTAGAAGATAATTTATCGCAAAATTTTTAAAACACAATCATCAGTTAAAATGTTTTCCAGAGTTGCTGATAAAGTTCAAGAATAAGAGGGATTAAAGTCTTAAAATCTCAAATACACCAAATGGGGGGGGGGAAGAGGAGGAGGAGGAGGAGGAGGTTTGAGGAGCTAAAGAACTAAAGAGAAGCAGAGATTTGGGGATAGTTTCTAAGTCACTAAAATAAACTGCCTTGTTTGAAATATTTGAAATTCTACTCTGGGGTTTTGGAAGTAATAGGAAAATAAGCTGTATGTGGGCTTATTTTCTAACTACATTATGGATTCAGAAAATGAAGCATGGTGTCTGAACAAGTACTGCTAATTTAAATAAATTTTAAAGGAGAAGTAGCATTATGATCAAGGTTTCTCTAGATGGAAGGGGCTGCTTGCTTTCACAATGATTCTTGCTTTACATTGTATAAAAACAGACAAATGCAAATGATGGGAATATATTTACATTTCAATACTGATAATAAGGTATGAGATTCATATGGCAAATAATAACTTGAGTATAGCTATGTTTAGAGTTGCTAAGATAACACAATGAATTCCTTTGAAATTATTTTTAAATACAAATGATTCATCTCTCATGCATATTGATTCAGAATAAAATTCCTCCCAAATTAGGAGGATGTAAAGGATTAACATTTATAGCTATTGTTCTGCCCTGAATAAACAACTTAGTCCTATTTACTTCCATAATGGACAGCCCCTCTTCCTCTCCAGGCACAGAATAAATCCTTCTGGGACAAAATTTGGTTGCAACAGCTGGAAGAAGGGATGTTGTCCTTGAGTTGTTGAACAAACAATATTTGTCTTGGCTCATGTAAGACTCAGCTAACATCAGACAAGCCCTACAGTATGTTTGTGAACTGCTGGAAGTGCTGCTTTTGTGTGTTTGTATTTATGAACAAGAACAGTCTTTGTCTCACAGATCAGTTTGAAACAGCCAACTTATTCATCCAAATGGGAGTTTTATTTTCCATCTAAATATCTGAAACTTCACTTGATTTAGAACAGCAACAACAATTTACTGTAAGTTATGAGGGATGGCTTAATGGAAATATAAATTTAAACTTAATAGGGCAGTTTTCATGTTTCTGAATCCTAGCTGCAACAATAAATAAACAATAAACAAAGAAGTTCACCTGTACATGTTAATATCAGTTTGGCAGAATTCTGGTTTTAAGGAAATTGATTTGCCTGCAGCCCAAAATAACATTGGAAAACATTTTAGAAGCTGATGAAATATACTGAGATTTGTATATGTAAAGCTCTAGCTGAAATAAAAAAGTTATGTTTGATAACTTTTTTATTTATTTATTTATTGGTACAAACTCAGTTTCAGATATTGTCTTTTATGCTTTGCCAAACTGACTTATTTTCAGATTACAAATATGGTAAGGATGCCTACATAACTGATACATGAATCTGCAGTACTTCCAGGATGATATACAGTCAGTAGCAAATCGAAAATTTCAGTCTTCAAACTGATGATGCCTCTCTTGTATAATTGCCCTGCCTCATCATGGGATTCTTCATTCATACTGAATCCTGAAAGTTACATTTTTCCATTTGTGTAACTCTATGTTTTCCCACAGATTTTTTCAAGACACGGGTGTCAAACTTGCGACATCATGTGACATGTTGTGATGTATCATGACTTTTTTTCCATTGGCAGCAATGAGTTGGGCGCAGTTTTGGCATGACGCATCCGGCCCATGGGCTGGCAGTTTGACACCCCTGTTTCAAGAGCTTCTTCATTAATGATCAACAGTATCAGAGGAGCAGGTGTGACCAGGCAAAGCCCCAATTCTTTTCATGTGCACCACATATATATCAAACACATATAAAAGAGGTAAGGCTACTATAATTGTAGTCTTGCCTATCACTTTGACACACATGACCACTCCAAAAGATACACCTAGATTCCTTCATCCTTTTTCTTACTCTTGAAAATCACTTACAGGTAGCGCTTGACTTATGACTACAATTGGGAATGGAATTTCTGTCACTAAGTGACCAGTTATTATGTAAATCTTCAATATTATGACCTTTTTTGCCACAGTTGTTAATTGAATCACTTTGTTTGTTGAGTGAATCCAATTTCCCCCATTGACTTTCTTGCTGAAAATCAATTAGGAAGGTCACAAGTGGTGATCACATGACTGCTTGGACTCTCTGACAGTTGTAAATGCAAGCTCTGGTCGAAAGTCACTTTTTTCAGTGCTGTGTAACTTTGAATGGTTGTTAGAAATGGTTGTAAGTCAAGATTACCTGTAACGAGGAAGGAACAAACAAATAGATGCACAATAACCTTTAGATTGGTAGTACTAACAGTTCTCCACCCAAAGCATTTTTCTTCTTATTGATGGCCTCCTCCAGTGAACATGAATCAGGTCAAACATTTAACAATTGCTAGTGTTTATTATTTATATCAGCCATCAAAGTTAGTTTGTTCATTAATAAAATTATCTTGCTTACTCCATTTCATTGATGGTTTCAGAAGGCATACAAAATCCATTACCATTTTATAAAAAGTGAAAAACTTACAATCTAAAAAGAAACCACAGATAAATCCATTACTATTTGTAAACTGACCCACTGTACAATATTCATTCTTACTTCCTTTTGCAACACCATTCTGTAATGGTGATATTGAAAGGTAGATAAACAAGTCTGCTTTTAGTCAAGCTTGACAGCTCATGACTTCATGATCATGTTTGTATTGTTCTCTTGGCAATCTGGAAATAGTTTGCTTCTGCCTTCTTCTTCTGGGACGTTGTTGTTGTTTGCTTTCTTTCTACCATATGGATTTTATGGTTACCTCTCATCCAGGTTCTGATCAAATCCGAACTTTTTAAGGTTTTAAGATTAAGCAGGTGTGGCTAGGTACTGTCATCTAACTGGCAAAACAGCGACAAAAAAGTTTAAACGGGTCAAAGGTGATACAATTTTCTGTTCAGTTACTGATGTCCTGGTACATTGTCAGTTATGATTCTCAAATGCACTAATAACCTTCAAATGTAAGCTTACTGCAGCATATCCCCAATAATGACAGCTGTCACAGGCCACTCCACGCGGCCGCACTGACAGCTGTCAAAGGAATCGCGCATGCGCAGTCACGCTCCGCGAACTGTCAAAATCCACTACACGCGGCCGTTTGACAGCTGTCAAACGCCGCGCATGCGCCCTGCCCGCGAGCTGTCAAAACAACGAAGCCGCGGGCTGTCAAAACGGCAGCAGCCGCTAAACTGTCAAACCGGCGCATGCGCCTGAGCCGCAGACGCTAGCTGTCAAAAATACCGGCTGCTTGGCAAGGCCAGCTGACAGGGTTTCCCCCAGCCAACGCGCTTGCGCTATCACTGGGGAAATGTCAAAGCTGCCAGCTGACCATTGGCACAAGGTCCCTCGGCGGGAAAACCCCCGCCCCTGATTCGCTGTCCCGTTTGACAGCTGCCTATAAAAGGCATGTTGTACCGCTCTGTTTTTGTCCGGGCTATGTTAAATAAACAGTTGAACCGAAGACGCGTCTCCCTCATCCTTGCCACCGCTAATTCACTTACTGCATTTGCTTTCAAATCCAATGACATTCTAAGCTTGGGGGTTGGGATGTCAAATCACTGCAAATGTGGGAGTTACAAAGCTAGAATTGCTAATGTTGTATTCAGTTCCTCATGCCTAACTTAACTTCCATTAAGATGTCCTTGGAAATCAAGACATAGCCTGGATTGGTTTTCATTGAATGGCTGAGTTAAGATATTCAAGCTCACATGATCACCTATAATTGCATACTTAATGACTGATTTTGCAATTGGTGAAATGCTATCCCTTTTCTGGAATGGCTATTTTAGGGAAGGCTCCACCAAGAAAAACAATGCTTGTGTCATTTAGCTGCTCTCATTCATGACTTGTACACACCTAGATTGTGTAGAATGTCAGCCATCTGCTGCAATATTTGTGGAAAGAATAACAATCACATCACCCACTGTTGCTATTTTCCAAGTCTAAACAAAGAGAGCAATGAAGGGAAGTATTAACATATATATATATATCCTTCAGACACAGGAAGCTGACTGTGTATGACATTAAGATGATAATCTTACCTAAAGAGGTACTTGAATATGTATGTGTTTGTGTGTGAGAGGAAGAGAGAATGAGGGAGGGAAAGGAATGTAGCATGCAGATGAGGCCCACGTTATGCATGATTTACCATTAAATGCAAACTAGTAAAGGGGAGCTACATTTCAAAGCGATCAATGGCAGTGATTTTATTGGTTTAAATAATAAACATTGCTGAGTTCAGACCTTCTAATTACTGTTTGCTTCAACAAATAAGTCAGTGGTTGTTCTGCCTCCCGGCTGACATCCTGACAAGTACAGCACAGCCATACCTGGAGACGCTTCCATGTAAATCAGAATCTAGATTTCTAGATCACATGGAGTCTGCAGCTACTGTATACCATGTTGACACATGCAGGTACAATCCCTGCAGGCACTGGACTATAAATGTGAGTCCTCAAGGGAAGAATTTCTTGACCTGTGCTGTGATGGCCTGAATTGGAACATTCAAATTAATTGAGATAGTTTGGGGTATAATGTCTTGCTTGGAAATAAGAAATGACAAAATGAAGCTTTTGCCAGCAATTTCTTTTCACGATAGAAGGAATAGGAACTGTTTTCCTGCCTCCTACTGTAATTCAGAACAACTAGCTTTCACA
This sequence comes from Vipera berus, assembly GCF_964194415.1. Classification (NCBI taxonomy): domain Eukaryota; kingdom Metazoa; phylum Chordata; class Lepidosauria; order Squamata; family Viperidae; genus Vipera; species Vipera berus. Next base: position 52,094,174 of record NC_138206.1, on the reverse strand, counting down.
CTATGGCTGGAAATGATGTAGTGGCAAGTATTCAAATGATTCCCAGCATCAAGGTCTCACTGTCATCCTTACCTGCTGGAAAGGAGGGGAAAGGATAGATGCAGTATGAAGGGGTGGAGATATACAGAAAAGAACTAGGAAAATTTTGAGAAAAAGTAAACTCATTAAAAGATGGAAACTGACTGATTTGAGCATTTATATTATGTTTTTCATGTTTTAAAAATTGTCACTATATGTATGTATGTACATGTGATCTATGTGTCTGTCTGTCTATCTTATCTAGCATCTAGATAACTGCCTATCTCCCTTACAAAGAGGCTTTTGACCTTTAATCCTAAACCTTTGTTTATTGAAACTTTCAAGATTTTAAAGATGTACGTATATATATATATATATATATATATATATATATATATATATATCTTTAATTTTTATATATTTTTATTCATTGCTCATTTTATCGAATCCCGAGTGCCGCGTAACAGAGTGAGCACCTGTTACTCATCCCAGCTTCTGCCAACCTAGCAGTTCGAAAGCACGTAAAAATGCAAGTAGAAAAATAGGGACCACTACGGTGGGAAGGTAACAGTGTTCCATGCACCTTTGGCGTCTAGTCATGCCGGCCACATGACCACGGAGACGTCCTCGGACAAGCGCTGGCTTTTCGGCTTTGAAACGGAGATGAGCACCGGCCCCTAGAGTCAGAAATGACTAGCATGCATGTGTGGGGGAACCTTTACCTTTACCTTTATATATACTGTAGAGCAAGTTATTTGACAGTAAAAAGGTAAAGGTAAAGGTTCCCCCGCACGTGCGTGCTAGTCGTTTCCGACTCTAGGGGCCGGTGCTCATCTCCGTTTCAAAGCCAAAGAGCCAGCGCTTGTCCGAGGACGTCTCCGTGGTCATGTGGCCGGCATGACTAGACACCAAAGGCGCATGGAACGCTGTTACCTTCCCACCGTAGTGGTCCCTATTTTTCTACTTGCATTTTTACGTGCTTTCGAACTGCTAGGTTGGCAGAAGCTGGGACGAGTAACAGGCGCTCACTCTGCTACGCGGCACTTGGGATTTGACCCGCCAAACTGCCGACCTTCTGATCGACAAGCTCAGTGTCCTAACCCACTGAGCCTGTATATATTACATAGAAAGACTCCTCATGATGTTCAGCATATTTGTATAATGAAACTTTGTTTTCTTTGGAGAAGTGAGAAATAATTTTCTTGGAAGAAGGAACTGTATTTTTTAATTATTTAGTTTGGAAAAAACACAGAAAGAGACAGAAAACTGACAGCAAGAAAAGGCCCAGTGATCCACCCTTTGAGGTTTTGTTTGTTTGTTTATATATTATTTTAATAATTACATTTTATTTTTATTTTATTATTATTATTTATTTTATTTTTCACATTTTGTTGGATGATAAACATTTGTTTATCCCAAACATGTTTACACTCACTGATGATTAACCTACTACCTCAGCTGGAAGTTGGTTCTAAGCTTTCATTGCTCTTTCTGTGAAACAGCTCTGCTTTTTGCTGTTATCATATCTGTTATATGATTATTTTTTTTCTCCTTTACGTACATTGGCTGTGAACCAGAGTGGCTTCCCTTTCTTTTGCTTTTACTAAGGTGCCTCACATAGAGACTAGTTGCCTTTAAGATGGTAGATTTTATCAGCGTCCATTGACCACTGATTCTTGTCACTTTATGCCACCTTTCAAGTTTATGTTTTAGCTACTCCCCCATTTTGGTAAAGTGTGTCTGTTTGAAGTCTAGAACTTTAGCTTTAATATATGTTATATCAGTTTTAGTTTTAATATCAAATCAAAGACACTGTATGTCTGTGTGCAACTGAAAGATTCCAGTTAATGTTGGGCATGCCAAAGTCACCCCGATTACAACCTCTCGCTTCCTTCTTTGCCTTCTGGGTTATCTCCTCAGTCAGAATGCTACAATAAGAGATTCAAGGAGGCATGACTACTATAATTTCAGGATATTATCGAACTATTTAAGACAGGATAGCAGGATTTAACAGAAAGAAAGGATACCTTAACATTTGTCCTATCGAATGAATGAACCTTTATTGTCAAAGTACAACCATGTATACATTGAGATTGGCTGAGCCTCCCTTCGTGCTCCCACCCTCAACTTACAGTGACACAAACCCTCCATCTTATTACACCAAGTGATCTAATTGCACAACACACCGGCCTCGCAAGTCAATCATGCATAAAAATTTATAAAATTATTTCCCGTTCAAGAGCCTAACAGCCCATGGATAAAAGCTCTTCTTCAGTCTGTTGGTATGGTTGGCTATACTCCTATATCTCCTACCCAATGGTAGAAGAGTAAAGAGATACCGTCCAGGGTGTGAATCATCCCTGAGAATTTTCCTCACTCTTCCAAGGCAGCGAGCCCTGGCGATGTCATCCAGTGGTGTCAGGGGACAGCCCACAATGTCTTGTGCTGTGCTCACCACCCTCTGTAATGCCTTCCTATCCGCGGCTGTCAGACCAGCATACCAAACCACAATACCATACAAGAGGACGTTCTCTATAGTAGACTGGTAAAAGAAGGTCATAAGCCGCTGTTCTACCCTGTTCTTCTGCAAGACCCTGAGAAAGTGAAGTCTCTGTTGGGCCTTTCTGGCCACCTGGGTTGTATTAACTTTCCAGGTCAGATCTTCACAGAGATAGACTCCCAGAAATTTAAAGGAGGAAACTCTCTCCACACAGTCCTCCCTGATGTAAAGTGGGGCAGGTGCCTCCTTTTTCCTCCGTAAGTCTAGCACCATCTCTTTCGTCTTGCCGATGTTCAGGTGCAAGTTGTTGTTACAACACCATATGGGTAGTTTTTGTACCTCCACCCTGTATGCTGTGTCATCCTACAACAGGAAACACTGGATAATATGTTTGAAGATTTTAAGGCCTCCATAAGTAAAGTTCAAGGATTAAGGCACCTATTCTGTCCAATTAAAGCTTTCTAACTACTCCACACAAGAAAAGGTCTAAAATGTGGGCACACCAGGGCTCAGTGTGACAAGGAAAAAAGTTTTATATTATAAAAATAAATATCCTCCATCACTGACCTTCATTAGCTGTTGATTACATCTATAACATTTCTTTTAAACAAGAGAGGGAAAGCATGGGAAACATGGCTTCTGAATACTTCTGAAACCCCTAATAACAGTGCCTCTCAGGATACCATGGCTAGGAAGAAAAAGGAGTAGCATGGAGGAGTTGGTATGTTTCAAACTACTGCCCCAATGGCTTCTCCAATAGGGAAGTACTGGAATCCCCCCCCTCCAATTCCCAGTCAGGATGTGGCCCATTTTCAAAGGTAATCTTTCTGGTGTCTTTGTTTCCATTCTTTTGGGTTTTCAGAGAGTTATCTTGCTACTGGACAGACAGAGAGATGGATAGCTGGAATACCAATAATCCTGCTGAGAAAGTCAAAAGGACTGAGGGAGCAGACCACTGTTGTTTAAGAAATCACTGAAGGGACATTAGATGTGCCAGATTTGAGAAGTCCTCTGTGTTGGGTGGTGGGAAGCTCAGGCGACCTAAATGTTGCACTGTTACTGTTGTCATATTGGTAGGGAATAAAAAACAGATGAATTCTGGCCATTTTTAAAAATCGACCAATCAATCCAATTTTCCCGTATACTTTCACTATAAATAAGTTGTTTACTACACTTCAAAAAGCTATCTTGTCTTGCTTCCTAGGAGAGTAAAGGGAAAGAAAACATTTATAGAAGAGAAACATCAGGTTAAAAAATGGGGAGGGATTAGGGAAAATTGTCACTTTCCTCCCAGCCCATAAAGAACCATTATTCCACTAAACACAGATCAGTCCACCTCATTTCCATGGATTGCTCTTTAACTTTTTTTTCTTACTCAACAGCCTCTTCAAGGTCATAGTGTTGTCTGACTTTTTCCTGTTCATTTTTCTTTAGCTTTTTTCTCAAAGTGTTAGCCTCATCTGTCTGTCATCATTGCCTCATAATAATGTCTCTATGACCTCATGCAGCTCAGAAACATAGCCAGGGCCAAACAACTTTCTCTCTGAAGTGGAGTATCCTCTGATACCTCTCATCTAAAATCATAAAATTCCACAGAAATAAGATGTTCAATGAACACCATTCTTCTTTCGTGGCATCAAAATTGGATGTTTGAACATGGAGACTCATACTTCATAATGGTAGGACTGGCTTTTAGTTATTTAATGCCAACTTTCTAAACACTGAGCACTGAAGTTGCTAACCTCTTCCAGTCATTTTGGTGAATAAAGATGGCTGAAGGCTAACTTTTTGCTCTTGAGATGCATGCCACTTCAGTTACTATTTGAATTTCCCAGTTTAAAAAATAGTATTATGATTCTATGATGAAGTTACATATTGAAAGCTTCTGTAAGTTAAGACATAGCATCTGTGATAATATTTTTCAGAATTGATTATTGGATCTCCATCCCAGAAAAATTGGAGTTGTCATACTAAAAGGTTATTGAAGCTAGCAAAATGATGATAAATAAAAATTACATATTACCAAAAGGTTGCTAAGTAGAATAATGAACAAGTGATGTTTTAAGTCTAAAAGCTAGCAGATGCTGTTTAGCTGGGATATTTGTGAAACTGTACCAAGAAAACATTTGTGTACTACCTAACAGTTAAGCACACACCAGCAAACAAAAGTTGTTGCTGAAGAAGCTGAAAGATAATAATGAATTTCTTCTCACCAGATAATAAAATGGTTCTGCTGTTTAGAACCATTGGCTTGTAACACCATAGCTGGCCAAATAAATGAATTGTCAATAATCTCAGTATCAGAGTTGAAATCTAGATTGACTGCCAGGAGCGAGATACATAATCATCAGCCACCCTCTTCCCACTATAGTTTCTTAAATGTACAAATAAGAATTTCTCATTCAAAAGACAATTCAAGGCACATTTACCTAGAGAGAATCCCCACTGAACTCAACAAGATTTACTTTTGAGACGGCAGCCATAAATTAAAAAGGTCAACTCTGAAAACAATATATTTTGTTTCTAGGTTACTCTTAGCAATAGCTCTTCTGCTTCATTCCTAATTCACTGCAAGACTGCTGGATGAAACCTTGGCCTTGTGACTTGCTTCAATTGAAATGATCAATTTGTTGACATAGCCTTTCTGATATCTTTTTCTCTTCTCTTTAGTGCTTTATTTTCATCACGTGGGAACTCTGATGGCCTCTCATCCTCTGATTCTTCTTTAATGGAATTCTCACAAAACCATACTATACTTTCTTTTTATATTTTTTTCTTATAATCAGGCACCATAAAAACCTGGAACATTTTCTTCTCCAGATAGTCAAGCAATTCACATTTTAAAATCAAGTTATACTTGCAGTGGTCAGTAATAGTACTACTAAGATTTTTCATTAAACCATCCATGAATGAACCATATATTTGGAAGTTTGTTAGAAAGCTTGAACTTCCATCTAGGTATATTTATAACATTTATTTTTTTGTGTGTTATTACTAACATTTGCTACCATGTCTTGACATGAAAGGTTGTCTAACAAACATTATACACATCTTCACACCAACCCTAAACTAAACCTTGTTGATACTCTGGAATGATACAGGTCAGAGTCTAAATAATCATTTTTGCAGGTGCCATGGAACAAATCACACATTGGCATCCAGATTCAGGTCGGTTAAAGAAATAAAGATATGAGGAGTGAATCCTTCCCTTTGTTGTAATACATATATATACATATATACAGTATCTGTAAGCTTAAGCTGAAATTCTTAAGGATATTCACAATTTAAATCTTAAACACACTCACAACACATTGAAGTACAATTTAACCAATTGTGTGTAGTTTTAACTCCAGCCCTTCAGATTAGCTCAGTATGTTGTCTGAGGGTCAGTGAATAAACCATGGTTAGGTCAACTATGGATACACATGCATGAACACAGCCATTAAGCAAACCCATTAAACACAGTGGAATTTACATCACCTGACAATGTTCTGTTTTCTGCAGAGCATTCTATTTCCTAGCTGGCCATTTTCCTGTCTGGCTGTCTTCTTTAGTGTGCTTACCCTTTAACCCCCAAAGAGCTGTGACTTGCCCAGGAGGGAGCCAGCTTATCTTGTCTTATCCTCCTCAAATTACTAACCATAATATTCTTCATAAGATGAAAAGCACTCTTCTTTTCCAAAAATCCCACAAAACTGGAAAAAAGACCTCACAACACTTCATATGTGTGAGCCAGGAGATTAAAATTTCAAAGAACACCTCAGCTTCTTGCTGAAGTTGAGTAATAAATGCATTGTATCTATTATTCAAAGATATTTTCCCAATTAGATATCTCTCTCAGTAAGGATCAGCCTTAGGTTGCCTAAGAAAAAGCAGCTTATCCATGTTTTGTCATTCTTCAGATAAAAATACCACACTCAACTTTATATATCGGCTTGGTTCCAGCCTGTTCATCATTCCATCTCCATTAGTTTCTACCATAAATACCTAAATGTATTCCTTACAGGACCTAGGATCAGTTCTGTGCACCTCTCATTGTGCAGATTTCAGGATTCAGGATTGCTGTGGTATGCACACAGCTGAAAGAACACACTGATGTTACTCTGGCATGGATATGTAGTATTGCTGAAAAAGTGTTCAGAAAGATCATAAAATTAAGACATAGTTAAACCTTTAATGTCACATACTGTTGACACTCTATTTCATGTTTTGGGGGGATGTTTAGGATTTTGCCTTTTTAGAAAGGCAACATTATTTCGGCTTTAATGTTTTAATATTTAGAGGAGGAGAGGTGCAGATAATTTGATGATTGCTTTTTTAAACTTATGAACCATCTGCACAGAATTCTGTATCACAAATATCACCTAATGTTGCTCAGAAAAACAGTGAAAAAATATAGTAGACTATGATGCATGAAGTAGCATCCCAAGAAAATATTTCTTCAGAGAAAAAAGATATTCTATATCTAAGGCAGCTGTTATCCACAGAAGCGTTATATAAAAAGCATTAGACTGCATAAAAAAGAAAAGCTAAAGAACACAACACAAATATATTTTATGCTTTATGCTGATCAATGAAACCACCATGTGATTATGGCTGTAGGGTTCATATTTTGCAAACAAAGTTAATGGGATGTGGGAGTAGGGAATTATCTGTTCTATCATTCAGTCTAAATGTCTGATTCTTGGAGACTGCCTGGACAAATCCTTGCCATTTTCTTGACAAGGTTTTTCAGATGTGGATTGCCATTGCTCTCTTTCTAGGGATGACAAAAAGTGACTGATTCCAGGTTATCAGCTGTCTTTATGCCTAACTGGGACTAAAACTCCAGGTTTCTACAGCTGTGAAAGTTAAAACGTAGTTCAATACAATAAACCAGGGGTGTCAAACTGCCGGCCCATGGGCGGGATGCGTCATCCAGAAGCTACGCCCACCCCATTGCCGGCAATGGCAAAAAACTCCCGATACATCTTGCAACATCACTTGACGTTGCAAGTTTGACCTGTCTGCAATAAACAAAGCAGTCAGAAAGTTTCTCCTACTCCGTATGAAAGTTGTTTTATAGCTGTATATATTTTTCAGTGCATATTAATCCACTCTAAACAGCCCATCATCTTGGTTAGCAAAAATCAAGAAGATGGGAGCATAACTTCAAATTAGCAGGAGGGAAGATCAAAAGTAATGTCAGAAAATATTACTTCACAGAAAGAGTAGTGGAAGCTTGGAACCAACTTCCAGTGGAGGTAGTGGGTATCATCAGTAACTGGGTTTAAACATGCTTGGGATAAACATGTGTCCCTCATCCGAACAAAAATTAAAGATAAAATAAAAACAATAATTATTTAATTAAAAAGAAAATTAAAACAAAAAACAAAAAAAACCCTCAAGGGGCAGACTCAATGGACCACTAAGTATTTTTCTACCATCAGTTTTCTGTTTCTATCTTAACCTATACATAGTGGTTCACATAACTGCAGTAGCCTCAAGCAGACTTTGAGAAGTAACTGGATTCAGTACTGCTGCCTATGCTCAAAATAGAAATTGGAAGGTGCTAAGATTATTAAACTGTTTACACCATTGTAAACAAACCTAGGGTTCTCAGTATTTGGATGTCAGCTGTATCTCTATGAATATTATATGGGATAAGAATTTAGCACTTTTACCTTCATAATACTCACTGGTAGAAACAGCACCTGAAAGATTGATCAGTTTATTAGTGAATAAATTGCCTGAATCACTTTCCACAGTTGGATTATATTCTATGTATCAGATGAAAAATACTGCAGCGCTGAAGACTATTCATCGTTTCTGCTGTTAACATAAATATAATAAAAAGAACATGGCTACTGCTCAGAAAACCTTAGGAAATGGAAGTTCTTCCTTTTTCATGTGGCAGATAGAAAGCTACGCTTTCACCCCTTGTATTCACCCCTTGTATTCTTTCTGCTTGTCAGTAGCTGACCAAATCCAGTTTTGGTTTAGCTTCTCCTTGTGTCGAAGGGCGTTAAACAGATAATGATTATGCAACAGCTGCTCTAGCGCAATGGTTTTGTTGTATGACAATTGGATCAAGGTCCAAAGGGCAAACAAAAGTGCTGAATTTCCTGGCATCAGTGTAATCATTTCTATAAGCATTCTTAATATATATAAAGCAAGACAAATGTATCTAGAATGCATTTATTTTCTCAGGGATGGTTATATCTATTAATGTGAAATGAAGGGTGGAACAGTAATATGAAATAGGACAGAATGAGAAGTAACAGTCTAAGAAATAGATAGCTATTTGTCTGATTTGTGGCACAGCAGTTTAGCCTTCTTTGTTTTGGAATGGAAATAGAAATAATGTTTTGTTTTCTTGGCCTCAATGAACTACTGCTCTGTGTTTCTGGCAAAAGGTTGTTTTTAGTAGAAAATAGAGTTGGGTATCCATTACTGGTGATAATTTAATTTGCTATCCCACTGCTACAGAAGCAGATATTTCATGAGTTGATTCCTTTTGTTCCATATACGCAATGATGTTACATTCAGAAGATAAGTGTTCATGAATTAAACATTGGAGAGTCAAGTCCCTTGCCTACTGGAAGAAAGAACATAAACCCAGCTTTTGGAGCACTAGATAGATATAAGTGGAACAGCATTCAATCTTTGACAAAGTCAGATTACATAGTAATTAATACAGTTTGGGAAATATAAAGGCAATCCTTAACTTACCACCATTTGCCCGTTTGAAGTTACAATGGCCCCAAAGTGACTTATGAGCAGAGGAATGGACTTATGACCTTATGGCCTTATGACATGCACTTAGGATTGTCTAGTGTCCCTGCAAACATGTGACCACAATTTGGGCGCTTGGCAACTGGCATGTGTTTATGATGGTTGCAGCATTATAATGTGATTTGCTTAACAACTTTGGCAAAAAAGTCAATGACTGCATTACTTAGAAATGGAAGTTTCAGTCCCAATTGTGGTCTGTAGTCAAGGACTATATTTATTAAATTTAATGCTTATGATAACTACTGGAACCACATATGATGATTTTCTATTATGTTCTATAAAATAGAGAAACATATTGTCATGAATCTTGACTACATGCACTTCTTCAGCAATGAAACCTCTCTGTAAAACAGGCATGAGCAAAGTCTTTTAGATGTGGTTCAACTTGAACGCTATCAGCCTGAGCTAGTGGTACAGGGCTTAAAAGGCATTAGGTTACTTGTCCCAGCTTCTGCCAACCTAGCAGTTCGAAAGCACATAAAAATGCAAGTAGAAAAATAGGGATCACTATGGTGGGAAGGTAACAGCGTTCCATGCACCTTTGGTGTCTAGTCATGCTGGCCACATGACCACGGAGACGTCCTCAGACAAACGCTGGCTCTTCGGCTTTGAAATGGAGATGAGCACCGGCCCCTAGAGTTGGAAACAACTAGCACACATGTGCGGGGGAACCTTTACCTTTACCTTTAGGGCATCTTAGACATTTCTGATTATTTATTCTGTATTTGCTTGTGCTTTTATAAATTACATGAGGATAGAAATTGATTGGTCAGTCTCTCCACACCTCCCAAAATATTAAATAAGGATGGTACAAAGAAAGATATATAATATTTGCATAATATTGTTGTGGGCTAATGTAAATTTAAGAATTTAGGAATAGTTAATATAATGTCAACAAAACATGGCACATCTCACCCTACTGAAAAAGACTATGGGGAGGCTCTTCCTCTGAACCTCCAGCTCACAGTTCTCTTTGTGCAGAGTGGATTTGGACTGGAGGCCCTCTAAATGGAGAATGTTTTCAAGTTTAATTTCTTATGGCCTTTCATACAAGTAAGGCATTAATTAATCAACTATCCATTCAATTCCTTCATTTTTACTTACTCTCCTCTAATATCTCTTTTCCCCTAGAGTTCTTATGCAAAAATTTCTCCCAGTGCCACATTTCCAATCTGAGACGATAGGGAACTCAGAATGATGACTGCATTTTAGTGGCCATTTAGGCAGCAAGGCAACAATGGGCAGTATTAGACAACCTAAGTTTGGAAGCTGGAACACTCAATGATGTACTATCTGATCTTAGTGGAACTGCTACTCTCAAAGTCCTCTTTATAGGCCCTCCCCCCCCCGGCAGGCATTAGGTCCTGGTGTGATAATGAATTGAAATCTTTAAAAAAATATCTTCACTTAGGAATGTAGTTTTACACATTTATCGAGAGAATAATTGCTTCTTTCAGCTGACCCCCCTTAGAGTTGGCATAGATTATTTCCCTTCAAATAACCTTAGCTTTTTTTAAAGTGGATGGAAAGAATATATCTGTTCCTTTCTTTATCCACCATTCTGCTATTATATGCTATCAAAACTGAAATCACTGTGTTCCCAAACAGCAATAATAAATAACACTTTCTTATTATGTATGTATATTCCTAAATGTCATATTCATTTCATTTATGTTTATTTACTGTATAAATAGATTTACTGTATGTATGTATGTGTGTGTATGTAGGTATGTATATCTGTAGATAGATATAATGATATTTGATATGGATATAGTTACACAAACATGATAACTTTCATTTATAAAAGGTAAAGTTTCCCCCGCACATGCGTGCTAGTTGTTTCCAACTCTAAGGGCTGGTGCTTATCTCCGTTTCAAAGCCGAAGAGCCAGCGCTTTTCTGCCAGCCATCTGATCGACAAGTTCAACGTCCTAACCCACTGAACCACCGCGTCAATTTATATTTATTTATAAATTGAAATGTACGGCCATTTTATTCCTTCTAATGACACTCTTACAATCTCATCATCAATTGGCAAACTGCATTAGTTCCTTCTCTCTCTCTCTCTCTCTCTCTCTCTCTCTCTCTCTCTCTCTCTCTCTCTCTCTCTCTCTCTCTCTCTCGTGCTGAGAAGCAATTTAAAACAGTAACCCCCCCCACAAAACTCCAGACCCTTACAATTTTTCAGATACAGTTTTTCGTTATGTTAAGACTCGAGGTGTTATAAAAGCGTCCATCTTTAAAAAAGATCAACATTCTTCTGGTTAGTCACTATATGTTTTAAAGCAATGGATCACAATTCATTCTTTTCTCCATGATCTTTTTTTTTCCCCAGCAGAAAAAATGTTTCCAGGAATGTACCAAAGTAACACATAGCTAGCACTTTTCAGGGTTGCAATTATTTGGATATAAGCAAAGCAGATCTCCCTTGAGCTTCAGTAGATCCCACGACCTGTGATGAAACTAAACTTTGATGGAAGTAGAAGAATTTTCCATTTGCTTCAAAGGTCTTTTTTCTGGTTTAATGCTTTTGATAGAGGGCAACCATTCTGAAATATTCTTATCTGAGTTCAGTTCTTTTGCTTCTGAAGCAAAAGGTTTTATGTATTCACAACTAAGTTTCATCTGTTGGAACAGTCTTGTCCAGTCTGTATCTTCTATATAATTTGAGATAGCAGTTTCCAGAATTTCCAACCAATATGACCAAGACATACAATGACAGGGAATTTTGGAAGTTGCACTCCCCCAAAAAACCTGAGAGTAACAGGTTGGAAATGATTGTACTATTATGTTTATTTCAAACCAACTAACAAAGTCAATTTACTTGTCTCATGTATTCAAGGACACTGGGAAGTGTTTTGGACAAAGTGTGTTATGATTACATTATTTCTATTAGACATATCCCATACTCCAATCAATATAATAAGTAAAAAGTTTGTTTGTTAGATGTTAAATTATACTTAGTTGGAGATAGCCGTATGAGATATTTATGTTTTTGACATATTTTGCAATATAATAGGACACACAAATCATTGCTTCTTCCTTTTATATTTAATACTCATTACAGCAAAGTATTTGTAAAAGAAAAATAATACTGTCAATACGTGTACATTCCTTTTTTCTGAGGAAATTCTTATGCATTTTTTCTGTTGACATCCATTATAAGACTGTTGTAAAAGTAGAATGGACATATCAATTCAATGGTGGAAAACAAGAGATTATCTACAGTATTATCATAAAGCATTTTACAATACAAAATGTCATAAAACATTTTATGTGATGTTTGACTGTGGTATATAGTTCAAGATGGGTTACTTTCAAGGCAGATATATCTTTGAATATCTCTCTGAATTTTTAACTTTTCCACAACATTAGAAACTCTGCCATCTGGTAAGGAAATATCTCTAAAATGATGACTCAAGTGGGTCATGGGCTGTCTAGTATACTACTAGAACTATTGTTCCTATAATCTTTAACTGGACAAAATGCTGCATCACAGGGCAATAATTTTCGAACCAAAGTATCTCAAATAGGCTTATTTATAGAATGCATCTAACAGTACCATCACTCCTATGGAATGGAATTTTTGCAACTTTTATAAAACATAAAAATTATCATATTATTTTTTCAGATCGCTGTTAATTTTATATGGTACAATTTCATACAAAATAGTATACTGGAATTCTTTATTCTACCAGAGTAGGAATGGTATTGTTTTGGGAAGTCCTTTAAAAGAATAGTAAGAAAAGTGTATGAAGAATAAATAGCAAAGTACCATTAGCTCTTCAATGTGAGTGAAGCTCCATGTTCAAAGGTAATTTAAATAGCAGATGCTTGACTGGCTACTATTCTCATGCCTTTCTTATAAGTTTTCAGAGACATCTGGTAGTTACTTGTGGGAACAGAATGTTGACCTTTGAATAGCAATAAAGTTTCTATATTATAGATAGCCGAACCAGAAAAGAACTATAAAAATAAAATAAAATAAAGGGCTCTATTTTTGTGAAGAGAATCCATCTGCTCATGAGAAAAAAGAGCAGACTGAAATTTTTAATGCTTGGATGGCCATCTGATCTATTTTATGATAGTCATTGGTTAACAATGGCATTCTAAGCATGGCAAACTAACACCCCCCACCTCAACAGTGATTTTTCTTTTACTCAGTAAATATCCATACTTCTTGGACATTTTGACCCCTATAATTGCCATTTAAACTTTATTTATCATGAAATCATGACCCACTACTTCACATTTATTTAGTTCATTCAGTGTCCTAGTATAAAAGCTAGTGGAGTCTAGTGCTTAAAATGTTGAGTAAAAGTGAGGAAACCCATGTTCGAGTCCACGTTCAGTGAAAGTAGCTCATTGGATGCCTTTTGGCCAGAATAACTGGCCAATAACTCTCAGCACAGCTTACCATACAGGGTTAATATTCTAGGTGAAAAATAATTTTGTACTGCATTTATACATAAGCACACACCAAATTAAAATTCTAAAATACTAATATAAATTTTGGTCTTTAGCATCAGTTTATAATGAATGGGGGGAAAAGGATTTCATCAAACTTACAATATAATCTACTTCAACACCAACAGAATAGATAAGCATAGTATAAAACAAGCAAGTAGTGAGATAAATGGTCATATCTAGTATTGAAATCAATCAGTTAATTCCTTCAAAGCTATTAATATATCGTCTATATTTGCAAGCTTCCAATTAGGTGATAATGTAGGCAAGGTAATAATCAATGGCTGATGGAACCAAACCTAGGATCACAGTTTCATGTGTCTGGGTAGGTACTAAAGATTCCTGACTTATACTTAAAACAACAGCTCTTAAGGCAATATTGAAGATTAATTCTCCATCCTCCTTCAGATCTCAATGCAGAAACAAGACCAGCATAGGCTCTGCTATTGTCAAGTCTATACATATCCATCCAATTGCATATTTTGCTAAGTAATTTTGAAACCAATCCTCACAAACATAAATGAAGCATTTAGACAAGCTTATGAAAAATGCAGGAACTACAGATGATAGATGAGAGAGAGAGAGAGAGAGAGAGAGAGAGGGAGGGAGGGAGGGAGGGAGGGAGGGAGGGAGGGAGAGAGAGAGAGAAGGCATAGTCAAAGAAGTTCAGAAATTGCTCTTACTCAAGAACAAATCCTTGCATTTTCTTTTCCTTCTCACCTTTTTTTCAGAAATTACATTGTCACTTTTCTTGGGCAGGTTGGCCTCGCTCCAACTGCCCTTGTTTCTTTTCCCATAATCAGATTTATGTTATGTTGTTTTTCAGTGAATATGTGAGGACTTACATACTGAAAATGCACAAAAAGTGAAATAGCAAGTAAGAGAAGTTAACAGGACGAAATAAGGCAAAAATGGAAAGGCAAGCACACATAGAAGTTATTTCATGTCCCGACTGAAGGTTTCCCCACGCAGCTTCAGAAATCATTATCAAAATTACCATAGCTAGAGCTGGCTGTGTCTGTATTTTTCAGTAATTTTCAATAATTTCTTGATGAAGTGCATTCATATGTTCTGTAGTGAATCCCGTGTATTGAATGAGTATGATAGTATATACAGAGTAACACTGACTTGTGAAAAGGTGTAATGAAATATTTCTAGTTGTTTGCTGCTGAGTTCTTCACTATTTATATTCTTCCTATTTAATTTTCTCTGATAGCACCATAACACAACCAGAAATGTTCTTCATCCTTGTTCTCTGTTTATTAGCTGAACAGAGACTAAAAAAAAACCACTCTCTGTTTGACAGTTAATTCATGGAAAAACTGTTGGCAGAGCAGTTAGCATTGCTAGCCAAACAAGCAGACTGAGTCCTAAGGTGACACCTATAATGTACTACAATTACAAGGAAAACATTGCTACCTTCTGCTATAAATAGTGGGCACAGAGGGTAGAATAGCCCAAATGTCTGCCATGAATATTAGCAAGACATTGCTAATTGTATTTCCAGTTCCATTAATACTGTATTTTGTAATGCTAGAAAACACCCAGCCTTTGAGAGATCAAGCAATAAAAAGAGATTCTTATAATAGCAAATTAAGATTATTTTTTTAAAAAAATGCTTAGGGACACTTATGGCAAGCAGGTGACTGTACTGGTAATAATGAATAAATTATTCTTTCCAGCATTTTCCATATTTTTGTAGTAGTATATTTAATAATTTATTCCTTTCCTTTTGCTTAAATTGCATCGGAGATATACAATTAAAAATGATCACGCTACTTAAAGACAACTTGCAATTTTTGGAAGCAATAAACTGTGTTTAAAACTCACATTCCTTGCTGTATAGTCCCTCAATTATTAAAATATAAACATTTAAGTTATGTCTTTGTTGCATTATTTAACCTCATTTAAATGGTAAGTAAATAACCAAAAGAAGAGAAAAGGCTACTTTGATTTGCAGACAGGTTCAGCAACCTGTCCAGAAGAACAGGCGGAAGAGCAGGTCTTACCACTAGAAAAATGTATTTATGGTTTATTGTGTATCAATAAATACCTCAGTCCCCTTCATGGATTACTGCCTTGTCGTGGCGAAGGGGCTTGCGTAATTCAATGAAGCTATGAGCTATGCCGTGCAGGGCCACCCAAGATGGAAAGGTCATAGCAGAGAGTTCTGACAAAACGTGATCCACTGGAGAAGGAAATGGCAAACCACTCCAGTATCTTTGCCATGAAAACCCTATGGACAGTACCAAAAGGCAAAACGATATGACGCTGGAAGATGAGCCCCTCAGGTCGGAAGGCGTCCAATATGCTACTGGGGAAGAGCAGAGGGCTAGTACTAGTAGCGCCAGAAAGAATGAAGCGACTGGGCCAAAGCCGAAAGGACGCTCAGCTGTGGATATGTCTGGTAGTGAAAGGAAAGTCCGATGCTGTAAAGATTTTTTCTCCATAGGAACCTGGAATGTAAGATCCATGAATCAAGGAAAGCTGGACGTGGTCAAACAAGAGATGACAAGACTGAACATTGACATCTTAGGTATCAGCGAACTAAAATGGACAGGAATGGGTGAATTTAATTCAGATGACCATCAGGTATACTACTGCGGGCAAGAATCCCTCAGAAGAAATGGAGTAGCCTTCATAGTCAATAAAAGAGTAGGAAAAGCAATACTGGGATACAATCCTCAAAATGACAGAATGATCTCAGTTCGAATCCAAGGCAAACCATTCAATATCACAGTAGTCCAAGTCTATGCCCCAACCACCGGTGCTGAAGAGGATGAAATTGACCGGTTCTATGAAGCCCTACAGCACCTTATAGAACTAACACCAAAAAATGATGTCCTTATCATCATGGGGGATTGGAATGCTAAAGTAGGAAGCCAAAAGATAACCGGAATAACAGGCAAGTTTGGCCTTGGAGTACAAAATGAAGCAGGGCACAGGCTGATAGAATTTTGTCAAGAGAATACGATGGTCATAGCAAACACCCTTTTCCAACAACCCAAGAGACGGCTCTACACATGGACATCACCAGACGGTCAACACAGAAATCAGATTGACTATGTACTCTGCAGCCAAAGATGGAGAAGCTCTATACAGTCAATAAAAACAAGACCAGGAGCTGACTGTGGCTCAGACCATGAGCTTCTTGTTGCAAAGTTTAAGCTTAAACTGAAGAAAGTAGGGAAAAGCACTAGGCCAGTCAGGTATGAATTAAATCATATCCCTGTTGAATATACAGTAGAGGTGACAAATAAATTTAAGGAATTAGATCTGATAGACAGGGTGCCTGAAGAACTATGGACAGAGGTTCGCAACATTGTACAAGAGGTAGCAACCAAAACCATCCCAAAGAAAAAGAAATGCAAGAAAGCAAAATGGCTGTCTGAGGAAGCTTTGCAAATAGCTGAGGAAAGGAGGGAAGCAAAAGGCAAGGGAGAAAAAGAAAGATACGCCCAATTAAATGCAGAATTCCAGAGAATAGCTAGAAGAGATAAGAATGACTTCTTAAATGAACAGTGCAAAGAAATAGAAGAAAACAATAGAATAGGGAGGACCAGAGATCTTTTCAAGAAAATTGGAGAGATGAAGGGAACGTTCAATGCAAAAATGGGCATGATAAAGGACCAAAATGGCAGGGACCTAACAGAGGCAGAAGAGATTAAGAAGAGATGGCAAAATTACACAGAAGAACTATACAAGAATGAGCTTAACGTCCCTGATAATCACAATGAGGTGGTCACTGACCTCGAGCCAGACATCCTAGAATGTGAAGTGAAGTGGGCCTTAGAAAAGCTGAGCAACAACAAAGCTAGTGGAGGTGACAGTATTCCAGCTGAGCTATTCAAAATCTTAAAAGACGATGCAGTAAAAGTGCTACACTCAATTTGCCAGCAAATTTGGAAAACTCAACAGTGGCCACAGGATTGGAAAAGATCAGTTTACATTCCAATTCCAAAGAAAGGCAGTTCCAAAGAATGTTCAAACTATCGCACCATTGCACTCATTTCTCATGCTAGTAAAGTTATGCTTAAAATCCTACAAGCTAGACTCCAGCAGTATGTGGATCGAGAACTACCAGAAGTACAGGCAGGATTTCGAAGAGGCAGAGGAACTAGAGATCAAATTGCCAACATACGCTGGATCATGGAAAAAGCTAGAGAGTTCCAGAAAAACATCTACTTCTGCTTCATTGACTATGCTAAAGCCTTTGATTGTGTGGATCATAACAAACTGTGGCAAGTTCTTAAAGAGATGGGAGTACAAGAACATCTTATTTGTCTCTTGAGAAACCTATATGCGGGCCAAGAAGCAACAGTGAGAACTGGACACGGAACCACTGATTGGTTCAAAATTGGGAAAGGAGTCCGGCAAGGCTGTATACTGTCGCCTTGCCTATTTAACTTATATGCAGAGCACATCATGAGAAAGGCAGGGCTAGATGAATCAAAAGTTGGAATTAAGATTGCTGGAAGAAATATCAACAACCTAAGATATGCAGATGATACCACTCTAATGGCAGAAAGTGAAGAGGAACTGAAGAGTCTCTTGTTGCGAGTGAAGAAGGAGAGTGCAAAAGTTGGGTTGAAACTAAACATTAAGAAAACTAAGATCATGGCATCCGGCCCTCTTAATTCCTGGCAAATAGATGGGGAAGAAATGGAGGTAGTGACAGATTTTATTTTCCTGGGCTCCAAGATCACTGCAGATGGGGACTGTAGTCAAGAAATTAAAAGACGCTTGCTCCTAGGGAGGAAAGCCATGGCAAATCTAGACAGCACACTAAAAAGCAGAGACATCACCCTGTCAACAAAAGTGCGTATAGTCAAGGCTATGGTCTTCCCAGTTGCAATGTATGGCAGTGAAAGTTGGACCATAAGAAAGGCTGAGCGCAAAAGAATTGAGGCCTTTGAACTCTGGTGCTGGAGAAGACTCCTGCGAGTCCCTTGGACTGCAAGGCGATCAAACCGGTCAGTCCTAGAGGAGATCAACCCTGACTGCTCTTTAGAAGGCCAGATCCTGAAGCTAAAACTCAAATACTTTGGCCACCTAATGAGGAGGAAGGACTCACTGGAGAAGAGCCTAATGCTGGGAAAGATTGAGGGCAATAGAAGAAGGGGACGACAGAGAATGAGGTGGCTGGATGGAGTCACTGAAGCAGTAGGCGTGAGCTTAACTGGACTCCAGAAGATGGTAGAGGACAGGAAGGCCTGGAGGAACATTGTCCATAGGGTCGCGATGGGTCGGACACGACTTTGCAACTAACAACAACAAATACCTCAGTGAAAGAATGTCTATTGCTTTAACAACTCTGAACAAAAGAGCAAACTTGTGGGAGACATATGTATCTCTTTCCACATTACTTTAATGAACAAATTAAAATGTTACTATTTAATTATTGCACTTTTCAGGCTCATACCAAAACTAAAGGGGGGGGCGAGGGAGAAAAAGAGGGGTGCTTCAATACGGTACTGCATTTTCATTCCTTCTCAATACAAAGCAGCAATATCTTCCTTTGGCTTAATTTGGCAGTAAAGATGAACACTGGAAAAGAAAGAGTTCATATGCCTCTGGAATTATGTAAACCAAACATGGTTTGTGGGTTGCAGTTTTGGAAGTTAAGTTTCTTTGCTTTGGTCATTCATCTTGGATACACAAGGATTGAAGTTCTTCTATTCATATTCCAATAAATGTTTGTTGGAATGAAATGTTATACTTAATCACAACCAATTTACACTCTGGGATAATCCCAGTTTGAAAATATTAGCTTAATATTAGCCAAGTAAGGGGGGTTATTTGGACTTTGAAGAAACAGGATGGAAAGAATATTGATACTTTGGTTTCGGAGAAGACTGATGAGAATACTATGTGTTATGTACTGGGCTCTTGAGGAATACCACATGAGTTGCTGGAGCAGCTAACGGCTCTCCAGCAACCCAGACTACAAGACTCCTGTGCTGCAATTGGCTATCTCCAGGTGGCAATGGTTGATTCAAACCTATTGGCTGTCGCCTAGGGGCTAGACTATATATTGTAGCTAGTTGCAGCCATTTCCCCAGTTCAGTTTCTGCACAAAATAAACTATGAGTTACCTTGTACTCAGTTATGCATCTTCATTCCTGTGCCAAAGAACCTGCTATTTAACAGTGGTGATGAGGATGGGATCCTGCTACATTGAATAAAGAGTTGAAGTCTACGAGGGAAAGGCAGCGCATGCCAGAGGGAAAAGGCATTTCCCCCCCTCAAGGTCGGCTAGCAAGCTACGCTAGTGACCTCGTGCTCAGTGGACTCATTCACTGAGCCTGGAAGCAGGATTCAGAAGAACGCAGGAACCAGCAAGAAAGAATGCCGAAAGTCAGAAAACTGCGAGAATTCGACGTGAAACTCCCGGAGGAATGGCCATCATATTTATCACAAATAGAAAACTTGGGCCAATCAGATCGCGGAAGAAGGACTGAAGGCTGCAACGCTACTCTGCGTGTGCGGCCCAGCAACCTTTGATTTGGCTGAGAACCTTTTCGCGCCGACACCGCTTGAAGTGGTCTCCTACGCAGATCTCAAAAAGAAGCTAACCGGGCATTTTCAGCCCAAGATGTCTGAAATGGCTTGGCGGTTCAAGTTAGACCAAAGAGTGCAGCTACCTGGTGAATCAGCTTCGAAATTCACAGCAGGCCTAAGGCAGGCCGCACACCTATGCAAATTTTCAAATTTAGAAGACCGACTATGAGACCAGCTCCTCTGCAGCCTGTGGGACAGAACGCTTCAGCAGAGACTCTTTACTAGGCCAAACTTAACATTTTCTGAAGCACAAGATGAAGTGATGGCCAACGAAGCCGCCGGGGGCGCAGTTCAAACAGTACAGCCCGCCAAATCGACAAAGTTTGAAGAAACAGTCCACCTTGAGGACTCCAAACGCACCAAAGAATCTTCTGAGTAAGAAGAACCTGAAATCAACCGACTCCAAAAGCAACCCAACACACAACACAGCAACAGCCACCATGGAGATGACAGTTACAAGGCAGTTCTCTTACCGAGATGTAAGGGGTGCGGTGGCAACCATTTTCGCACCAATTGCAGATTTCGATCAGCCACGTGCAGAGCTTGAGGAAGGACAGGCCACATCGCAGTGGTTTGCAGAGCCCGCCAGAGAGACCGGCCACCCAAATACTAGTCAGAAGAACTGACTAGGAGAGGTACTGGGGCCCAGGGTCCAGTTAGTGTGGGGTTTTTCAGAAGCCATAGAAGCATATGCCACACCAGGGCTCAACGCTCTCTCAAACCCAAACTTAAGCTCATGGTAGAGCTACAATGAGTTCCATGTAAGAGAGCATTGCAGTAGTCTAAATGAGAGGTCACGAGCGCATGAGTGACTGTACGCAAGGCATCCTGGTCCAGATAGGGCCGCAACTGGTGCACCAGGCGAACCTGGGTGAAGGCCCCCCTAGTCACAGCTCCTATATGATCTTCTAAGGAAAGCTGTGAATCTAGGAGGACCCCCAAGTTGCGAGCCCTATCTACGGGGGGGGGGGGGGTAAAAACTCACCCCCCATAGTAAGAGGTGGAATAGTCTGAATTTCCCGAGATGCCGGCACGCACAGCCACTCAGTCTTGTCAGGGTTGAGCCGAAGCCTGTTCCTCCCCATCCAGACCCAGACCGCCTCCAGGCACCGGGACATCACGTCGAGGGCATCACTGGGGTGGTTTGTAGTTGAAATGAAAAGCTGGGTATCATCAGCATACTGATGATACCCAACTCCAAAACCACGAATGATCTCACCCAGAGGCTTCATATAGATGTTGAACAGGAGAGGCGAGAGGACCGACCCCTGAGGAACTCCACAAACGAGAGGCCTCGCGGTCGACCTCTGCCCCCCTGCCAACACCGACTGCGAACGTCCCAGAAGGTAGGAGGAGAACCACTAAAAAACAGTGCCTCCCACTCCCAACCCCCTGAGACGCCGCAGCAAGATACCATGGTCGATGGTATCAAAAGCCGCTGAGAGGTCTAATAGGACTAGGACAGAGGAACAACCCCTGTCCCAAGCCCACCAGAAATCATTCACCAGCGTGACCAATGCCGTCTCCGTGCTGTACCTGGGCCTGAAACCCGATTGGTACGGGTCCAGATAATCAGCTTCCTCCAGGAACAAAGGGAGCTGATGCGCCACCACGCTCTCAACAACCTTCGTGAGAAAGCGAAGGTTGGAGACCGGATGAAAGTTGTTTAATACAGCTGGGTCCAGGGCAGGCTTCTTCTCACCACCGCCTCCTTCAAGGTGGCAGGAAAACTACCCTCACTCAAGGAAGCAGTTATCACTGCCTGGAGCCAGCCTCGTGTCCCATCCTGAGCCGCATGAACCAGCCAGGAGGGGCACGGGTCCAACAAACACGTGGTGGAGCTCAGCTTCCCCATGATCCTGTCCACGTCTTCAGGAGTCACAGGATCGAACTCCTCCCAGATAACATTAACAAGACTGCCCATGTCCTCATCGTCAGACTCTGCCCAGTCGGAGTCCAAACCGGTCCGGATCCGAGCAATTTTGTCCAACAGATGTTGACTAAACTCCTCGGCACGACCCTGCAAGGGCTCCTCCCTCGCCTCCTGATTAAGGAGGGAGCGGGTCACCCTAAACAGGGTGGCCGGGCAATTATCTGCGGATGCGATGAGGGTAGCAAAGTGGTTAGACCTTGCCGTCCTCATTGCCACGAGATAAGATCTCGTAAAAGACCTTAGTAGAGTATTGTCTTGGGTATACACGGGCTGGTTGGATAAAAGTCCAGGCTCAGAATTTCAGAGCTATTTTGTCAGGAGGCATGAGTTATCTGCCCATAAAGGGTACATTTTATGGGAAAACAGAGTCATAATTCTCACTTCCCTAAGAGACAGGGTTTTACAATCATTACATGAAGGCCATCCAGGCATTGTCAGAATGAAAGCTTTAGCTTAGAAGCTACCTTTGGTGGCCTGGCCTTGATAAGGACATTGAGGGTCAAGTCCATGGTTGTTATACATGCCAGCAATCTAGGCCTGAAATGCCACAGGCTCCAGTTCACAGGTGGGAGGAAATGCACACTCCCTGGTCTAGGATCCATACAGACTACGCTGGGCCCTTTCAGGGACAGCTCTTCCTTATAGTAGTGGATACCCACTCCAAATGGCTGGAAGTAATTCCAGTTCCTAACATGACTACTGCTAGAACCATCCAGGTGCTGAGAAAATTCTTTGCCACACTTGGGTTGCCAGATGTCTTAGTTTCAGACAATGGGGTCCAATTCACTGCTGCTGAATTTCAGGCCTTCCTGAGAGCTAATCTCATCAGACATGCAATGCCTGCACCTTTTCATCCATCTTCTAATGGTCAAGCTGAATGCATGGTGAGGACAACCAAGGAATCACTCAAGCGCATTGTCACAGGTGACTGGCATCACAGATTGGCAGATTTTCTACTCTGCCAGCATTCTACACCCTGCACTGCTACAGGCAAAAGTCCTGCAGAACTACATTGGGGGAGGTGTTTGATCACTAAACTGGACAGGTTGCATCCAGATAGAGTGGCAGCAGAAGCCTCTCAACCAAAACCCCCGAGGGGGCTGCACATGGGCGATTGGGTTTGGGCCAGGAACTATGGTCATGGGAATCTGTGGGTTCCTGATCAAATTACCAAGGCATCCGGACCCCTATCTTATGAAGTGGGGTTGGAGGGAGGGTGCGTTGTCAGATGACACATTGATCAGCTCAGGAAACAGTTTCCAGAACAGCCACTAAGTGAGGACTGCATCATAAGTCCCTCCAAGGTCCTCAAACCTGCGGCCAAGCCAGTCCTCACATGGACTATCAGGACTTTTCCTTCTTAACTGAGGTGGAACTGGAGGGAGAACTGGGGAGCCCTGGAATGCAACATGGATCCTCTGAAGGAGCAAGCCAACCAAACTTCAGCAACCGCTGTGCCTACTCTGCCAAACAGTCTGACTCTGGGGTGGGCCAACCTGGAGAGGCCAGCCAGTGTGCATCGAATCCCCTTGACTCAGGAGCACAAAGGGACACAAGTCTACCCAGCCCACTGGGTAAGCTGGTAGACCACAAAGTGATGGAAACTCCGAGACGTTCCTCTAGGGCACACAAGCCTCCTTCATATCTTGCAGATTACGTTGTAAAATAAAGAGTTATATATTGTCGCAATTCCTGTTTTCCACTATACTACAGAAACTAGTACTATGATGTAACTGTCTAAAAGTGCCATCTCTGAAGCCTATTCATTCAGACGTTATTTAATAACATTGTAACCTACATTGTTTTTTGTTTTTTATTATTATTATCACTTTTACTTTAGTGTGTTTGGATAATGAGTCTTGATAATTGTTGAGACTAACTGGTGTTATTATGGTCAGTTCTAAAAGGGGAGGGGTGTTATGTACTGGGCTCTTCAGGAATACCACGTGGGTTGCTGGAGCAGCTAACGGCTCTCCAGCAACCCAGACTACAAGTCTCCTGTGCTGCAATTGGCTATGTCCAGGCGGCAATGGTTGATTCAAACCTATTGGCTGTCGCCTAGGGGCTAGACTATATATTGCGGCTAGTTGCAGCCATTTCCCCAGTTCAGTTTCTGCACAAAATAAACTATGAGTTACCCTGTACTCAGTTACACGTCTTCATTCCTGCGCCAAAGAACCTGCTATTTAACACTATGAATAAGGAAGAAAACAAATAGATAATTGAATAATTCAGTTCGGAATTCACATTCAAAGCATGGAAGCACAAAAGGCTTCAATTATCATATTTTGGACGTGTGCAAAGACCTAATTCTCTGGACAAGTCTTTAGTGCTGGGAATGGTGGAAAGAAAGAGAAAGAGGGTGACCAGTGGCAAGGTGGCTGGACTCAGCTGCATGATGATGGATGCAGTGTTGGAGGATCTGAAGGATCGAGTTAGGGACAGATTGGGAGAAAATCTATGTGATCTCTGAGAGTTGACACTGACTTGATGTGCCTAATCAACTAATCCAGGCTGAGTTATTGTCTATGAGATCATGGAATCATAGGACTGAAAGGGACCTTGGCAGTCTTCTAGTCCAAGGCAGGAGTCCTTATACCATCCTGGACAAATGGTTGTCCAACCTTTTCTTGAAAACCTCCAGTGATGGAGCACCCACAACTCTGGGAGGCAAGCTCTTCCACTGATTAATTATTTTCACTGTCAGGAAATTCCTCTTTATTTCTAGATTGGATATAATGTGTTTCCACCCATTGCTTATTTATTTATTAAATCTATTTGCTGTCCATCTTGCTTTGAAGCAACTCTTCTCATCTTACCCTCGAGTGCTTGGATAATAGATGCCCTCTTCTTTGTGACAGCTTTTTGAGTATTGGAAGTATCACGTCTCCCCTAAGCCTTTTCTTTGTTAGGCTAAACATATTTTCCTTAGCCATTCATCATATGATTTAGTCTCCAGACCGCTTATCATCTTTCTTACTCTTTTCAGCAGAGTACAAACGCTTCGGAGAAAACCCAAAGTAATAAACCCTTTTGAGATACAGGTAATCCTCAACTTACAACCAAAATTACAGTCATAAGTCATGATGGCTATTAAGCAGAACACCATGATCACATTCAATTTGATAACCATTTTTGAAGCAGTAATTAAGTGAGTACCACAGTCATTAAGCAAACATTGCAATAGTTAAGTGAATACTGTAGTCATTAAACAAGTCCATTTTCCCCAATGGGTGTTTTTTGCCAGAAATTAGAAGTGAGCAACAGAAACTGGCAAAGCCCACTGAAAATCATAGTCATGTAACCAGAAGATGCTGCAGATGTCTGTAAGTGTCAATTGTCAATTGCCAAGCACCCAAAATGGGGTCACACGACTGCAATGGTATGTGTGGCCATTGTAACTGTGAAAACGGGTCATAAATAGCTCTGGGGAAGTCTGTTGAATGGTCTCTAAGCAGCCGAATGTTAGGTGAGGATTTACCTGTATTGCAAAAGAAACTTAGATTACTCATAATTATAAAACAGCAGAATAATTAAATTAAAACCATTCTTGATTTAACAAAAAGAAAGAAATGAAAACTTTTTCTGAATAGAGTCAAAAAGCTGGTAGTGATTATTACATCTAATCCCCATTGAAGTATTATACCTCAATTGCTTGATTAGTATTAATGGGTACTGACTGTGGAGGTAATCAATCAACATATGACTAAGAATAAAATTAAAAGCCTGTTTTGACATCTACAGAAACTACACAAGGTTCTACACAAAATCTTGTTCTCTGTTAGGTAATATTGTCCACATTGGAAACTGAACAGAAGTTTCTTCTCTGCTCATGAGCAAGAATATTTTCTTAATCAACCTACTCAAGGTAGTTTAGTGAAAATGTCTTATATATTATTTGTTAATAATGCATAGCATTATTGTAGCTCCAACCATCCCCCATCAACCTGATGTGGGCAGGTGTAGATGACTGGAGTGAAATTCAAGAATGCCTTTTTTAATATTAATATTAAGACCATAGGAAAAGAATATTTTTTGCTTTAAAAAAAGAGAGAAAAAAGAGAAGCATAAAGAAAGAGAAAGAAAAAAACATGTCCTTCATTTCATTTTAGCACATTATTAGCCCTGCCTGCTAACTTTAAATTAACTAACCTTGAAGAAACAAAGAGCTTTTACAATGATGTAATTTTACATCCTACCATCAGTTTTTCTATAGCACGGGTGTCAAACTCAATTTCATTGAGGGCCGCATCAGCATTGTGGTTGCCCTCAGGGGGCCGGGTGGGTATGGCCAGGATGGGCATGGCCTACTGGGTGGGTGTGGCTAGAGTGCGTATGGCCTACTGGGTGGGCGTGGCCAGCTCTACATTGTTCACATCAAGGGTGCCTATGGGGGCCTGGGCAGGAGTGGGACAGATCTGAGGGTCTCTGGCAGAAGGAGGGTCTCTGGGCCAGGGCCAAGGCAGTGGGGGCCGTTCCCTCACTGTTTCCAGGATGGCTTCGCGGGCCACATGAAACCACTTCATGGGCCAGATCCGGGCCCCGGGCCTTGTGTTTGACATGTCTGTTCTAGAGGGCCGATATAGTAACATGTCTTTCTCTTACCATATATGTCCTTGTGATAGGCATGAAATAGAGATGGTAGGCCACATATTCTTCTATTCCTCCTACAGACAGATCTGTCACATTTACTTATTAACACCTCTTAATAAAAATATCAGGCAGGCTAGAGAGAAATGTAATAGATAATTTAATTTTATTTGATCAGTACACTTTGTCTCAGAAAGAGTTCTTTGCAATATTTACATTCTAAGAATAAAATGAATTAACTCTTAAAAAATCCTTTGACTCCTATTTATGTCCACATATTATAGATATTATAAATGTATATAGTAATCTAGGACTGAAAATGATCTATACCACTAAGAATTGCTCTGTTATGGAAATATGAGGAAGATAGAGGGTTAAGAAATAAGAAATATAAATAAATTTATTTTTCTTTAAGTTTAGTCTGTATTAATTTTTAAATTTATTTCTTTATTAAATTTGTATGCTGCCCATCTCCCTACCAAGTAACAGTGGGTGGCTTAAATACCACAAATAACTCAACAAAAAGATTTCAGGATTAAAAATTTTAAATTTCAGGCATTAAAATATTAAAATTAATATTAAAACAGATAAAAATATTAATGCATAAATGGGATGGAGGTGGAATCTTCTACTAATCTAATAGCCATCTACTATATTTAATACCACGGCTATCTTCTGTTCCTTATCTCTTACTTTGATGTCTATTTAATTGGCTAATACCTGCCTATCTGGATCCACAGGAAATCGGTCCTCTTATTCTCTATGAGCTTTTGTGGAATCTCCCATCTGCACTTAGCAGGGTCTAGTCCACAGGTCTGCAACCTGCGGCTCCGGAGCCGCATGCGGCTCTTTCAGCCATCTCTTGCGGCTCCCGGTCCTCTGCCACTTGCAGTCCAAAAAAAAAGTGGGACTAAAAAAGTTCAACCAATCAATTCAAATATGCAGGGTAGGTGCATATCTCGCCTTGCATATCTTGCATATTTTTTGTGGCTCCCAGTTTTTCCTTTTGTGAGGGAATTGGTTCCGAGTGGCTCTTTCACTGTTTCAGGTTTCTGACCCCTGGTCTAGTCTATACACTGTGAAGATGTTCCTGTACATAATGCAACTACTTGATTGTGTCATTTCATGTATACTCTTCCTGCCTGCATCCTACACCTTGCCATTATGTCCTCAACTGTCTCTGAGATCTCTCTACAACAGTCTGCATTGTGAATCCTATCTAGTGTGGTAGATCCTTGCTTCTATGAATCTGGTGCTTAGTGCTGCTTTGATTGGTGCCTCAGTGCTGCCTTTTAGTTCAGCCTCTTCCAGTCACTGGTAGGATTTCCCATTATCTGATACTTCAACTATCTGTCGATATATAAGAAATGCAAAGCATTAGGTTTGCGAATTAATTCCTGTTTTTAGTTGTGAAAAATCTACCATCATGTGAAGTTCTTACTATGTAGTCCATAGGATAAGGAATACACGATAAAATACCATGCTGATTCAATGTGGGACATCTATACAGAATATATTCAAGAGCTATGTTCGTCACATGATGATAGTGTAGTATTTTTTCTGCATGAGTATATGTTTCCAGCCCTTCATGGATTACTGCCTTGTTGTGGTGAAGGGGCTTGCGTAATTCAATGAAGGGCCACCCAAGACGGAAAGGTCATAGCAGAGAGTTCTGACAAAACGTGATCCACTGGAGAAGGAAATGGCAACCCACTCCAGTAACTTTGCCATGAAAACCTCATGGACAGTACCAAAAGGGAAAAAGATATGACATTAGAAGATGAGCTCCTCAGGTCAGAGGGCATCCAATATGCTACTGGGGAAGAGGGCTAGTACTAGTAGTGCCAGAAAAAATGAAGTGACTGGGCCAAAGCCAAAAGGACGCTCAGCTGTGGATGTATCTGGTGGTGAAAGGAAAGTCTGATGCTGTAAAGATTTTTTCTCCATTGGAATCTGGAATGTAAGATCTATGAATCAAGGAAAGCTGGACGTGTTCATACAAGAGATGACAAGACTGAACATTGACATTTTAGGAATCAATGAACTAAAATGGACAGGAATGGGTGAATTTAATTCAGATGACCATCAGGTATACTACTGCAGGCAAGAATCCCTCAGAAGAAATGGAGTAGCCTTCATAGTCAATAAAAGAGTAGGAAAAGCAATACTGGTATACAATCCCCCAAATGACAGAATGATCTCAGTTTGAATCCAAGGCAAGCCATTCAATATCACAGTAGTCCAAGTCTATGCCCCAACCACAGGCGCTGAAGAGGATGAAATTGACTGGTTCTATGAAGCCCTATAGCAAAGTAAAGGTAAAGTTTCCCCTGTACATGCGTGCTAGTCGTTTCCAACTCTAGGGGCCAGTGCTCATCTCCGTTTCAAAGCCGAAGAGCCAGCGCTTGTCCAAGGATGTCTCCGTGATCATGTGGCCGGCATGACTAGATGCCAAAGGCGCACAGAACGCTGTTACCTTCCCACCGTAGTGGTCCCTATTTTTCTACTTGAATTTTTTATGTGCTTTCAAACTGCTAGGTTGGCAGAAGCTGGGATGAGTAACAGGCGCTCACTCTGCACTCAGGATTCGACCTGCCAAACTGCTGACCATCTGATCGACAAGTTCAGCATCCTAACCCCCTGAGCAACCGCGTCCTACAGCACCTTATAGAACTAACACCAAAAAATGATGTCCTTATCATCATGGGGGACTGGAATGCTAAAGTAGGAAGCCAAAAGATAACCAGAATAACAGGCAAGTTTGGCCTTGGAGTACAAAATGAAGCAGGGCACATGTTGACAGAATTTTGCCAAGAGAATACAATGATCATAGCAAATACACTTTTTCAACAACCCAAGAGACAGTTATACACATGGACATCACCAGACGGTCAACACAGAAATCAGATTGACTATGTGCTCTGCAGCCAAAGATGGAGAAGCTCTATATAGTCAGTAAAAACAAGACCAGGAGCTGACTGTGGCTCAGACCATAAGCTTCTCGTTGCAAAATTTAGGCTTAAACTGAAGAAAGTAGGGAAAAGCTCTAGGTCACTCAGGTATGAACTAAATCATATCCCTGATGAATATACAGTAGAAGTGACAAATAGATTTAAGGAATTATATCTGATAGACAGTGTACCTGAAGAACTATGGACAAAGGTCCGCAACATTGTACAAGAGGTAGCAACTAAAACCATCCCAAAGAAAAAGAAATGCTAGAAAGCAAAATGGCTGTCTGAGGAAGCTTTGCAAATAGCTGAGGGAAGGAGGGAAGTGAAAGGCAAGGGAGAAAAAGAAAGATACGCCCAATTGAATGCAGAAATCCAGAGAATAGCTAGAAGAGATAAGAATGCCTTCTTAAATGAACAGTGCAAAGAAATAGAAGAAAAGAATAGAATAGGGAGAACCAGAGATCTCTTCAAGAAAATTGGAGAGATGAAGGAAATGTTTCATGCAGAAATGGGCACGAAAAAGGACCAAAATGGCAGGGACCTAACAGAGGCAGAAGAGATTAAAAAGAGGTGGGAAAATTACACAGAAGAACTATACAAGAATGAGCTTAACATCCCTGATAACCATGATGAGGTGGTCACTGACCTTGAGCCAGACATCCTAGAATGTGGTGAAGTGGGCCTTAGGAAAGCTGAACAACAACAAAGCTAGTGGAGGTGACAGTATTCCAGCTGAGCTATTCAAAATCTTAAAAGACGATGCAGTAAAAGTTCTACACTCAATTTGCCAGCAAATTTGGAAAACTCAACAGTGGCCACAGGATTGGAAAAGATCAGTTTACATTCCAATTCCAAAGAAAGGTAATGCCAAAGAATGTTCAACTATCGCACCATTGCACTCATTTCACATGCTAGTAAAGTTATGCTTAAAATCCTACAAGCTAGACTCCAGCAGTATGTGGATCGAGAACTACCAGAAGTACAGGCAGGATTTTGAAGAGGCAGAGGAACTAGAGATCAAATTGCCAACATACGCTGGATCATGGAGAAAGCTAGGGAATTCCAGAAAAACATCTACTCTGCTTCATTGATTATGCTAAAGCATTTGATTGTGTGTATCACAACAAACTGTGGCAAGTTCTTAAAGAGATGGGAGTACCTGACCTCAATACCTGGGAAGATTCTGGAAAAGATAATCAAACAACAAATCAGCGAACACCTTGATGCAAACAAAGTCATCACTAAAAGTCAACATGGGTTTGTCAAAAACAGATCATGCCAGACAAATCTTATTACATTCTTTGACCAAGTGACAAAATTAGTGGCCCAGAGGAATGCTGTAGATATAATTTACTTGGATTTCAGTAAGGCATTTGATAAAGTAGATCACAACCTACTACTTGATAAGATAGAAAAATGTGGGTTAGATAGCATCACCACCAGATGGATTCGTAGCTGGCTGACAGTCCATACTCAGCATGTGGTCCTCAATGGAACTGCATCTACATGGAAATAAGCGTGTAGTGGGGTGCCCCAGGGCTCTGTTCTGGGCCCAGTGCTCTTCAATATCTTCATTAATGATTTGGATGAGGGGATAGATGGGGAACTCATCAAATTTGCAGATGACACCAAGCTGGCAGGAATAGCCAATACTCCAGAAGATAGGCTTCAAATACAGGAGGATCTGGACAGACTCGAACACTGGGCGCTATCTAACAAAATGAAATTCAATGGTGAAAAAAGTAAGGTTCTACATTTAGGCAGGAAAAATCAAATGCACAGGTATAGTATAGGTGGTACCTTGCTCAATAGTAGTAACTGTGAGAGGGATCTTGGAGTCGTAGTAGACAATCACTTCAATATGAGCCAGCAGTGTGCTGCAGCTGCCAAAAAAGGCAACAAAGTGCTAGGCTGCATTAACAGAGGGATAGAATCAAGATCGTGTGAAGTACTAATACCACTTTACAATGCCTTGGTAAGGCCACACCTGGAATACTGCTTCCAGTTTTGGTCACCACGTTGCAAAAAAGATGTTGAGACTCTAGAAAGGGTACAGAGAAGAGCAACAAAGATGATTGGGGGACTGGAGGCTAAAACATATTGGGAACGGTTGCTGTAATTGGGTATGTGTAGTTTAATGAAGAGAAGGGTGAGGGGTGACATGATAGCAGTGTTCCAATATCTTAGGGGCTGCCACAAAGAAGAGGGAGTCAAGCTATTCTCCAAAGCCCCTGAAGGCAGGACAAGAAGCAATGGATGGAAACTAATCAAGGAGAGAAGCAACCTAGAACTAAGGAGAAACTTCCTGACAGTTAGAACAATTAACCAGTGGAACAACCTGCCTCCAGAGGTGGTGAATGCTCCAACACTGGAGGTTTTTAAGAAGGGACTGGACAGCCATTTGCCTGAAATGGTATAGGGTTTCCTGCCTTAGCAGGGGGTTGGACTAGATGACCTCCAAGGTCCCTTCCAACTTCTTCTTCTTCTTCTTCTTCTTCTTCTTCTTCTTCTTCTTCTTCTTCTTCTTCTTCTTCTTCTTATTATTATTATTATTATTATTATTATTATTATTATTATTATTATTATTATTATTATTATTATTATTGTTGTTGTTGTTGTTGTTGTTGTTGTTGTTGTTGTTGTTGTTGTTGTTGCGGGTGAAGAAGGAGAGTGCAAAGGTTGGCTTAAAACTTAACATTAAGAAAACCAAGATCATGGCATCCGCCCCTTTCAATTCCTGGCAAATAGATGGGGAAGAAATGGAGATAGTGACAGATTTTATTTTCCTGGGCTCCAAGATCACCGCAGATGGGGACTGCAGCCAAGAAATTAAAAGATGCTTGCTCCTGGGGAGGAAAGCCATGGCAAATCTAGACAACAGAGACATCACCCTGCCAACAAAAATGCATATAGTCAAGGCTATGGTCTTCCCAGTTGCAATGTATGGCTGTGAAAGTTGGACCATAAGAAAGGCTGAGCACCAAAGAATTGAAGCCTTTGAACTATGGTGCTGGAGAAGACTCCTGCGAGTCCCTTGGACTGCAAGGCGATCAAACTGGTCAGTCCTAGAGCAGATCAACCCTGACTGCTCCTTAGAAGGCCAGATCCTGAAGTTGAAACTCAAATACTTTGGCCACCTAATGAGAAGGAAGGACTCACTGGAGAAGAGCCTAATGCTGGGAAAGATTGAGGGTAAGAGAAGAAGGGGACGACAGAGAATGAGGTGGCTGGATGGAGTCACTGAAGCAGTAGGTATGAGCTTAAATGGACTCCAGAAGATGGTAGAGGACAGGAAGGCCTGGAGGAATGTTGTCCATGGGGTCGCGATGGGCTGGACACGACTTCGCAGCTAACAACAACATATGTTCCCAATGAATAACATACAATGAGACAGACAACAGAGATGACACAATTAAGAAAGATCAGCTACATTTCATCTGTCTTTTCCCTAATGGTTTCAGAATGAACATATTTCAATTCATTAACTTTAGACTTGAATGTGTAAATTCAAGCTAAAGTTAAAAGAAGTTCCATCAATCTAAACTGACAGTTTCTGACAAAACTCCTAACAGGGCAGAAAAGGAAAGAAGAAATACATGCAGGAAAAATGAATACTACCCATCATTAATAGCTTAGAGAGTGGGATGTTGGAACTAAGGTCCAAAGAGTAGAAGAATACAAAGACAATGATAAATAGGCCTTGTATTAGCACGAAGGCAGGGACAGCCTGTCAAGTCCTAAATATGGAAAGGTTGAAATTGATGCTTCACCACTGTTTCTTTACATAGAAGTGAGGAAATCAGACATATATCTATATTCAGATGCTTATTTTATAATGATATATTATTTTTAAATAATATACCCTTATAAGGATTGACAAGGTAGTATGAAGAGCACTTGCTTATAAAGTCACTAAGAGTCGGACATGACTGAACAGTTAAAACAACCATATGGAGTGGCACTGAGTTTTTTACAGGTCTCTCAAACTCTTTCATTAGTTTTGTCAATTCAATATGAAGCTCCTATAAGACTCTAATAGCAGTACCCCATTTCCATTAAATTAGGGAATTGGAGGCCTGCAAATATAATTTTTCAATATTGCTGGGAACTGAAATCTGTCTATTTCCTATCTTATTAGGTTTAGGTGTTAGTTGAAATAGGAACAGAACCACTGCAAAATGGTACCCCAGACTCTCAACTATTCGTAAGTAGTCCAGAAGTACACTATGGTCAATACTACTGAACACTACTAAGAGTCATATTGCTCAATGCTTTCCAGGTTAAATTAACTCCTGAAGTAGAACTTAACACTGCCTTAGGAATAAAGGGACAATAATGAGACTTAACCCCCCCCCCCCCCGTGGCTACCTTTTCATAACTCTATAAATCAATATCACACTTGGCTTCATCCCTTTTCTTGGAGTTTAATTCTTTGCACCAAGCAAAAAATTGGAAAACCACCCAGTTTCTGTCCTCTCCCATTTGGCAACAGCTTCTTCCCTATTGAAGCAACTTTTCAGTTAGTTTTCTCAGAGTTCGCCCTACTGAAGTAGGTTTTAGAAGACAAAGAATTGTGCTTATTGTGCTTAATTATTATTGTCAGGAACCAGTCCATTTATAGCTAAACAGTGACATCCAATGGCTAAGGAAATAAAGGTCAGGTATTCCTCATTTCCTTACCTGGCCTAGTATATATATTATATTCATAGAAGCTGTGTGTACGGGTGCAAATGTAAAATTTTGCTATTACTATGTAATATAGGCAGTCACCCATGATATAATATGAACTAATTAATTTTTGCTATGGTTCTGTTGAATACCATAATTCAAAATCAGGACTACCCAATTATTAAAGACGTATCATCAATTAAATAAAGCCAACAGCTTGAGAATTAAGTATAATATTAAGCATATAATGATGAATGGACCATAGGGTAAGATGAATCAAGTCACTTTACTGAGAATGAGTGTTTGAATGCAACAAATGAGTAAGCTTTCCTTTTAATTCTATCCAATAACTCTTGAATAGGAACAGATGTTCTTAAAGTGCATATATAGCACATTAGTTATAGTACTGGAATCAGTGTTGCTTGAAGATGCCAAAGTATCCACTAAACTCCATACAACATCTTATCTCTCTTAAAACTAAAATAATAATAAATATGTCAAACTTTTATCACATTTCAATGATTATGCCTGGTTCAATACACTGACAGCTTTAACTTTGCAGCCTGGGTTGAGATGTATAGTTGGGTACCATCCATATCCTGATGACACCAAGCTCCAAACTGATGGATGACTCCACACAGTGGTTTCATCTAGACAAGAAGCAAGGACTATCAAACCTTGATATTCCCCACAAGTGATAGTTCAGATCTATGGTGCAACCAATATAATGTATTTTGATGATTTCTAAGATTGATCAGATGTACCTGGGGAAAGATAGTTTGATTCAGTTCTTAATTTAAAAAGAATTGCCCTTTCTGGAAAGAGAGGATCATAAAGCACAGAGAGATTGGCAAGCAGGTTTTCGTACAATATAGAGACACACCTTTTTGATGCGAACTATTTCTATATTTATAGTGATAGTTGTTGCATACAAAGTATTGTATTAACTACTTGGTATAAATTTATACTTGTGTAATGCTTGATAAATTTCTCATCTACCTAACTGTATTAATTGACTTGTATATAATGACAGTGTTGTTACGTTTTTCATGATATAAAGGTTTAAACTGGAATACATTTTTTACTCTGATAAAACAATGGCCTAACTTTGAGATATTCTTCTTCTTTCCTGTATAATTTTGGACACTTGTTGCTGACTCTTCCAGATTCAAGTACAGCCAGTATGTGTGGGTATTCTAAAACAAACTTTAAAAATCTTTCATTTTAATAGGCATATCTAATTTGAATGAGCTGCATCTAACCTATTTTATCTGGAAGAAGATATCTGAAAATATGGTAATTGCAAGATGAAGAATGTCTCCATCATCCATAATGATATCACTCAGTAGATCATTTATGCAATGAATCAGTGTCCAGTTCAGTCTACATATAGTTCATATAGTTATATTTTATGTCTATATATTTATGTATATGAATGAGGGGAAAAATTGTAGATGGGAGATACATATTAATAAGCTGGCCAAAGAATTGCTGTTTCAGGATTCAAAAGCCGAGGGACTTAAGTTTAATTTGCATATTTGCTTTTCACAAAGTATAATTTTTCTGGCCAATTGGTTTCAGAATTAAGTACCAACTGAGTCATTTATGAGGAATGGGCTTAAGCATAATTCTATCTGCATTGAATTATATACTTTTTGCTCACTGATCTGAACTAACAGTTAAGATGTTTGATTTGGAAAAATAGAAGTACAGGCACAGATAGGATTGCCAATTGTTTCTCAGTTATTGCATTAATTAGAAGTTTAAAATTTCAGATACAGGAACCATCCATAGCATTTAGTTTCTCTATTAATTTTATTTCTTCTAAAAAACACTTCAGCTTTCATTTGAGATCACTCATACTCTGTGCAACATTCTTGTTATTTTTTCTGGTTCAGCTGAGAGTTAAGTATAGTAATTCTTTTAAATAGTACTACAGATTTTTACGGGATCAGTCTTTTAATAACAAACAAGGCATTATGTTGGCAGCTTCATTGCAAATTTTGTTAATAGGACACCAGCATGTAAGGTATTCGGACTTGAACAGCTTTTATTTCTGTTCTCTATTTGAATGCCATTGTAGCAGATGACCTGGCTGAGCTGCAGGAGGGGTCAAATGCATCATCAGTCAAGAGTCCCTTCATGCCCCACAAGGGATCTAAGTCCATCCCACCGTGAATTCCTTATCTACCACCAAATTGTTTTGACCATTAATAGTTCAGATTCTTCAAGAGGGCTTAAGCTTACAATAAATCTTTATACTCATTTGAACTGCCTGAATCTCTTGATTTCCCTGGCACTTGACACCCATCATCATCAGGAGTGTTTATGTCTTCAGTTATATGAATGACTTCTTCACCAAAATTTAATGTTGTATTGCCAGAATGGACAAATAGGCGTATATATTATAGACTTTTTGTATCTTTCTTATTCAGATAGGGGGATTCTATTATGTCAATTTTATTAATTTATTATTATTATTATTATTATTATTATTATTATTATTATTATTATTATTATTATTATTATTATTATTATTATTATTATTATTATTATTATTATTATTGAGGTAAGATTGATTTCCTCCCATTACTGTTACCTATGAAGAAATATTGAGATGTGAGAAATACCAAAGAAATTGATTTGGGATGGAATCTGGAATGATTTAAAACTTAATTTTTTTTACTCCTAAACTATTTCCATCCTGTAGGCTTTCACATCAGGCAAAGCATTTCGCTTTATTTTTTTTATTGAAAAGTTTTACAGTACATTTTATTTTTAACAAAACAAAACAAAACCCCTCCCAACCCCCTCCCCTCTTCCCAACCCTCCCCAACACCTCCCTCCCTCCCCCTCCCCCCTCCCCGACTTCCCAGAGCTAAATACAAGGTATAAAAGTAGAAACAATCATAATCTACCATATGCAAACAACAATAAACTATTAAATCTATCGCACTTTAACTCTTATAAAATAACTACAAGCCATATAAATATCACATCAATACTTATTCAAATGCTAAGTGAAACTTTTTAGTCCCATATTTATTCTGGATATAATCAATCCATTTTTTCCACTCCACAATATATCTCTGTTGCGAATGGTCTTTCAAATACGCTGAGATCTTTGCCATCTGGAATGATTTAAAACTTAATTTTTTTTACTCCTAAACTATTTCCATCCTCTAGGCTTTCACATCAGGCAAAGCATTTCGCTTTATTATGGCTATTTGGTACTGCCTATCCAATCATTTCTTTTTAATCATATTTTCAAGTTTCCTGTCACAAAATAAAATTTGGAATTCAGTCGTGTAACAGAACCATTTAAATGGTGAGGATGTAAAATGTGAAGGAAATAAATGGGCTTTAATCTATGCAGCTATGATAACAATTGATCTTTCTGTTGGACCGGGGATATGGAACCAATGAAAGGACTAAAATGATTTGGGGATGGCACACATAAATACTTCATTTTTAGATTAATTAGGAAATAAACATTTCTAAAAATGGGCACAAGCTAAATTAAACTTAAATAGATTAGTCTCAGTTTTTCCATAACCATTAACCTACATAAAACCTTTAGTAACATATGTACCACAATAACACTTTTGCCTTTCACGTTGAATATAGAGGTCAGATTTCATATTGATGGTTTAGTTTAAAAAGAGTGGAGTCTTTCAAAATGGTGATAATTTTCCTAATCCAGGTAGGTGATTGAAATAATAATTTTGCCTAGAATTGCAGCATTAGCAGCATCTCTGTCATAGATAACAAACTTTGTCTTCTCTGCTTTTGCTCATTCATCGACAACAAAATGTTCCATGCCACAAATATTCATTTCCAGACTCATTTTTGTTAAGCATTTCATTAAGTTTAACTACTGCACTTGAAAGGACATTGCATAAAAATAGAAGTGACCTGTGAGTCATGAAAATTTAAAGCTTAATTAGCACCATGAAGGTATTTGAATTATTTGTCTCAATCGATCATAGACTTATGCAATCTTACAATTTTTTAAAAAATTTTCCCCAAATGTATGCATAAAATCAGTTCCAAGAACAACTGGTTTTAGCATTATTATTTCTCTAAGTGCATTTGTCAACAACTTGCTCTTGATTTAAACAGTGGGAGGAGTGAAATTAAATAGGTATATCTATACACATTTGCATATAATTTATTGAAACAATAATTCTACTGAGGTGGAAGAAACAGATTGATTTATGTTATAATATATGCATATGATTCAACCAACATATTCATATCATTTTAGAAGTAGCATTTTCTTCTCTGTAATACAGGTGGTCCTCGTTTAATGACCATTCATTCAATATTCAAAAAAGCAGTAGTTATAACTGTCTCTGGAAGTTCCAGTTGGTGCAGTGCCCCCTTGTTTACATAATCATGATCCAGGCACTTGGCAACTGGTCTGGATTTCCCAACAACTTTATTTTATTCAAAAGGTTAAAATATAAAATAAAAAAAATGAACGAAGGCAAAACAAAATAAACAAAAACATTGGAAAAAATGTGAATTAAAAAAGGACAAAATACATATTATCCCCCCTAGTTAAACACTGACAAATCTATTGCAATGATAGCCTCTGTCATGCCTGCATCGGAGCCTGAATCTGTGGAGGAAAATGCACTGGAACTGGAGCCGATGGAGGTCGAGGGAGGGGTGTCTGTGGCTTCAGAGGAATGTCAATAATAATAATAATAATAATAATAATAATAATAATAATAATAATAATAATAATAATAAGAAGAAGAAGAAGAAGAAGAAGAAGTTGGAAGGGACCTTGGAGGTCATCTAGTCCAACCCCCTGCTCAGGCAGGAAACCTTATACCATTTCAGGCAAATGGCTGTCCAGTCTCTTCTTAAAAACCTCCAGTGTTGGAGCATTCACCACCTCTGGAGGCAGGTTGTTCCACTGGTTAATTGTTCTAACTATCAGGAAGTTTCTCCTTAGTTCTAGGTTGCTTCTCTCCTTGACTAGTTTCCATCCGTTGCTTCTTGTCCTGCTTTCAGGTGCTTTGGAGAATAGCTTCACTCCCTCTTCTTTGTGGTAGCCCCTGAGATATTGGAACACTGCTATCATGTCACCCCTCACTCTTCTCTTCATTAAACTACACATACCCAATTCCAGCAACCATTCCCTATATGTTTTAGCCTCCAGTCCCCCAATCATCTTTGTTGCTCTTCTCTGTACCCTTTCTAGAGTCTCAACATCTTTTTACATCGTGGTGACCAAAACTGGATGCAGTATTCCAGGTGTTGCATTACCAAAGCATTGTAAAGTGGTATTAGTACTTCACTTGATCTTGATTCTATCCCTCTGTTAATGCAGCCTAGCACTGTGTTGGCTTTTTTGGCAGCTGCAGCACACTGCTGGCTCATATTTAAGTGATTGTCTACTAGGACTCCGAGATCTCTCTCACAGTTACTACTATTGAGCAAGGTACCACCTATACTATACCTGTGCATTTGATTTTTCCTGCCTAAATGTAGAACCTTACTTTTTTCACCATTGAATTTTATTTTGTTAAATAGTGCCCAGTGTTCGAGTCTGTCCAGATCCTCCTGTATCTTAAGCCTATCTTCTGGAGTATTGGCTATTCCTGCCAGCTTGGTGTTGTCTGCAAATTTGATGAGTTCCCCATCTATCCCCTCATCCAAGTCGTTAATGAAGATATTGAAGATATGTGGAGAAGAGCAGGCCGAGGCAACCCAGCGCCTTTCAGGATTGGGACAGGATGAACATAAGAGACAGAGCTCAGGCAATGAGCAAGGGCCACACCCTCCTGGTCCTAGAGAACAGAGAGTGGAGAGAAGGAGGGAACAACGCAGGTAGGCTCAACTACTCGGGAAGAGAGTGCCACGCCCCTCTCCACAAGGCACACCTGGAGACTGAGACTTAAGCAGATGCTGTGGGGAGGGGCATTTGTCAGGAACAAATGCTGATTTCTTGGAGTTTTGTGTGCTGTTGCTGATCTCAGAAACAACTCTCTGATCTCTTGTTTGGGGTTGTGATTTCTGCTTGGAAACCCTGAAACTGACCATTGGACTGGCTGACAAACTTGATTTGTGTTCAAAGACCTTGGATTGTATTTTGGCTTGTCTTCTGAAACTGCTCAGGCAAGCTTGTATTTCCACAGATTCATTAGATTTTGGATGTATGTTTTATTCCGTGTTATCTGCATGGCCTCGAGTAAATTCCTCTTCTAATCTAACTGTATGTGAAACTACTTGCAGCCAGAGTCTGCTGAAGGTGTTTGTGCCTTGTTTGTTCTGGGGCTTTCCAGAAACGTGGGAGCATTTGGGGAAAATTTGGAGCAATTAAAGGGTGGTTTGATTTGCCAGCTGACTGCATTGCCCCTGTGCGTTGCCCTGGGTCATCACAGCTTCCCTCACATGTAAAGAAGGTCCAAAATTTATAAGTTTGTACATCTATTTGCCACCAAATTGACCTGTCTTACATTTCACACATGACAGAAAAAGATAGTTCACAGGTTAAACAACAGTGAAGTTAATATTCAAAGCACTTTGTCTGTTACTATAATTAACTCATAGAAAGTCTTTATCTAGTACAGAATATCAAGATCTAGATACCTACTAACATTTTATATTGATATCAGTGATTACTAATTTGCTTCCAGACTCAATTTAATGTGACAATATTTCTTCTCCTTCTCCTTCTCCTTCTCCTTCTCCTTCTCCTTCTCCTTCTCCTTCTCCTTCTCCTTCTCCTTCTCCTTCTCCTTCTCCTTCTCCTTCTCCTCCTTCTCCTTCTCCTTCTCCTCCTTCTCCTCCTCCTCCTGGTCCACATGAGGCCTATTTGCACTTAAACAAAGGATGTAGTTATATTGTCCCTACATTTTACCAGCTGAGATATGAATTTGATATTAATTGTGAGAATGTGATGGTATCAGCGCACCCTGTTCTTCATCACCTCACTGTAGGAATATAGCTTCTCATACATTGCTGTTCTATAGATAAATGTGTTGGCTTCTACAGGCAATAAATATGAAGTTAGGAAAAAAAAGACTTT
Organism: Vipera berus; assembly: GCF_964194415.1. NCBI lineage: Eukaryota > Metazoa > Chordata > Lepidosauria > Squamata > Viperidae > Vipera > Vipera berus. The sequence continues at coordinate 52,052,665 of NC_138206.1, read as the reverse complement.
ACAGTCTTATTTAACAAACATATTTCATATGTCTGTAATATGTCAGAGTGATATTGTTTCATTACTTCTTTCTTTTCTCTGTTTAATCTTTCTTTCTCTTCAAACTCTGAACTTCATAGTACTTACCTGATTTTCTCTTTATAAGAGAAAATATAAGAATATTTTCTTATAAAAAACGGACTCCTAATTATAGTATATATCTCACTTTGCATTCTTTCCACCGTATGAATTTATCTCTATTCAATCCTTATTCTCTCTAATGAAAGAGATGATGCGAGGTAGCTGAGGTCTGTTTTTTTTTCTTTGTACAAAAATAATGAGAGAAATTGGTCAATTTAGAGGGTGACAAATAACTCATATCAAGGGACACCCTCCCTCTAGACTTCAGTACCTTGCCTCTCTTTATCTCCTTATCTGTCCCCATTATGTCCTATCAATTAAGAGAGAGAGAGAGAGAGAGAGAACATTCTGAAATCTCTAAATATAGCACAATTGGACTAAAGCAGATAATTAGAAGAATTAGCCAGAGACATTACTTATACAGTATTTATATAAAATGAATTAAATGTTCCTAGAAATAGTTATTGATTGATTTATTACATTTACATAGCTGTCTAGCTCACTTTTACCTACTAACTCTAGGTGACTTATGATAAAGTGAATGTAGTGTAATTGTTAAAACTTAGTTATATAATTATAGATAATGTCAAATGAAATTCTGTTAGAATTTTGATATCCATATTAATCTGAGAGATAGAGTATTGTAGTTTTTGATGAACTCTGAGCTTGGTTGCTTGCCTGCATTTCTTTACCAGACTAGGTAACATATTTAGTGCTGGAAGGAAGTAGGGTTTTCTTCCTGTTTATATATAGTAGCTTGCCCTGTCCGTGTTGATGGGGGTGTGGTTTTCTCCTTGGTAGTTACTTGATTAGGCTGTTGTTTACTGACTGATTGGTTGTCTCTATAGAGATAAACAACATTTAAAAGAGACCAAAAAACAACAACCCCCAAAAATCTAACCGTAAAGAAAAAAGCCAGAACACCTCACTAGCACAACCCCAAATTTGAGATGGCATTTAATGGTAGGGTCATATTCTTCCATTGAACACTTTTTCCAAATAATATTTTAATTTTGATGTTTTGGGTGTTGTGAAAGGGAAAATTTCTGGAGTGTTAGGCTGACTTTAATTGCTATCCATGTCTTTGCTGACTCCAATCCTTTGTTTGCTATCTCATGCAGGTCTTGGTTGCTGGGTTCTACACTCTTCTCCACCAGAATTTCCTCCATGTTGTCTTCCTTTACGTTGACAAAGCCTTCTCAACTTATTTGCCGTGTGATACATTTTGTTTATAACATGGTTCTTTATTATTTCCTGTCACATTTTCAAAGCCTTCAACACTTTTTCACAGCGCCTAGCCAAACATTTTTCCAACAGTTAGTAATCTGCTTGATGCTGTCCCAGTTGTGCCAACGTAGTCAAGAAGTCATAGACTGACTTCCAGGAGTTGATCATGGTGATTTCCTTGTTGGCACTGAGAGCCTGGAAAGGCTTGCTATGAAGTTTCCTCATGAAGTGCTCATTGAAAGCTTTTATTATGCCCTGATCAAGGGGTTGGATGAGAGACAAAAAAATTGGTGGTATGAAAAGAACTTCTATGTTGGGATGAGCACTTTTGGCTTCCTCATGGCAATGAGTTGGGGGACTATCTAAAATTAATAAAAACTTGAAGGCAAGATTTTTGCACCAGAGATACCATTCAACTTCTGAGCCAATCCCAGGATATTTCAGATGTCATCTAGTTTTTGTTCCATCTCCAATGGACTGGCATGCAGTTCAAGTTCTTCCTTTGTGCATGTGGATTTTAGATTCTGTATATCAATAGGGGTTTGCACTGGTGCTCAATAAGAAGATTGGCTGGTCTTTTGAATGATTTAAGCCAGGGTTTTATATAATTTGTATTAAATACATTTGTTTGCCCATGTCTTGTAAAACAAGCCATCTCATCAATGTTGAAAACCTGCTCTTCCACATAATTTTTTCCCTGTATAGCATTTACCAGCTATTCTTTAAATTCTTGCACAGCCTCCTGCACAAACAGCTTCACCTGCAAGCTTAACATTTTCACACTATTAACATTTTATTTCTTGAAACATGAAAGTGAGCAAGCACTAGTCAAGAAGGGTTTAACATTTTCCTGATCCTGAGTAAAATGACCACAAATTTCTGTCCATTATGCTTTTTTTATTGGCCATCATTTTATGACTCTATAAATTTAGTTGCTTTTCCATAGCTTCAACACATACTATTGACATTAGTTTGGCACTTTACAAAGCAGCCTCATATACAGATTGGCAAATTTCGTCCTCCTTTTTCTATATGTTCCATATTGTTGATTCATTAACATTGAACTCACAGCCAAAAGCACTCTAACTAATGCTTGAACAAAGCTTATCTAACATGTGTATTTTCTCTCTAAGGCAAATCACAACTTTCTTGTGTTTTAGAGGCCTGGGCTTGGGGGTTATTTTAAGAAGCAAAATTACCAGCATGGGAACAGACATGTGCAGAATGGTGGCTCAAAACCTCTGCAACTCTGCACATGTGTGCAAATAACCATAAATGCATCATGAGTATTTATTTTAGGGTTAGAAATTAATTTTTAGTGGGTGGGGGAATTCACAAATATGAACCCATGAATAATCAGGGTTGCTTGTATGTCTCCATCTACTTTGTATTATCCTTCTTTGGAAATTGTTTTCTTAAAAAAAAAACCAGGAAAAGTCACCACCTTTCCACTTTTAAAGGGTAAAGGATTCTATAAATAAGGGTGATATTGTCTAGCCCAGTTGTAAAGTTCCATGATTAAAGCAGAGTAATTGCACAAGTTGTCTTGTCTGGAAATAGCCTGCTCTCATCATTTTGGGCAGCACCCTCCAGGAGCTGTGAATATATTTTAAGCAGAATAGTTTCCTGAAGCTAGACATGATTTCAGGGCAAATAAACACGGGAAATTAAATTTCTGTGGGCCAAACTATTAAATGATGCATAGTGTGCACTATTTCTCAGGTGGTTTCAAATGCTTGTTTATTAAAAACTGAATTTTTGGGTTCTGCAGCAGAAATTTATTTTAGCTGATACTGTAAAGCCATCTCTCATTTCTAGTACTAACACTGCATGTAGTTTGTGACCTTTCCTAAGGGAGAAAATGGTTCACCCACATTCCATTTTACGGAACGAGAGAAGGTAATGAGTTCTGGTTTGCTTCACATAATGGAAGAGTATGGTTTTTGTGAAAAGATAGATGCTATATGGCAAGAATGCAGAGACTGGAAGAGTGTTTGTTGCATTGCGCTAAAAAAAATTGGCATATTACTGGTTCAAATGACTTCTTGCAGCAAATCAATTCAGTGAGATTGGCGGCTATATAAATCTGATTTATAAATAAATACATTCCCATTTTATTATTAACACAGTTTTACTATATAATGAAGGATGAACTTTGCAGGGAACAATGGATGTGAAATAAGAGTCTTACCCATGAATATTTTACTATTAAAAGCTTTATAGCTGAATCAGTATGTTCTATGTCCACATGTACTGTATGTTCCCATAGTTCCCATAGATGGTCACCTGTTATCAAATCTGAGGCTGCTTTACTATAATCAGTGATTTTATATGGCTTTGGTTTGGGATAAATGGAGCCTGTTGTCGGATATGCTGGTTGTGGTTCATTAGAACTGCAATGCTTTATTTTTTTAATTGTATATTTGTTGATTTGTTTTTTATGGTTTGAGCTGACCAAGGTTTCTTGGAGTCATGTCACATTTCAGCAGAATAAAATAAATAAATAACCATCACATCTACAAACCAAGAAAAGAAATCACAAACATGCCTGGAAGAACAACACTGAAACCTACTATAGATTATATGGTATAATATTGTCTTTTTAGTATAATCTATCTGACAATAATATTGAATCTCAGGAAAACTTCAGCTTTCTTGCTTTGTTATGCAAAAAAGTATTGATTACTTAGAGGACAACATCAAGCGTGATAGTTCCTGTTGGGATAAATATGAAAATGTATGCGAATGAAGCCTGAAGAAATTATAAGAAACTGTAGTAGTGTGCTGAATTTTCCTCAAGACAAGTAAAAATCAGTTAGTGATGTTGATTGTGTAATTTTAGGCTTCATCTGGCAATCAGTCTAAATCCCATCATTGAGAACAGGCTGTTGGACTATTAAAACTACTCTGGAATAAAAGAATGAATGGCAATTTCATTGTTTGTAATGTGTCGTAGATGTAAGATGTAAGAAAGAAGCATGGTGTTGGGCCATATAGTTTTCATATGTTTAACTTATACAATCTTAATTAAATGTTTGAGACACTGAGATTCACCATGGACTCCAGTAGCACTCTTGCCAAATAACAGATCTCCTCTGCTAGAACAAAGGGGTGAGGTAGTATAATCTACTTCTTTTATTCTTCTATAAGTACGTCTGTGGTCTTGGGAAAATCCCAACTGGGTAGAAAAAAAATAATTTCCCTGGCTTACTACAGAAACAAATAAACATTTGGAGCATGCCTTATAATAAAGTGTCAACAAACTGTTCTGAGAGATAATGTCCAAGATTGTCCCTATAGGCTAAACAGGAAAATATAAATATATGCATTTGTAGAATGTATGTGGCCACCTATCGGAGATAGTGATAGTGGCTCACAACACCCAATAAAATAGCAAGACAACAACAGAACAAGCCCTCCCCACCAGGCACTGGACCACCAATATTTGTATTGACTTCCTGACTCAACCTGTCCTAGTCCAGTACTTGGAGGAAGACCCAGATCCCTCAGGGTACACTATTACAAATGTGAGGAAAAAGATTATTTTCGAAGCATATAAAGCTTGACTTTATTTAAATGTTCACTGGAAGACTAAAAGTTTCACAGTTTACCATGCCAGAAATTTATATGATTCATCAAAGGAGATAGTTTGGGGGCTAATTGCCTTTGTGTTGTCCAAATTCACTAGTTAATATGTTTAGGTTGCAATCTTCATCTATTCTGACTTTAAACTATACTATAGACATTTATGGCTGAAACATCTGTCCTATTTTTTTTAGATTTTTTTACTTTTTACTGTTTTTTAAAGATCTTGTCTATTAAATAGTTCTAGAAAAAATGAACGCCTGCACACATTTTGTGTGCTTGCTTTTGCTTTTGTGGTATTTTAGTCGAGCTTAAAAATATATTTTGTCTAGTATAGATGTTGGACTTTGTCTCTCTCTTGCCGGACAAATACAGCTCTCATTCTTTAAGAATTAATCACTCTGCTCAGTTGGACAAATTTTTCCTACAGCATTCATTTTTAGATTATCTTTACAGCTCATTTGCTAATTTTGTTAAGTATTTAGCAGCAAATGAATCAAATAAAATCCCCACCCATTCCCTTGCAAAATACATTAGATGATGATAATTATAACAAATGTTTAATACCAGAGGCTGATTTGGATTACATATTGTAACCAGATTAAATTTGCTTGATCCTCCTGTAGTGATGATTGATATTATTCAAAAAATGATGCATTGTTGTTGGCACTAACTTCATTTTATTTTCATTTACTTTCTTTCATTATTACATCACAATAATTGTTATTACTACATCTACTTTATGTATCATTTTTTTATTTTCGATGTTACCATAGATGTTTCATTTTCCCCCCTTCCTTAGCTCCTTTCATTGCATTTGTTATTATAAATACTAGTTGATTTAGTAGCATACAAATGGAACAAATAAATACATATTACATCTCAATTTATATTCAGAGCTCGGGGATCATAATGCTGGCAAATATAAGATTAAGGTATAAATCTATAGTAACACTTCCCTTTGTCAAGTGAATTATGGATAAATCCATAAAACTATTGCACTTGAGAGACAAGAACAGATTTGTTGAATGCTACTGTTGGACTTCTGAATCATAGAGAGCCTGAATTTTATTTGAGCTTCATAGGAGCTATATAAGATACATTAGGTTGAGATGCTGTAAATAATTAGATATGTTTGACTATGACTCTATCTCTCCAACCCAAAATATTGAACTTAGTGAAAGAAGCAAGAAGGGCATCAGCTTAACTGGATCCCCTAAATCTCAAACCATACTATTATACATAACTTTTGACTAATCATTTTTGAAACCTTTATTTAGTATAAATGTTCCTTCCTGGGACCATATGGAATACTCTTATTTTGTATCTTCATATGGTCCAATTACTCAGAGGATTGAAGACTTGATGTTACTATATATGAGATTAAAAACTAATAAATAAATAAGCTGCTTACAGACATAGGTGATTACAATTAAATATGTTCATACTATATTGGACTCTGATCTAACAATCATATACATATATGAGAAGCTCCTATCTGTGATTTTTGTTTTGTTACTGCTCTGGTTTTTTTTAATGTTTTATTTGCTGTTTTAGTTTTTCTCTTTATTCTGATTTATTAAATAGATGAAAGTAAATATGAAAAAAGAGATCTGTCCACAGAATTATAGTGTTTTTTCACCCCTAGTCCTACTCCTAGACAGCTCAATACCATGGTCCAAATACGATAGAAAAAAAGATGAGGTGTCCCTGTTGTTGTGTAGTCGGTTCTTTGCAGGCAATAAGTGAGACGGAAGGTTGCAAACAGGAACAAGCTTTATTGAGGCAAACAGGAATAGAACTGAAACAGGGGCTGCTGCGCAGCTACTTATATGGTTGGCCACTAGGCGGTGGCCAATAGGTTTAAAGGAACCATTCCCGCCCCAAATCATCCAATGATCTTCTTGGAGACAACAAGTCTGGCTTAGTCAGTGACCGTTACACAGACACACCATTGAGCAACCTTAGGCAGCATTCAAACAAACACGTGAATCAGTTCAAGTAAAAATCCCAATACTTTACACCTGCATTCACAGTTTTCAAAGAGTTTTGAACTCATAGTACTAGCAGCAGTGTATAAATGAATTGTAGTCTATAAATTGGTCACAAAAAATGAGAGATTAAAAACAGACTTGGATTTCCCACCTATTACAATAATTTTATCTTATCCAAAAAAATGACTGTGAAAAATTATGAGATTAGTATAGGTCTCTATTAACTCACCCTGAGATTAATCAGATAAACTCATATGTTTATAAGGAACAACCCAAGTGACTTCAATGGAATTAAGATAGTTAAAATCAAAGTGCACTGTTTCAATACAGTTGTGAATTCATTTTCAGAGATCAATTCATAGCTCCAGCACCAAATTCTAAAAATTACTCTGCTTCTCTTAAAAGCCAGGAAACAAATTTGGGTCTTGCAGCATGTTTCTGTTTCCCAGCATTAATATTTGAAAAGCTTAACATTAGACTAGATGATTATTAATTACTGATTTAGAAATGTATAACTATTGGTCATTTTGTTAAGATCACTTGATGCAAGTCTAATAGAAGTCTAAATAAACATGCTGTAATTCTATATAGTTTTATTTAATTTATTCAGTCTAATCTGATGTTTCCATGTGCAATATTCTATTAGTTATTATAACTTTTTGACTTTTATTTTAATACAAAGCAATTTGGGTTTGTTCATTCAGCTTTTACAGACAAAAAATGCTGGAAGTGAGGCTTACCCTCCAGCTCTACCTGATGTTGCTTTCTTTTCAAGAAAAATTATACCCAAACAAATCAAAATCTTAAATAGTACGTCTAAAAGAAATAGCATCTGGTTAGGCAAGGTTGTTAAACAAGCAGCTAATGAACTGAGAGTGTTTCTGTAACTAGAAGTATGAAATTGAATTTAAACAGATTTGTCAGAGTCCACTCCTCAAACACTGCTATATTCAGTCCAAGTTTGCACTGAACTGTTGGGTTCATGAGGAATGCTTTTGCCTGTTTCTGCTAATAACGAACGTCTTCTTAGTTTACAATGCCTGGTGTCATGGTGGTAAGACGAGAAGATAAAGTGACTCAGCAAGAAGTGAGGGGATCCAAGGAAATGGAAGCCAGGGAGAAACAAGAATTCCTGTCAGTGGGAAACTACCTGTTCAAACTGCAGGATAACTAAAACAAATAGGTTGCATAGCTAATGACAGCTGAGCCAAAAGTGAATGTGTTCAATTTAACTATAGCTGAAGTCAGGTACGTTTATCAACATTCAGTAAACTGGTGCTGATTCCAGATCAGATCAAGAGGCCTCAGCAGTTGAATATTAACTGTAAGCCTTAGGATCTTCTAAGAGATAAGAATCTCTCCATTCCATTTCTACAAGAAGATGCTGCTCAAAAACTTCTAATCCAACGAGCTTGAAATCTTCCACCCTCTCTTTATGAACCCTCTCTGGAGGAAATTGTGACACTTCTCAGCTTCTCTTGCTAATATTGGACCCACACTTGAGAAAGATATTTGCGATTACAGTACAGGAATGTAAAATTTGAGATAGTTCAGTTTCTGGTGTCTAATGGTGTCTGTAGTATTAGACCTACTTTCACTTATGTTGCACAAGGATTATTCTTGGTGAAAACAAATACAACTGCCCCACTACATTTTGGGCTTCTACTGTGAAAGAAACAATCCAGAATAAGGCAGAGGGATAAAACAGTCTTAGTTAAGTTATTTGTATGTTTTTACTTATTTGCTAAGCTACTTAATAACTTCAGTGCTTTGGATATTGTTCAGATAATGAAACAGTGTAATAAAATTGAAATTAGTTGTATCTGTTTAATTAGGTGAAGATTCAAATTTTTAATGCTTACTTTGGTCAAACCATGGCAAGTGAAGAGAATTTTCTTAAAGGGAAATGAAAGTTTTTTTTAATTTTTGTTCTGAAATTAAAATAATAGCATTTATGCTTCCTCTTTTTTCTTGCCAACATGCCAGATTCAGTCTCAAAAGTAAAGTTTATGTTGCATAAGGTGAGAAAAGCATCACCTGAGCAAGAGAAAAGGATTAGGAAATAGCACTGTTAGGCTTTACAAAGAAAGTGTGTAGAAACCCAAGGGATTAAAAATAACTGTGTTGATTGATTTCTCACTTTTCAAAGCCATTTTATTATTGTTATAACACTGCATTATGTATCACTATCACAGCTGGGATGACCTATATCAAATGGATTGCTTCAATTATGTTCAATTTAGGATAATTAAGTGTCACAAGAGTTCCAAAGTGATCTATGAAAGGGGCTGCTACTGCTCTTGACAGAATTACTAAAACAGAGATTGACAGTTTCTCTGGCTGCATTTTGAATTCAGAATAGCTAGGCACCAGCACGGAAAATGGCTGAGGTCTTACACCACCCTATCATTACAATATTTTTACATGTTTTTTTATTTTCAGTTGATAGTGGTACTGCCACTAACTTCTTGTAATGTATTTACAGACCTGAAAAATGACAACAGAACAGAATAGAACAGAATAGAATCTTTTCATTTTGCTCAGAGAGTACCTCAAGTGAATTGGCTTGTAAATGGCAAAACTGTCATCAAGAGATTGTGTCACTGATTTCATGAAGTAATGCAACTGAATGGACAGAATGTAGATTAATCTAAAGGAAAGACGAAATAAACTGAGGGTAACCTAAAGGTTGTGTGAACTACTGTATTACCAGCATAAAAAGGTAATAGTCATGTCAACCTCAATATGGGTGGCAAATAAATTAGATACTGTAGCTATAGTTCTTTTGAATATGGGAAAAGTGATATAAAGGAACATATACATTTTTAAAGGGTAAATTTCTATCTTTCAAAGTTTATTTCTCAAGAATGTATATATTTACAGAATAAAAGAATAACAGATTTGGAAGGGACCTTGGAGGTCTACTAGTGCAACCCTTTGCTTAAGCAGGAAACCCTATGTCATCTCAGAAAAATGGTTGTCCAATCTCTTCTTAAAAACCTCCAGTGTTGGAGCACCCACAATTTCTGGAGGCAAGTCATTCAACTGATTAATTGTTCTGTCAGGAAATTTCTCCTTAGTTCTAGGTTGGTTCTCTCCTTGATTAGTTTCCCTCCATTACTTCTTGTCCAGCCTTCAGAATAGTTTGATCCCATCTTATTTGTGGTAGTGCCTTAGATATTAGAACACTGCTATCATCTCACCCCTAGTTCTTCTTTCCAACAAACTAGACATATCCAATTCCTGCAACTGTTCTGTGTATGTTTTAGCCTCCAGTTCCTTAATTATTGTTGTTGCTCTTCTCTGCACTCTTTCTAGAGCCTCAACATCCTTTTTATATTGTTGCAACCAAAACTGGATGCAATATTCCAAGTGTGGTCTTAGCAAGGCATTATAAAATAGTAATAGCACTTCATGTGATCTTGATTCTATCCCTCAATTAATGCAGCCTGGTACTGTATTGGCTTTTTTGGCAGTTCCAGCACACTGCTGGCTCATATTTAACTGATTGTCTACTAGGACTCCAAGATCCCTCTTGCAGTTACTACTATCGAGCCAATACCACCTATTCTATACTTGTATGTTTGTTTTTTTCTTGCCTAAATGTAGAACTTTAGTTTTCTCACCATTGAGCTTCATTTTGTTAGATAGGGCCCAGTGTTGAAGTCTGTCAAGATCCTTCTGTATCTTGAACCTCTCTTCTGAAGTATTGGCTATTCCTGCTAGCTTGGTATCCTCTGCAAATTTGATGGATTTCCTTTCTATGCCCTTGTCTAAATCATTGATGAAGATAGGCCTAGGGCAGAGACTTGGGGTACCCCACTGCATACTTCCCTCCATGTAGATGCAGTTCCATTATGGGCTACATGTTAAATGTGGTTGGTCAGCCAGTTATAAATTCATTAATCCCATTATACTTCCACTAGTATTGTTCTTAATGTTTTTATTTGGTTGTCTGTGACCAAAATAATCAACTTCAGGGTTGATTTGGAATTTGATTCTAGGATTTTTTGCACAAAGTATAATTATTTAACCGCTATGATACACCAGCTCACAAATATTTTGGTACCAATGTTCTTTGAAAGAGTTGTCTCTATCAGGACAAACAAATATGAATACAATTAAAATGTTATAACAATTTAAACAGAAGTTGGAATTTATGCAACACTTTTAAGAATTCTATCCACAGAACAGATGCTTGTGACCCATGTTACATATGCACTATATATTTGCTAAACAGCTGTCATTCTTGTGCTATGACTTACACCTTTCTTTCTCTTTCCCCCAGGAACTGTTTTATTAGAAAATACAAATAATTAGAAACCAGGTATAAATGAACAAATTTGCTTAAATTATACAATGAATGCTAAATATGACATTGATAGGATGTGGCAAAATGCACAGAATTATTTTGTAATATGAAAAAAATATAGTTTTGAACTTAATACTAAAGTCTTCACTGTATTATTATTTGTTATTTATGAGTACTAAAAAAGTAAGGAGAAAAAAAGCTGCTTGAAAAAGATAGATATTTAATTCCTAGCTTTCTCTCTTTTCTGTACTCAGACCAATTTGCACTGTTTATAAATATTTAAACCACTTTAGAAACCATATTGTAAATGTTTGTATTTCCCTTGTTGTGTGATGTATTGTATATATGGAAGTCATTCTTGCTGAAGTTCTTTATCTGTTTCATACTTTGATCTAGTTCTTGCTGCTCTGTCCCCATTTTTCACTTTAGTTCTCCTCTTTCTCTGCCTAATTACTATAACTGTTTTTTTCCTACTGGATACTGGCCATACATTTTTGGGAGTCTCATGGTTGCTGATATTTGCGTACAGCTTTGCTATTATGTCATAAACACTGATTGCTAATTATCTTAGACAACCCAGTCAATGGTATCTGCACTAGTGATGCCAACATAATGTCACATGTTTAGTCCTGCCATCAAATAAATGCTGCAAGACTGTGCTTGTATCCCCATACCTAATGCATCATCTAAATATGTAAACCGTATTATTTGCATAATGGCATCATCACATATGTTTTGCCATTGGCTAATACAAGTCTCCTGTGGATGCCAATGAACATAGGATTCCTGCCCCAAGTCTTGGCCATGACTCTGCAGTTCTGTAGGACTGCATGTAAGAGAAGCTGCCAATGAATTGATTCAGTCATAACAAATGTAATTAATTAAGTCTTGGACGTTGAAGAAATGAAATTACCCATTGGAAAAAAATCCATCTTCATTACTTAAGTTCCTAATTCAGCTATCACTGGAAACTCATTCTATAGAGTATAATAGGAAATGATTTTGGCCCTTTTCTCATTGGTTTCTTGCTAAATCTTGTTCACATAACTGTAGGAAGCTGAAAAATAAGAAGTGTTGGTAAGGGAGAAGAAAATGGGCAAGTGAGGGGGAAAAAAAGTTAAAAGTGGACATTGTCTTATATGAGAAATTGTATGCATTTTTGTGACGATGTAATCAGGTACATTTTGTCTCTTGATCTCCCCTTTGGTAAAAATCCTGAGCTTTTTCATATTACATTCAGAGCTCACACAAATGTGTGTGGTTTCATTTTGACCCCCCCCTTTCATACAAAACCTGAAATGAATGAGGAACAGTAATGATAAAGTTGCACATGACCATTACTTTGACTTGACTTCTCTGAGTTGAAAAATAAGAGAAGGTGCTAATTACATCTGAAGGTGCACGTGTGTATAATCAGTTTCCCAGCAGTAGGCTTGCTAGTTGACCACAATCATTTTAATTAAAAAAACCTGTTTTTGTTTGACCAATCCATTAAAATGTTTACGTAGTAGCAAAGAGTTGTGTTAAATATACCCCAAATAGTAAACATGTTGGCTAATGGTTTATTTAAAGATTTCCCCCCTCAAGTCTAGTTCCCATGCTGCATTGGAAATTGTGATTCACGTTCAGCCTGTGGGTTCGGCAGTTGGGTCAGACGACTCAGAGGAGGAGGGGGTGTTGAAGAGCTTGCTGAGGGGGTTGAAGATCTTGCTGATGAGAGCCCTCAGCCAGGCCCCTCCCACCTGGTCACCACGGAGACTCAGCTGTGTGAGCCTGACAGCGTGGATGAAGATGACCCACAGCTGGCCCTGTTCAAGGACGCCCGACGCAGGAGGCAGTCAATCAGGAGTAAACAGAGGAAGGCAATGGGGCACCTCAGAAGGAGGCAGAGAAAAGCCACGCCCTGAACTGTATGAAAGGGGAATGCGTGGGAGGGCTGGTTTGCTGAAGGCAACCGCTTGATTAGTTCCTGTTTCATAGCTCCTGTTTCATGGTTGGTGTCTTGTTTTGCTCTGTTTTATCTTAATAAATTTGGCAGGCTTAATTCCAGCCTCTTGCCGTTTGTAAAGGGGTTGTCCCTGCTTTTTCTGCAGGGCCGGTAGCAGGCTGGTACAGAACAGAAATATGGAAGTTTCTTTAGTTTGAAAAGTAGATGTGCATAGATGAACTACAATATTTTGGAACCTCGGCAACATAGCATGGTTTGGGGTTATTAAAGGAAATATGGCTATATGCTAATAAATAAAACTGTAGTGCATTATCAGAAGCATCAACATACAGTATAAAGCATTTTCTTTCCTTTAATCAGCTATTCTGGTAATTTACCAGAGACAATGTGGTTTTAAAAGACAACTTATCTGATTAAAAGTATGCTTTGCTAGTCAAATAAGAATTAACTAATATTGTTACATTAATTAAACAGGAATTAAGTAATCAGTTTTGTTGTTTAGATTACTGATTCAAGGTAGAAAAAAGTATGCGCAGTGCTACTTACACAGGAGCAATTATATTGGTAAACATTGGTTTAACATTGATCTATCTGACAAATCACATAAAGCATCTCGATAATGCTGCATATTATGGGTAACACCACTCTTCATGCAATTGGATTAATCCTTTGCAAGAGGAGTTTGCAAACATTTGGTTTTCAGCATCAGGTTCCTTTGGCTGTTTGAACATTCTCAGAGTATTCAAAATATTTTACTGATGCATTGGATTAAATCCTGGCAGTGCTAAGAATAGATAAGAAAAAGTAGCAGGGAGCTTTTTCCAAAAGAACATCTCACATGCAAAAGGTCTTGGACACTGAAATCCTTTTCAAGTGAAAAGAGAGCTTTAACTAGAAAAAGCTGGGATTGCCTCTGATTCTTTTTACCAGGGTGTTGTCTGACTTTTCCCAAGACCACAAAGTGTGTGACTTGAATCTTGAGAAATGAACCCAGGGTTGCTCCTCCAAATCATGCAACTTTCCAAATGCAGTAAAAGTTTTCTGAAATTATTGCATGCTAATTCAAGTAACTCTTAGGTTTGCCCAGTGCTTGTTTTGTAAAAGAAAAAGGTGCCGGAACTCACACATGTCATACAACCCGCCTTGCCTATCCTACAAGGTTCCATCCAAAAAAGGTGCCGGAACTCCGTTCTGAGCATTCTATGAGAAAAAAAGCCCTGGGTTTGCCAATGCCCAAATAAGCACTGAGTGTTGAATGATTAAATGGTGGGAAAAGACACATTAGCTATTTTCTGGAAAAGAGATGGGCATGGAAAAGAGTGATGGGGAAAGAAAGTGACAGGAAGCACATTTTGATATACATTTTACAGAGGTAGATTTGTTAGTCCTGAGCAGCTTCATGGCATCTTAACGATGAGCTGATTATTATTTGAAATAATTCTGCTTGCTTCCTCTCTTTTCAAGATATCTCTCCAGCAATACCTGATGCATTTTGTGTTTCTCTCATAAAACTACATTCTAGCTATCTTATAAAATGAAATAATCAATGGAAGCTTAGGTAATAATAAATTTGATCATTTTCAAAGTGCCATAAGATTCCTGATCAGTTTTGACTTTTCTTGTTGTTTGCACAAGTTATTTTCTCATTCATATTGAGAAACTACTTTTAAATATGCCCAGGGAATTATAAAGAACTGGCCAGAGACTTGAATGGTAATGTCAAAGCTTTAAAGTACAGTAGTTAGGATTGGACATAAATGTATTTATTTAGTTCTTGCAGAATTATTTTTGAGGATCATGTAACATTGCTGCATTCATTTCTATTTTTTTTGCTGTTTACTTCATAATTACTAGTATATAATTCAAAATAAGATTAAAATGTACAAAAAACAGATGGAAATACATAAAATAACTTTTATCCAGAAAGACCCACTGTACCATAAAAATATGACAGATAAACCCGTATTAAATATTGAATTTCACATCATCAACAATTACCTGAATCCATCAAATATTTTCCTAAAAAGATACGCATAGTTGCATTGAAAAGGGCTCCTTGATCATATCTACAATTGTTATCAAAATGTATTTTAAATATATTGTTACTCTCCATTTTTGGCAACAACAAGGGTATCTGATCCTACTAAAATTCACACTTTGCTCATGTTTTCCAAATAAACATTGTTAATTCAAGGTTATGTCAGTTTAGCATGATCATAAACACTGAAGTGTTTCAAAAGCAACCTAGAATTAAAGAGAAACTTACTAACAGTGAGGACAATTAACCAGGTTCTCCTGCTTGAGCGGGGGTGGGGGTGGACTAGAAGACTCCAAGACCCCTTCCAGCTCTATTCTATTCTATTCTATTCTATTCTATTCTATTCTATTCTATTCTATTCTATTCTATTCTATTCTATTCTATTCTATTCTATTCTATTCTATTCTATTCTATTCTATTGTTGGAAGACAAGTCTTCATTATGGTTCATCCAAGCTGGGAATAAACATGGCAACTGCTTTGGGAAGAAGGTTGTAGTTTATTGAAGAGAACCAGACAGGAAGATGGCTGGCAGAAAATAAGAACTGACCACATGTAGGGAATGGGTTTTTATACCCTCTGGAGTCTTTTGTTTGGAACTGCTTCCTGTTCCTGTTTGAGGCTATTTCCTGTGTCATGAACTTTGGACCTGAGTCTGGGTTTGCCCTTCTGGTATTCTGATGGTGATGGGTTATTCCTATTTTGTCCAAAGTTCATATTCTGCTTCCCTGGGGCCAGGGTATGTAGATTTTAGGTGTCTTTGTCTTCTTAATCTCCCAGCTGGGGGCTTGCAACCTTCCTGGATTTACATCTGCATTTGTACAGAACTGGTTTCTGCTTGCCGGAGGGAGACCTGGGGTTATCAAGAAAAACTGGACATGCTTTCCTGCCTCTTTAAGATCCTTTTGAGGAAATATATTTTTCTGCCCTTTTAATATTTCCTTCTCTGGGGAGCTGACTTCCCATTCTATTCTATTCTATTCTATTCTATTCTATTCTATTCTATTCTATTCTATTCTATTCTATTCTATTCTATTCTATTCTATTCTATTCTATTCTATTCTATTCTATTCTATTCTATTCTATTCTATTCTATAATGTTCTGTTCTGTTCTGTTCTGTTCTAAACAAAGAAGATAATTGAAACCCAAACCATCCACACTTCTATATGATTTAAAATATGCTCTTCCAAAATAACACAGCCAAAACTTGGTATTAATTCATTGAAAACTTTATACTTTCAACTGAAATCTGAAAAATGAAAATCTCCTTCAGAAACTGAGCATTAAACTGAGTAAAAAAAAATATGGAGGAGAGTTTTTCCAACTAAACTTCCAAAGCAGGGCATTAAATATCTGAATATACCATAAAAAATGAACTTTATTTCATGTGCTGTGTTTAAATGAGCTCATCTGTCTTAATATGTTGCTGTTTCTAATAACAGTCCAATAAAACTATGTTTTATCATTTGAGATATATGGCTAAGTATTCTCAATATGCTTAGTTCAATATTATTAGCAGGCTCAGTCTGACAAAAATAATCCTATTTCATATTCCACTGAATGTACTAAATGCATCTTAGTCACACATAATAGTAGCTGGATTACAGTACATGAGTTGAGAATGCTTCCCATTCTGTATTGGTTGAAATGTAACTCCATACCACTTTGGCTCTGCAGTGCTGGTTCTGACTGAAATAAGCAATTATCTCAGATTTCTTTCTGGGTTTTCTCTGGTCCATTTGAAAGTAACAGTAAAAATAATCACTCTCTTTTTTAAACCCTGTGGTTCTCTAAAGCTCTAAAATCCAGTTGTCTACTGTATTTGCAGGAACTTCTTCTCATCATGTCTCTCCGATCCTTGGCTTCAACAGGAAGCATGGATTTCTACCCTTGTTCACTTGAAATACAGAACTGGGGGGGGCGCTCAATGAGGGAGCATGCTTTTCATTTTATTTCTCTTTTGTGCACGTTAGTGGGAAGAGGAATATTTATTAATATGGAAATGTTAGGCAGTGCTTTTTGCATTTTCTTTGTGAATCTTCTTCAAACTGTTTTTGAGGGATTGGGGAATGGAAACAGCATTGTGAAGTTGTTCATTGTATAAATATTATACTCATCTAAAGGATCACTATTTTGGTCTCTGTGATATTTCCGATATTGAATGACTTTATATAACTTGACATATAATTCAAAATTGAACACAATTATTCGTCCTCCTGTTTACAGAATTAGCTTGGGTCAGAGATGTGTATCAGTCACATACCAGCTGTACTATAGTAGCTATTTTGAGTCAATGGAATTACATTCACTTTTTGACGATGCCAACTTCAGGAAGATTCACCATTAGATTTGATTATATTTTAACTCTCAATGGAAACACCCAGTATTAAATAATACTTGAATATTTCTAATGTTGTCTTACAAATATATATGCTTCTCAATGATAGATATACAGATAGATAGATAGATAGATAGATAGATAGATAGATAGATAGACAGATAGATAGATACGCATACTCAGCAATTAATTTCTTATATTTCTTGTATGTATATTTATTCATTTCTCTTATGGTCCCTTATGCAGGCACATCTACATGAATTTAGGGAGTAAAATAAATTGCTAGTCCAGTCACTGCATTTTGCATTTCAATTTTCTGCTTGAGAAAGATAGCCTTATGCCAATGAAGTGGATAGTATGGTGATTGACTTTTAAATTGATACTTATCCATGCATCCCCATTGTGAATCAAGTCAGGAGAGCAGTGGAAATAAAAATGTGTAATCATCATTTGGCCTTTGTAACAGGAGTATTCAGGATACTGATAACTCCACACAAACCGCCTTTGATTCAAAATTTCATGGAAATTACTAGTAGGATTTCACAAATGTTTGAAATTCATATTGGCATAGGCAGAACTCCTACAAATTGAGTCTTTGGATCCTGACCTGGAACTTAGCCTTCAACCATGGAATGGAAGGTCTGTGACTTTGGTTCATTGGCAGAAATGACCAAAAGGGAAATAATGAACAAGAGGCCATTAAAATTGGGAAGGGGAGGGGAGGGGAATTAAACACATCCCTGTGTTAATGTATTGACCTATAAGACATAACCTCAGTTCTTGAAAAGTGAAGCTAATGTAAAAAAGGAGTCACTTGAACAAGGAGGTGGTGACATTTATGCAGCATTTTGGTCTTTACATTCTGGTTAGTCCCTTTCTCAACTATTTGCATTTCTGCATAGAGAGACCAGCTACCAAGCTGAATCAGACGTGAACCTCTTATTAGCCTTATTGATATATAACTAATTCGGTTTCTTAAATCTGTTCAATACAATATTTTCCATTTAACTCTAATTAAGTAGGCTGGGTTCACATAACATGTTTAACAGTCCCCCTTGCCCCACTTCAACAAAAAATAGCATGTGTGGAGATGCTAAATCTTTAACTGCTCAGTTTTTAACTGGGTTATAGTGGGTTGCTTGTCAGTATGTTTATGGCAGCTGAGGCAAGTACTGCTCTTGACAATGGATGTGTAAAACTTTAATAAGCAATTGCAGTGTGTGTGGGGGGGGGCAGGGGAATACAGCAGCAACTAGTGATTCACATAGAGGCAGTTACCCTCCATACCTCCCATTCATCTTTTAGGCAGTCTTAGCTCAAGCAAGTACATCAGCGATTTCATGCCAATTATTTTGATAGTTGCCAAAGACATTTTCTCCCCTATGGTACAATGTAGTCTGGGAGAGATGGAGATTACAGTCCAATACATCTGTGGATCTCAGGTTGAAGAATAGAGGAATCCATTATAGTTGAATAAGAACAGCTTAGGATATAGATTCTTTTATACCTTGTTCATCACAAGCTGAAACAGATGAATTGCAGAAAGATAATTACATGAATATTGTAGTTAAAAAGATGACAATTTTGTTCACTACAAGCCTAAGCCAAAATCTGGCATGATCTGAATGGCAGACTATAAAGTGGCTACTTGCATTTCTAAGGACCACATGCCGCACTTGGCTAGATGATGCAAAGCAACTCAAGAAAAAATGCAGAAGGAAATTTAAAAATTAAAAGATTTGCTGCTAATGGACAGTATTATTATAAGAATGTTTTCTATGCTGCCAAACGTATTGCCTCTAAGCTTAATTATTAAAGTAATCTGGGATATAATAAAATCATTAAGCTTCCCCAATGGAAGTAATGAGAGTTCTCCAAAAGCCACTGGGCATCAATAAGATGTGAAAATAATTATTAATATAACCCAATTGAAATAATATAATAAACTATAAATAGAAGCAGAAATGGACACTAAAAGAGACTGAAATGGGCCATAGAGAGGGTGTGTAATGATATTCTTAGTGCAAGTTTATAAACTTATGAGCTAGATCAGCGGTGTCAAATTTGCAACATCACGTGACGTGTCATGACGTATCGTGACTTTTTTTCCATTTCTGGCAATGGGGTGGGCAGTTTCACCATGACGCATCTGGCCCGCGGGCCGTCAGTTTGACACCCCTGAGCTAGATCCTCAAATCAAGGCACAGAATATTGACTGGATTTTTTTTTTATGATGTGAGAGTAAGCAATTATTACTTAGCATTATTGCTAACAAGACACTATGATTTGCTCATAAAATTATGGTTTAAAATATTGACAGTACTGTTTATTCTCTTCTCTGCACTTATGCTTCCCTAGCTAATCTACATTTCTTGTTATCCAGTTTCTAGAATATTCACTGAATATTGAATATTATTCCCCATAATATCAAAAGCCATCAGACCATGTGCTATGATTAGTTTTAATATTGCTTTTTTCAGACAGCTGTAATGATGTGGTTTGCATGGCATACTAAGTCATAAATGTTTTTAGAAATCATAACAGCTGAAGTCACAATCAAGTTAACCCACAGCTAAACAGGTGATGATTTAATGAAAACAGACCTAGAATGCAGTATTCAGTACACACTTCACAATCATAACAGTTCCTTTGGTGGACAGTGTGTCTCCACATTCTCAATGTTTCATTCAAAATTTCTCAGGACCATATTGCCTTTTGACCATTCAAATTTGCAATTGCCATTAAGGTCTCACCATGCCTCTGTGATCACTGAAGTTCTGTAAACTGGGCTGGGTCTTTGGTGATAATCTCCCTGCTTATGCACAATATCCCGGGTACTCATAATGTAGCTGTCAGGATTAAAATGTAGAAATAAAATGCCTTATTGAAATCCATTGTGCCTTTAAGAAATGGAATAAGATATTAGCATTTCGTAAAACCATATTTTTTTATAAACCTAAATAGAACCGAGTGGAATCTTTTTGCTCAGCTGTTCCTTTAATGATTTTTAAAATAGGTAACTATAGCTTCCTTATGGAGTCATGCTCCAAGCTTTTGATGTTTCACTAAGATCAATGATTTCTCCAATTCAGGCATGCCAAACTGCCGGCCCAAGGGTCGGATGCGTCACGACAAAACCGTGCCCACCCCATTGCTGACAATGGGGAAAAAGTCACGATACGTCATGCGATGTCATGTGACATCGCGAGTTTGACATGCCCTACAGTCATATTTTCCCCCTCCCTTTTGGGGGAGAGGCATTTGCAAGAAATATTTACTCTAATGCAAACTTGGAGTTGTTTTTTAATTTGGTTTTAGAAGATCTAGAATGGTGCTTTATAGCATTTCCACGCACCACATTTTTGTGCTTTATCCTGCTCCAAACAAAGCCTGGCGTAAGGATATAAGGATAAGGATATAAGCAGTGTTCATATCTCAGGACTTCTTCCTTCCAGCTTTGTAGATGAGACTCACTTTCTTCTGAGGCACATAGATAAAAAATAAGCTTCAGCATCAGGTGAGAGACTAGCTGCTAGCAGTGATAGTTTCACAGATTATACTATAGAGCCATGGACATTTCTCACCATAAAGGCAGTTTGCAAGAACAATTTGAGCTCAGTATGTGTTCCTCTGCTTTGTCCACAAGAGTTGTGTGGAAGGCTGATTCTGAAACTTGATTATTTTTTTAAATGGCAAATCAAATTCTTGCATGCATAATTTTTAAGGCCACAATATGCATACTGTGTTTCCTTAAAGATAATAAACATCATGGCATTAATTTAAGTATTTAATACTTTAGATCAGACATGTCAAACACAAGGCTCGGGGGCCGGATCCGGCCCGCGAAGTGGTTTCATGTGGCCCCTGAAGTCATCCTGGAAACAGTGAGGGAACGGTCCCCACTGCCTTGGCCCTGGCCCAGAGACCGTCCTTCTGCCAGAGACCCTCAGATCTGTCCCACTCCTGACTAGGCCCCCATAGGCACCCTTGATGCGAATGATGTAGAGCTGGCCATGCCCACCCAGTAGGCCACGCTCACCCTGGCCATACCCGCCTGCCCCCCTGAGGGCAACCGCAATGCTGATGCGGCCCTCAGTGAAATTGAGTTTGACACCCCTGCTTTAGATGGATACTTGCTTTTTTATTATTCTCCATATTTAAGCAGTAGAAAAAAGTGATAAAGACAGGAGAGGGAGAGAGAAAGACAAGTTGCACACAGCTGAATTAGTGTACACTAAGTGATCAATGACTGGATAAGTAACTATTACAGTATTTCATCATGTATTTACTTTGACACCCTAATTTTTAAAAATGTTCTTATGTTGGAATAGTAGTGATACATATGTATCTCTGTGTATATATGTATAGATATTGAAATAGATATGTATATTGTTCCTGTTTCATCAATACAATTTCTATCTATGGTAAAAGGGGGAACATGTGATATTTCTTTCTGTTTCCAGTCCCCTCAGAAAATTCTTGTTAACAGGTGGCTTAAACATATAATAAAAACTAAGCAAGCAAATAAAATCATTCTCAGTGTTTCCTTTTGATCCAACTCATTACTGATGGATAGACTGACATACTGAATGGTATCACTACTTGTTGTAATAATGGTTTGGAATGCTGTGAACAGTTTGAGTGAAAAGCATAATTGCCTGTTTGTAAATATTTATCAAAATATCCTGGAAGCAATGGCTTTAGAAGCCAGTGGATTCCTTAGGTGTATTGGTCTACTAGCTGTCAGTTCAGATCCTGAATTCAGATGCTGTCCTATATAGTTTTTAAAACACTTTAATGATACTTTATTGAATATGCTATAGTATAATATGCTTATTCTTTTATACTTTATTGGAAAACACGTTTGAGATGTGCAGAAATCTCATTCACTTTTCTTCCCTCAGCGATTCGCTCAGAGTTGTGATTATTTGACAAAGGAACTGTTATGATATAAAAATTTCATTCTATGAAGAGGGGAAAAAACCCGGTTAGGAGAAGGCATCTTCACTTTGATTTCTCCTCTTTCAGGGAGATACAGAGATGTCCCTAATTTTGTTTTTGTTTTTAAAGTACCCTAACAGTAAGCGGGAGCGACATATGATCCTACTTTACGCCATCCCCAATAACTATCAAGGTTTCCCGGAATCAGTCTTTCTCGTGTCAGGGGTCGGAAATTCAATCTGAAGATGCTCAAATCTCCTCCGAGTGACGGCCTCTGAAATCGTCCCGTATTATGTTCCTTTGGGCAAATCTCAGCCTAAGTCCCAGCAACAGACGCTATGTTTTAAACAGAGGCTTGATGATAAATGGCTGGGAGCGAGACGATAAATGTAATGTCTGCGTGAGTGTGTGTGTGAGTGTATGTGTGTATACGCGGCATGTGATGCTCCCAGGCGGGCTGACGTCACCAGAGAGGCTTCATTCATTCTTCTCCAGCTGACCAGCTGCGAGTTGACCGGGTCCCTTTTGAACCGTGCCTGAGAGGAGAGCCAGCCCCGGAGACAGCGGCGATCCAATCAGTTCTGGGTCCACGAGGTAGAAAGTAGCTGAGAAAAGGGGCGCGGGGGTTGGGAGAAGGCTTGGGACGGGCTGCCAGCAGCGGCTGCTCGTGAGAACTCGCCTCCTGCCTCTTCGCTTCCCCAATTTGGCCGCGAAGCGGGAGCCACGCCGGGCATTCCGAGAGGCAACTTTCCCCTCGAATGGGTCGCTGCCCTAGACTAGAGGAGACCCGCTGCAGTCCCTCTCGCCTGGCTGGGACGCCGGCGGGAGTGATGGGCTGAAGGAAGGAGGGATACAGGCGCTCACTCTCACGAGAGGGAGGGAGGGAGGGAGAGAGGGAGAGAGGGAGAGAGGGAGAGAGGGAGAGAGAGAGAGAGAGAGAGAGAGAGAGAGAGAGAGAGAGAGAGAGAGAGAGAGAGAGAGAGAGAGAGAGAGAGAGAGAGAGAGAGAGAGAGAGAATTAAAGGAAACCATGAGGGGCCGCCAACCAGCCCGAGTCCGAGGAGCGAATGTCTAAGCGGGAGGAAGAAATGTGGCCGAGAGGCTGAAGCATGCACCCAGCCAGAGCGTGAAGAAAGCGGGGAGAACCCTTTGCGAAGAAACCCGGGGACTCCGCCATGGAAGCCAGCAGGAGGTTCTTGTTTCTCCTCCTTTACCTTCGCCTGGGCGTCCTTCAGACTTCCCAGCAAGTGCTCAGGATCGGTGAGTCCCATAAGGGGCAGGGAGGATTCGTGAACGTGTGAAGGGGGATTTTTCTGGAGTGTTTTGGTTCAGGCTGCTCTATCCGTACGGAAACATTTTGTTTCCCCCTGAAGACAAGCACCAGGAGAGCAAGCTTCAGTTGTCTGTTCTGCTGTCTGGTTGCCCACAGGGTGGGAGGATTGGGTCCACTCCAGCTTGGCCGCAGGCACTTTGCGCCAAAGACATAATGAACAGGAAACTGATGCAGAATACCTGAATCTTTCTCTTTTTCTCTGGATATATATAGACCAAGCTCTCAGACACTCTTTGCTTGTTATAATTGCTCTCGCTGGACTGCAGTGTGACTCCCTGGGCAGGCTGCTAGTCCAAGGGTGAAGCAGAGGCTGGCTCAGGCCAGCAGAGAGTGCATGTACACTTGACCATTTGCTCAGTGATGGCTGCCCGAGTCCCTCTTACCCAGGAGTTTTGTTTTAGTGGCTGATTCCCTCCTGGAGTGGTTTTGTTTCTCATTATTATTATTCAGTTACTCAGAAGCTCAGAGGCAGTTGGCTGGCAGACTTAGCAAATGAAGTTTCTTTCTCTGTGTGTTGTGTATGTACACATGTCTCTGTGGGTGCCCATGTCATATCTTAAATTCATTTTTCTCAACTTGAAGCCCTTCAGAGGTGCCTTATAAGATTACAATTCTCATTATTCCTGCCAGCATCACCAGGGGCAGAGTAATTAAATATCTGAAATGCACCAGACTGGGAAAGCTGTTCTGTGCTAATTCAAAATAAACAAGTATTGAGTGCCATCTGTTTAACCGTTCTTCACTTCGAAGTCACCAAGAAGGAGCCATTTCCCTTTGGCCGTGTCAATATTTACTGTATATTTGCCTTTTGAAAATGCCAGCTTCAGGAAACAACCTAGAAACCAGAACTATGAATAAACGATGTAATAACTAGAATATTAAAATAACTTTCTGACTGGTATGAGATGTTAGCATGGTCATTTGAAAATTATGAAACAGAAATGGCTACATAACCTATTCTTTGCGACTGAAAGAGCTGGAGTTGAAATATAAAGAGATTGTCAATTGCCATACTGTTAACTTGAAAGCCAATTATTTATACACTATCTTGATTCCTTACCTAATTACTCGTCCTCCTTGGCATGAATATGCCACTGTATGGTTAAGAAAAAGAGCAAACTTTGCTCCATGGAAACCCAACAAAGTTTATAGAGGGGGATTCTTTTTACAGTGAGCTTCTTGAGTCAACAAGAGAGTGAATAGGTAGTTATCAAAAATGTAGGTAGAAAATCAAGTGGGCACTAGGAAATTGCAAAAAGGGAAGCCAACTTTCTAAATTCTGTTTCTTTGAACTGACTGACTTGTAAATAGGGTAGACTAATGGTCTGCAAATCTGACCTAGGTGTCTTACTATATAATTTAAATGGCTGTGAAGCTACATCTGAAAAATGTGTTCTCAGGGTACTAGGATAAATTCAATGAAAAGATGTGAATTCTTGATGAAGTTAAGGAGAAATGAGAGTATTGGATAGTAAGTGGAGAAATAAGTTTACCAATAAAAGATAATATTTGTACCTCGGGGTTGAAATGAGGGGTCTTTGGTGCTCTCTGAGCTTGGTTGTTTTCTTGCAGACATTTCATTACCAAACTGGGTAACATCATCAGTGTGAGTAATGAAATCTGCAAGAAAACAGCCAAGCTCAGAGAGCACCAAGGACCCCTCATAAATACGTTTAGTGTTATAATCATGGATCATAATGAAGCGATGTAGCATAAAATACAATAAAGGAATATCAGAATAAAATAGAATAAGAAAATAAGTGTGAGATATGAAGAAACAGCCAGGTTGGGATAGTGTTTTAGTTATCAAGCTAGAAGCTGGACAGAAACTATGGGCCAGTCACTCTCTCTTGATCTAGGCAGGAGGCAATTGCAAACCACTTTTGAAATCTTGCCCAAAAAAATGGAATAAGAACTTGCCCAGATAGTTGCCAGGAGTCAACACTGATATGAAGGAGCTTGTATGTGTGTTTGTGTGTGCGCCTGTGTGCACATGTGCACACAGAAGTTAAAACAAGATACAAGAAGGCCAGAGCTGTTATGTTTTTTAAGACCTTAAAAAATTCTTTGAGTTTAAATGATGATACAAGTAGCAACCTGAGTACTAATAGTTGAAAAAATTGAATATTACATATTTAAGTCTTGGAATATGATCTCTTTTTTGCCCTATAAACTATAAAAATATTTGTCTTCCTTTCTAAATAGCTTTCAGACAGATTGGGGCTGGAGAAAAACATTAATATGCCAGAACTGTATGTGTATGCATATACGTATGTATGTATGTGTGTATATATATAATAAGGGACGCGGTGGCTCAGTAGGTTAGGACGCTGAGCTTGTCGATCAGAAGGTCGGCAGTTTGGCGGGTCGAATCCCGAGTGCCGCGTAACAGAGTGAGCGCCTGTTACTCGTCCCAGCTTCTGCCAACCTAGCAGTTCGAAAGCACGTAAAAATGCAAGTAGAAAAATAGGGACCACTCCGGTGGGAAGGTAACAGCGTTCCGTGCGCCTTTGGCGTCTAGTCATGCCGACCACATGACCACGGAGACGTCCTCGGACAAGCGCTGGCTCTTCGGCTTTGAAACGGAGATGAGCACCGGCCCCTAGAGTTGGAAACGACTAGCACGCATGTGCGGGGGAACCTTTACCTTTACCTTATATATATAATGTTCATATCTTTTAATCTTGACTACAGTGGATAATATGAAAGACATTCAAAAAATTTAAATTATAAAAATGGCTCTAAAATTAATACTGAAGTGCTTTTACAACTAAGCTCAATTATGAGAATACTTGTGTAGTTACTTTCATGATATTGCCTGTAAGCCAATGAACTTCTTTGTATAATTAAACTAAAGCTTGATGTGCAATAATAATTTTATATGACTCCAGGAAGAGTTAACATTGCAGCACCTGAACTACTTAAATTTATCTATTGCACAAAAATTGCTATGAAGACTTTTCCTGATTATCCTAACGTGAAAATGGCAGGTCAGAAGCTCAGCAATCTACTTCTTGCTAAATTGCAGAGCTTCATTGGAGACTGGTTATAGCTATTCTTAGAGAGAAGCAGGTTCTTGTTATCCTTGAAATCCATGTTCTTTATCTCTGGGGAAAAACTCATCAGCACTTATCTTTTTGATTCTTACAGTCTAAAAAAAGCTTGCTTAGTCTTAGGGGTAAAATGGCTGTATTTGAACAAAGGTGAAGTTTTATTATTTTTCAATTGATTATTTTTTTGCAGTGTTTGTGTCCATCCATTAGTTTGAAATCTCTCTCATACTAATTCAGCCTCAGACACATGCACTCTCTGTCTCTCTGTCATACACACACACACACACACACACATATCGTTCAACAACCAATCTATCTGCATATATATATATACTGCATATATATATATACTGCATATATATATATACTGCATATATATATATATATATATATATATATATATATATATATATATATATATATATATACTGCATATATATATACTGCATATATATATATATATATATATATATATATATATATATATATATATATACTGCATATATATATATATATTTACTGCATATATATATATACTGCATATATATATATACTCTCTCTCTCTCTCTCTCTCTCTCTCTATATATATATATATATATATATATATATATATATATATATATATATATATATATATATATATATATATATATATATGCAGATAGATTGGTTGTTGAAGGATCCTATGAAATAAAGAAATAAGATGCTATTTTTTAACTCTATAAGATGAATGGGGGGATTCTCTTTTCCATGGTTGCTGTTCTGCAGCTAATATTAAAGGTATGTGTGATTTCAGGAGGTATAACAGATAGTCCTCGACTTATAACCATTTGTTTAATGATCGTTCAAAGTTGCAACAGCACTGAACAAAGTGACCTTTCAGTTTTCACGCTTATGACCATTCCAGCATCCCCACAAGTTGTGTGCTCAAACATTGGGTCCTTGGCAACCGGCATGTATTTATGATGGTTGCAGTGTCTCTGGGCCCTGAGACTGTAATTTGCAACTTTTGTAGGGAGCTTCTGACAAGCAAAGTCACTTCATGACCACATGACTCACTTAAAAATTTCAGTGATTTGCTTAAGAACCATGGGAAAAAAGTCACAAAATGTGGCATGATGCATTTAACACCTGTCTTGCTTAGCAACGGAAATGTTGGACTCAGTTGTGCTCCTAGGTTCAGGACTATAAACTATCAAAAGTAGCTGCTGTTGATAGATTAATCAGCCCTAAGAAGCAATGGGTTGTCACATTATCAGCAAAGACTTCTGCCAATTTGGTAAATGTCTTAAGCAAAAGAAGATAAGAAAGAAGAAGGAAAATGTAGAATACACATGTTCAGAATCCTGGAGTGCACCTGCAACTACACAAAGTGAAATCTAATCAGAGCCAAAAATGACAGTTCTGCTTATACTGCAGACATGTAATTTGGGTAATGATTTTTTTTTTATGAACAGAAGAATTTGGCTTAGCTAATGATGTAAATTTTTGGAATATATAAATGTATTTCTTTTGCGTCTCTTCTATAAAGTAGAGATGGAAATTACCTGGTTCCTATTTCCAGCTAGCTAGTTCCAACTAAAGCATCCAATTTTAAATTATAGCTTTAAATTGTAGCTTCTCCGAATAAAATCAAGATGTGCTTTCTGATATTATCTAATTTTTTTACATTATGTGTAACTATTGTCAGTCCTATTTTAGATAAAATGACAAGCTCCAGATCTTGTGACCATGTAAAACTTGGTTAAACTCCTTTTCGTCCTAATCTCATTGCATTCAAAGAAATATGAATTAAAACAGATGCCAATACAGTGTTTGATATGCTTATACAGCATGTGAGTACAGATGGTGGGAAGTGCATGCATATGAGCCATAAATATCAGCAAAATTATCACATGTCATTTTTATGTTGAACTCCTTTTAGAAGTGTGAGTGTTCAAAGGATTTTAGAGGCCTAGGTGCCTCTTGGTTAAAACCTCTGACTTCAAGCCTTCTGGTTTTGCACAGTAGTGCAGCAGCTGAGGGACTGTGAGGCTCTGCACCCTACAGCTGATTTCTGCCTAAATGGGCCTGAAGTTGCCCCATAGAGGCAGCTGGTCCAGGTGCCGCCATCTTAGAATGATCCATATATACTTCTTAAGGTTTGGTTGAGCCTTCCTAGATGTCTGAATGAAAGTACTTGAGAATGAGTTCTTAGACTCACTCATTCTAGCTGATAAAATGATCACTTCTTGGAAGAAATCTCTGTTCAAATCTTTCTGCATCTTAATGAAACAATCCTTCACTGGAGAAATCATCTCTGAATACAGTGGAAATTTAGAAAGTAAATCCAATTGAAAATTGTAGAAGATAAAGGTGCTAGAACTACATATGTAAGGTTTTGATAGTACTAAAAATAAGTGCCAATCCTTACCCTATAGTCATAGTTTAGAACAGGGGTCCCCAACCCCCAGTCTCTGGACCAGCACTGGGCCACGACATACCAACAACCAGGCCATGCAAACAAGCAAAGCCTCATCTGCTGGACACGGTCAGCACACAAAACCACGCGCCCTCTGGTCCATGGAAAAATCTTTCTCCACAGAACTGGTCCCTGGTGCCCAAAAGGTTGGGGGGCCCTGGTTTAAGAGTCCCAAACTACTTTGATTAACCCAAAGCTATATAGAATGTATTTAACTATTAAAATATTTGCAAGAAGTAGAATCCCTAGTAGTGGAATAAGTATCCAAACTACACTTTATTGAATGCATTTTTCTAGCTTCTACTCATATCAAATGGTGCTTGCTTTGTTAAAGGAAAGAAGGAAAATTACATTGGAATACTGATAAATATAAAGAGTGTGGCATTTTTATTATATAATATTTTGATTTCAGCAAGTTATCTGACATATTATTATTTCCAAATACATTGAACAAAGGCTTTCTTTGATAGATGTGTTTACAACGCAATTGCCAGCAATAACATATATTTTGTCTATATAACTATATGCCCATAGATATTCAAGGATATTACAAAAAACAAAAACAGAGTTCATGCACTCAATACATTTGACTTAGCATTAAGCAATTTTCATTTTTGTTCATGGCAGGAAAAGCATTCAGATGTTATCATTTGCATGCTATGATATTTCAAGGAGATAGACTGGAATACAATTCTATTTATTTTCTGAATACAAAAAACTTTTATGCAAAATATGGATGTGCACAGATTCACTGGTCATCCTGAGGTTCTGATTTACAGTTTTGATTTTTGCAGAAGAGTCCAATTCATGAATCTAGTCTCCTATTGTCCAGCACAAGGAAAAATACAGATGTCTGTAATTTTATTTTTTAGAATAAAAATTAATATACAAGCTAACCATTGTGACATGATATCATTACAAGGTGGTAGATTTTATTAAAAAAAAAATCAGTGTTAAGTACTTTTAAATTACACATTACATTGTTGTTGGGGTTAGATTTTTTTTTTTAATTCCATTTATATCCCGCCCTTCTCCGAAGACTCAGGGCGGCTTACAAGCTTAGCAGTAGCCTTCATTCTATGTATATGCCTGCTTATTGGGGCTTTCACACACACCCCAAGCGGCATTATTACAAAGTCAGCTTAATTGCCCCCAACAATCTGGGTCCTCATTTTACCTACCTCGGAAGGATGGAAGGCTGAGTCAACCTTGAGCCTGGTGGGATGCGAACCTGCACTAATTGCAGGCAGCTGGTGTTACTTAAGGAGGCATTAGCCCACTGCTCCACCAAGGCTCTGTTATTTTGTTATTTTCTGTTTTTCTGTTATTCTGTTATTTTGATTTAATTTGATTAAATCTGAAGTAGAAAATAGTTTCTTGCAAAATTTCAAGTATGTTGTAAGCGTGTTCCTTTTTGTTCTCCAAAGTGGCATTTATCAGATTGCTATTTACTAAATTTAGTGCATTTATGTATGTATGTCTGCCAACCTAGCAGTTCAAAAGCACGTAAAAATGCAAGTAGAAAAATAGGGACCACTACGGTGGGAAGGTAACAGCGTTCTGTGCGCCTTTGGCGTCTAGTCATGCCGGCCACATGACCACAGAGACGTCCTTGGACAAGCGCTGGCTCTTTGGCTTTGAAACGGAGATGAGCACCGGCCCCTAGAGTTGGAAACGACTAGCACGCATGTGCAGGGGAACCTTTACCTTTATGTATGTATGTATGTATGTATGTATGTATGTATGTATGTATGTATAATTTATATCCCAGCCTAATGTCATGATTCAGATGATAGACAAGAAAAGAAGAGAAAATGATGAAATGTTTATTATGAAATTAGAACACAAACAAATAAAGGAAAATTAAGAAAACAAAAATAAAGAATTGCATATACTGTAACAGCAGAAAAATGCAAGTAAAAGAGGCCACAGTCAATGCAAATTTTGTCCAAGGAAGCTCAGAGACTGATTTCCACTATTAAAGGAAATATCAAGGGAAATAAGGTGGAAATGGGAAAAAAGTGAAAAAAATATATAAAAAAGGGAAATATATTAACTTGTGTTCTTTTATGAAACGAGTATAGAATAAATAGTTAAGTCAGGAAAGCTAGCTGGTAAGGCTCAAAGCATGATAACACAGTCGCTCACATTGGGGTATCATTTCTCTCCAATAACATGTCATACTTGCAATTCCATGATGGGTGACCAAGGATGAACTCATAATTTGGGGACAGTGTCATCAGTCACTAAATTTACTATTTTCTTCCCTTAGTTATGCAATGGAAAATTATTATTTTCTTGTAATGCTGCTACCATGGCATTACTCTTTGACAACTATGAATGTTATGGAAAAGCAACATGGAATCAAAGATTTGTGAGGCTCAGGCTTGTGTGTTATGACATAGTTTAAATTATATTTTTTCCCCAAAATACCCTGCCCTGGCTTGTTCCTCAGATATAGTCTATATGCAAATCCACAATGCAGGGCTTCGGAAAATCATCACGGCTAATTTCTAGTTTGTTTTGCCCCCAACACACTTCCAACTTATTTATTTATTTATTTATTTATTTATTTATTTAATCAATCAATCAATCAATTAATGTCTGTTTTCAGAGACTGCCCAAACAATTCCTGCAGTTTTCTTCTCAAGGCTTTTCAGAAGTGGTCTGCCATTGCCTCCTCCCTAGGGTTGAAAAATGTGATTGGCACAAGGTCACCCATCTGGCTTTGGGTCTGAGGCAAGACTAGAACTTACAGTTTCCAGGTTTCTAGTCTAATGCCTTAACCAATGCATCACATTACATCTCTATTTATTTATTAAATATCCTCAAAAATTAAAAAAAAACAGTTAAGTGTCACAAATAAAATAAAAGGCAGGCAAAAACAAGAAGAGGGAATGAAGAAACAAGTATGTATATTATCTATATATTTCTATCCAAAAGAACACCCCTCCCCCAGAGATTGTTCCAGAGCTACTGGAAACCATATTGTGACTTTATAAGTAGTCCGCAACTTATGACCACATTTGAGACCATAATTTCAGTTGTACATAACCAGACTCAATTTTTCAACTGTTTTTACAGAAGTTATTAATTGAAACTGTTAAAAAAAACTAGAAACCAGCAAAAAAACCTCACAAATTGTGGTCCTATGACTGTGGGATGCTATAACCTATTACAAATGCCAGCTGGTTGCAAGTCCCTAAAATGCAGTCACATGATTGGGCGGAGTTGGTGGGACATTTTATGATGGACGGAAGTGCTTTATGGGCTATGAAGCACCCTTTCTGAAGCCATTGTAACTCTAAATGGTCTTTAAATGGTTGATTATAAGTCAAGGACTACCTGTAAACTTTTAATGTTCCTAATAGTAGCAGAATAGAGATAATAAGTAGGACTCTAGGTGACCCCTCCTCTATTCTTCATCATGAAGAGGAAAAATTGTAGCTGGGGATGATGCATCCAGTGCTATCTGCACAATTTCCCATATCTAAGATGGAATTTTGTGGGAATAAGGAGAAATGCGTTAGTTTCATTGATCTCTGGTGCCTCTTCTATTTTTTTTGTAGCTGCTAAAGTAAGATGTCCTCTGCATGTTGGTAAAATGAGGACCCAGATTGTTGGAGGCAATATGCTGATTCTGTAAACCACTTAGAGAGGGCTATAAAGCACTGTGAAGTGGTAGATAAGGTCTAAATGCTATTGCTATTCAGACCATTTTCTTTCTACTCTGCTCACTGTCCATCTCCTTTGCTTTTGAATTCAATCTGTATAGCTGCCTTTTGACAGAGTTAAAATGAAGCAGATGGAAGTTGCTGCCATTCTCTGTTGCTTCTTTGAGTATTTCTATTGAGGAAACAGGGACAGGAAAGTTTGGGAAATGCAGGTCCAGAGAACTTCTGACCGTGGTACTAAGAATGCTTAGTAAGCTTCCGGGCTGTTGCCACTGAAGGTTAAACTTCTTCACACATGAAATGATAAACACATAGCACATTAGTGTGTCTGTAATATGATCCCAGAAAGACATTCTGCAGTAATAAACACTGAACGCAAATTCAGTTTATTTAGACACATTGCCCAACATTGCAGGCTATGTTTTAAAACAAATGTGAATGTTTGAAAGCGGAATTTATATTCAGATCCCTCTGCTGGATCATCAGTTACACACACACAACAGACACACACACACACACACTGCATGTTGGTTCAGCAGCCGGAATAAGAAGATCAGCACAGCGCTAGGTGATTTAACAAACCTGACATCTTATTTGAGAACTCCCATCCCTTCACTTTCCTCTGATAGATGCTCAGTGATAGCAGAGCACTGACAATCTGAGCCACCAGGCAACAGCATCCTCAGAAATCTATTTATCTGGACTGGAATTCTCCTATATCGTGTTCATTTATATACAGTAGCTCTCCCTTTTCCTTCCTCTAGATGTTCTTGTACATACAAATGACTAAAAGGGAAACAATGCTCATATATTTGCTGCTTTGACATGAAAAGTACAGTACTCTTCATTCCTACGAAGCTTGTAAGAAAACACAGATATCACCAATTATATGGTCAGATTTTCTGCTTTGATTAAAATACATTGGGTAGGTAGTCTTGTGTTTATTTACCAACACTTTAAAGTACTCCTTATTATTGCCTAGCAATTGGTTTACTTTTTTCTCAATAATAATATAATAAAATAAATAAATAAAATAAAATAGTCTTAATAATTAGCTGCACTAGTTTTTTTTTAAAAACTGATTTGATTTTCTGACTCTTATAGTTCTCATTCTGTTCAATATGGGTTATATAGCACTATACGTGATGCGAATAATATACACCAGACATGTCAAACACAAGGCCCGGGGGCCGGATACGGCCCACGAAGTGGTTTCATGTGGCCCGTGAAGCCATCCTGGAAACAGTGAGGGAACGGCCCCCACTGCCTTGGCCCTGGCCCAGAGACCCTCCTTCTGCCAGAGACCCTCAGATCTGTCCCACTCCTGCCCAGGCCCCCATAGGCACCCTTGATGTGAACGATGTAGAGCTGGCCACGCCCACCCAGTAGGCCATACGCACTCTAGCCACACCCACCCAGTAGGCCACACCCACCCAGCCCCCTGAGGGCAACCGCAATGCTGATGCGGCCCTCAATGAAATTGAGTTTGACACCCCTGATTTACACCTTTAATTCAGTTCTGTACAGCAAGTGTAAACGGAAATATTTTCATATATAACTATTTCTGCCTCACTTAATGTTTAAGTAAAATGTTGATACTGGCATCAAATTTATCTTCTTTAGAATTCTCAGACTGAGTTAGCAATGAATTTTACTCTTTTATGCCACGAATACCTGCACTAAACATTGTATGAAAAATTGTTCTCAAAATTAGGGCAATCTTGCATTTCTTTAAAGTTGGTACTATTTTTTCTTGCTTTTATTATAACAAATAATAATAATAAAAAAGTAAACTGCCACAATGGAGTACTATGAAGATGTTTGGGACAAGGTTTGATTCTCATATATACAAAAAACACATGTTACGGGATTCATATTTTAGTAGCTTGAATTTTCTTCAGGAAGTTGCTCTTTTAGATGCTGCAATGGCCGTAAGTGTGAAAAACGGTCATAACTCACTTTTTTCAGTGTCGTCGTAACTTTGAACAGTCACTAAATGAACTGTTGTAAGTCGAGGACCACCTGTACATATAAAAGGAAGGGACCAGACCTGAATTGCAAAAACTCATGTAGCTACAGTTCTCAGTTTCTGTTTAATGTCATTTGGTAGTTGACATTATTATCATCATCCAAAATCTGGTAGATTCATGTAAAAAATACAGATGGAACATAGTGTATGAAATTCTCATTGCATATTCAAATGTATGACAGATAATTTAAAAACTAAAGAGAAATTAAATGCAGAACTGAAAAATTTCTGACTGAAGGGGCATGATTTGCTTTTAAGCCTATGAAAAATAGGATTCTCTAGTTATCTCTGACATGAATTTCTGGGACTTGATCACATTATAAATGACAATTATAAAGCCACAGAAGAATGATTTTTTTTTGTCATCAGTTGCATCAATGATTGATTTTTAGGAGTCAGCTGAATTGTATGTATTATTAATAAAGGTGTATATTGTAAATATGCATTTATACAAAGTAGATTTGCTCCCTATACTTTTCCAGATTTTTGCAGCTCACCAGTTGTAGCAGGAGCATCTGTATGTACACACAGATAAAGCATGGAGCTAGCAAACATATCTATGACATTCTGGCTGGGCTACGAGCCATCTGGTGGTCCCATGAGCTCTTTGGCAAATGCATAGAAGGCAATTAGGAATGGGAACGAAATTTGCCTGATTTGCAGCTTAGTTTGAACTGAAACGTGATTATCCTTTGATATTCATAATGTTATAAATTTTGCAGCATGATTTTGTACCATTCCCAAATGGTTCTAAAAATATTCACTCACAAAAATTCATATAAATTAAAAATCCATATCTTGATGAAAAATAATTTACAAAAATGACTTGCTGCAAAAATGCTTTTACTTAGAAATAAAAATGCAAACACAAGTGGAAGCAGGATAAAATATTGGTAAAGCAGAAAAAATTATTGAGTGAAACCAGACTTGACCAATCTATCCAACATCCCTTAGAAATGACCAATTTTAGTGTGTTTCTGCAGGTGATGTAGATTTTCAACTTGCTTTATATTTTTGCCTTGTTGAAGAATTAATTCATAACCCATAACATAGTACATTTCTATATACAACGTTTCTCATCAATAATTGTGCATCAACCACTGCTCTAAAGATAGTACTTTTTTCTCCTAAGATCAATATCAGGAACTATCATGAAGTTGTTAGGTTAACCTTTATCTTTATATCTGATTCCATATGGGTCATTGATAGTAGATTTTGTGTACTGTGATAGAACACAGTCCTTTTTAATATGTTCTTTTCCCATTAAGGACTGAAAAACATGCTGGACTGTAATAAATGTTAAATCTTTCCTCCAAAAATTTTAAGCAACTGCCTTAATCTTCTTAGAAATGCTTGATTTGACTGACTAGTCCAGAGGTTGTTCAGCAGTTTAAAAAATAATGTTAAAAATCCTGTCCCAGAACAGATTAGTTTTATTGGATGGCTTTTGAACTGTGACCTCAAAGATCAGTTTGTCCTAGTTTATGCTAAATTTATGAATATGGAAGGGTTTAAGAAGTAAATGGCCTCATTATTTCACATTCTCCTTTCTTTGTTGATGCCATTTAAACTTTATAAGCCAAATAGTGGCTTTGAAAATGAGTGCTGTTGGAAAAATGTTTGAATTATTCCGATAATCTATAAAGGATTGCTACCATGTTTGTGCCGAATTGAACAGGAACTCTGCAAGGCCCCTCTCAAATGAACGATGCAGCAAAAGTTGCTGCAGTGCTCTTGTGCATCTCTCTTCACCCCTCCTCCCCCCCAGAAGAATCCCCAAGGCATACATTAATGGTAGCTAGTTTTAAAAACAGTTGTTTCTAACCTTTATTAAAATCATAGTCTAGCATATTTTAAACAATAGATTATGGATATGCATTTATTCATAGACAAGTATTTGAAAAAGCCCTGAGCAATCTGTATTTTACTGCCAGCAAATTCTGATATGGGTAAGAATCTGTCAGTATTTATTTCTTTTCTTTGATTTATCTTTACTTACAAAATTGATATATGATTTTTCTTCAAGACATTCAAGCTACATGGAGCTTTTTCTTTTATTCTTATTGCAGCCATGGGAGGAATGCTTCAGTAGAGTTACTAGCTTTTAAATAAGATGATTTGAACAAAGGCTGGGTTGACTCCTATTACTTATGTTGAAGAAATTCTTTACACTTTTTCAATGAGCATGACTTTTTATCCCTCTTTTTGCAGGGACTAAAAAAAATATTAAAACTGAGGGATTCTTTCAGAAAATAATAATTGCGGAATGTCTATCTGTAGATTATTTAAGGTAGCCTGGTGGTGGTGATGGCATCTTCTATGATGCAACTTGATGGTTCATGTAAAGTCTTGTTAGATGATCAAACAATGTTAGTCAGGGAATTAAGCAACTTTGGTGGTCACCTGGACCAGTTATGAAGGAGGAAGAAAGTATAAGAAATGAGAAAATTGAGGACTTCCTGTTCCAGCAGAGCAGTCGGAAGATTCGGAATGCCAAACCCTTAGGCTGAAATTTCTTTCTGTTGGGTGTTATGTACTGGGTTCGTTGCTTAATGACGAAGACGAGGCGAGTGAGTTCAGCAAAGATCATCGTTTATTGCTTGCAGGATCTGAACTGGGAAACAGGGCTGCGAATGCAGCAATTTATACCCTGGCCCCTAGGCGGCGGCCAATAGGTTTAAGGCAACCTTTTGCCGCCCTAGAGGCAACCAATAGCGGCGCTGGAGACGGGTTGTCTGAGGAGCTGGGAGCCGTTAGCCAGCTTCCCTGCTCAAGCAACCTTTCAGCAATTACCCACGTGGTGTTCCCTTAACAAAACAAGCCCAATACATTACACCCCTCCCCCCTAGAATGCACAAACATTATAGCAACAAAAGAAAAGTAATTACAGCAATACAGTTTACAAAAGGTATAACGATAGTGTGAGTTAAAACGTTTCCATCCTAGCTAATACAGGTGATTCCTAGGTAGCAGCACAATAAAGGTACATACAACATTATAGCTTCATTATTTCAGAACAAAATCTTGAAGATAAGCAGGAGGTTTGCAAGTCCTTGTGGAACGCCTGGGGGACCCAGGCACTTCCTGGCCTACTGGCTTGCCCGTCGGGCAAGACCAGTGTCTCTCAGTTCAAGTGATTCAAGTTGGCTCGGCAATCTCTGGCTGGCCCTTCCAGGTTGGCGCACCCCAGAGTCAGTTTGTTTTGCAGAGTTAGCACAGCAGCTGTAGTACTCAGGTTGGCTTTCTCCGTCAGGGGACCCATGTTGCACTTCCAGGCTTTGCTCCCCTATGGCCATCTCCCCGTTGCTCTGGCTGTTTTGACACTCAAATTCTATGCATGGACCGGCCTGGCTGCCGGTTTGCAGCCTGAGGCAAGGACCTGTGATGAAGTCCTCACTTTGTGGCCGTTCTGGAAAACGCTTCCTAAGCTGATCGATATGGTGATGGACAAATCTGTCAGTTAAGGATTATTTACATCTTGCTGCTATTTGAGTACTGATGTGTAGCTGTTTGCACTATTTAATTTTTAATACCATTTTGATGGGGTTTAAGCATTGTTTTATGATGCAGGACCCAATCTTGGCCAGTCACCAGGACCAAAGATTTAGTCTTCTGAACTTTTGGACTTGTGCTGGAGCCCATCCTCAGAGAACTTCTTTCTACAGAGACTAAGTCTCTGGTCCCTGTGACTGACCAAGATTGGATCCTGCAACATTACCCTGGGATCCTTTGCCCTCATTTATTGTTTTATGAATTATCCAGAAAGCTTTGGTTATTGGGTAACATAGTATCCAAACAAACAACAAATAAATATGGTTTAAAATTGAACAGATAAAAGAACAATTACTACATGAATTTCCCATAGTTCTAAAAATTCAGTATTAATCAATGTTCCTTACTGAAGATATTTATTGAACTCTTTCAGATTTAGCTGTAGAATTTTTCAGCTCCACAATACATGATTATTCTCCTTAACATTCACTAGAAATAATGTTTTCTTCTTAATTAGCAGGACAGTCCCAAAGGGAATGGCCTTTGGTTATGTCAGCTGTAACCCTTTTATGTATATGATGTTAGCAGAATCGAAGTAGAATCACCGGGAAATCTTCCCCTCTCTCCGTTCTGTTAATTTAAAGCAACACTTTGATGGGTGGAGATGATATATCAAATGCAAATTAGTATGTGAACTCCTTCAGTCATTTATTATATTTATTTATGTACTACTTTTAAAAATAAATGCCTGTAAATAAAGATAAAATTATAGATTTGCTAATAATAGTAATTGCTTGAGCGTACAAAAATCCAGCTGAGAAGCCTTCTGGACTATTTGTTGCATTTTGCATGATATCTGCACCTAGAAATCCAATTTATTGTCGCAAAATATTTTAGGATTCCTAAGCCAATAGCGAACCATCATTTTATCTTTTGCTTTTTTTACAATCTTGGTTTGTTCAGGTACAATTAGCCTTAATTCTTGTTTAGAAAGCCATCCCCTTCCTAGCTTAGATGTATCAGCATGCTTTTGTTCACATTGTTATTTATAAAGCCATAACCTATTACAGAAAATGTATGGATACGGCTTTCAGTTTATTTAGAATGCTACGTTTCCATTATAAGAAAACTGCAACAAAAATGTAAATATTTCAGTGGTGGCTTCATGAAAAGGTCCGTATGGCTTTTCAAAACCTGGGTGTTTTCTGAGCCTTTTGAGCTATTTAATGAATTCCTTCTTATTTGGTGAAATTATGTGCCCATTCCAATGATTTTTAGGCATCTCATGAAAAATTTTAAAGGCCATAAAAGTATAACAGGTAAAATAATAAATTCTGCCCTTTTCCCAAATACTTAAAGAAAACTGCTGCATTCATAGCCTTTAAGTCTTTAAAGTGATCCATTTGGCCAAAAGGTTACATGGCCTCCTATTATGTCAAACTTACATGTAAAGCTTTTGTGTATTCCGTCTCCTTCAAAACGTCTTAATTTTTTCTAAGGGCAAATTATTTGGTCAAACTATTTGACCAAGGTGAGTAGTAAACATAAGTCTACAACTGACTTTAGAATGACAAGAATCAAGTCTTAATTACAGATTCATTTGTGATTTTTTTTCCAGGCCAGTCTGAGTGAAAAAAAAAGACTTTATAGTGGACCTAACTTTAATTTAAATATTGGCAAGCGCAAATGTATTCCTGGTTAGCCACTTCTATTCTTGTGGGGTTTGTCCTGGATTAAGATGACTACATCTCCTTTATACTGAAGTAGATCTTCAGGCATGGGCTCCTAAATTTCCAGTAACTTTTTTTCAAAAAAGAGAAGAAGCAGTTAAGTTTTAAAGTATTGGAGATGACAGCTATTATTTTTGCTACGGCTCATTTAGCAAGAAAAGCTGTGAGCTTCTTGGGAGTCTCCATCTTCTAGTTTAATGGGAAATCTGCGTACAGGGTTTTTCTTGGCATCATTGTTGTTTCTTCTCCTTCTCATGCTTAGAATTCTTTGGGTTGCCTGGCAGACTTTGCAAATTTTGTAGATGATTTGGAAGTAGGACCCTAAGCTCAGCACTCTTTTGTGGTTCAGTAAAGTTACCAGCCATTTTTTTGGGAGGGGGAAGGGGTTCCCTGTGATGCTGAAAAAAAGGACAAATGGCTTGTGCAGCAGCCACCAAAATAGGTTGACTGCTTTAATGAATAGCAGAGATGCTGTGCACATGTAAAGTCCAGAGCATTTCTTCCTAATCAGTCTTTAAATCACCCTATTGCCCGTTTCTTACTAGATTTTAGCCCTTCCCAGCCATTATAAAATATAGTGGTAGTCTCCCTTCTTTTGGGGAAGTGGCTTGTTCTCTTTAGCCTGCATGATCTTCATATGCCAATACAGATTATGTATATTGGAGCCTCTCCTTTATATATGAAAACTAAAAACAATTGGTGATCCAGGGAAAAGCCTGTATCATTGAAATGGTTCTAATTTAAATCAACTTTACCTTCGTTTCTATTTCTTAGACTTTGAAATGACTCCTTTTACTCTAGTGAAAATATTACATAATGTAGAATTGTTTTTATTTTTTTTATTGAAAAGTTTTAACATACAATTTTTCTTTAAAAAAGAATTGTTTTTATTTTATATAATAAAATTAAATAATGCAATAAAGACCTATGTTGCTGAAGATCAATTCACCTGCCAAGAGTTTTTTTTGAACTAAAATGATTGGAGAATTGCATGTGATTTTTGATATGATTTTGCTTTTATTATATGGTAAATGGGCATATGTCATTGTTATGGGCACAATATTTATGCTGAAATGCACTTTGGCATTTTAGAAAGACATCAGAACAATGCTGATTTATCTTGTTCTGCTTATCTACCTGATCTTAATCTAGATCTTTCATTTGCTCCAGTTTGCATAATAGATTTTCCATTTTTTTTAAAAAAAATTAAGATACAGTCTGAGCTATTTGAAAGAATGGGATGCAGTTCCATATAAATATTTTTATATGAGATATATTAAATGTAAGGTGACTCTGAGGTGGGACCCAAGGCAAGCTATCATCCATGAGTGCCCAGCTGATTTAGACTGATCTCTAAGCCCCACTGGGTAATTTACAGCTAGCCATTTTCTCTTAGCTCTGCTTTGCCTCCCTGTGTTGTCGAGGAATGGAGGAGGAATTGCTTTAATACCACCCTGAGTTCCTGAAGGAAAGGCAAGTCACAATCTAGCAAATACACAATATAACACAGTTTCCATGATTTCATTGTTATCAGGCATTTCCCCTAGTTTTTGGCTAACATTATTACATTTAGTAGACTTTGCCCTGTTCAAAATCATTTTTCATAAGTCTGAGGTATTTATTATTACTTATTGTTCCTATTGAATTACTGTTGCTTAATAATAATAATAAAAAGAATGGTTTCACTTTTGCAGATCAACAGGGGCTTTTAGAACATTCATTAGTCTGTAAAGGTGCTATTCAATGCCGCCTGATTTTTGGATAGCATTGATCTGCATGACTTTCCTCCATGAATGAGAATTTAAATTCAATGTGTC
Organism: Vipera berus; assembly: GCF_964194415.1. NCBI lineage: Eukaryota > Metazoa > Chordata > Lepidosauria > Squamata > Viperidae > Vipera > Vipera berus. The sequence continues at coordinate 52,010,574 of NC_138206.1, read as the reverse complement.
TTCTTTGCCATGGTGGACAAACTAAATTAATAAACAAAACATCCACTGGGAATGTTCTTCCTCAGTATACAAGTTTAGCTATCTCAAATAGTGCCACCTGATCACTGTAATTTAATGTAATTTAATTAACTCATTTTAAAATGGCTGCTCTATCTGGAAGTCTCTGGGTAGAAAAAACAACAACACAAAAACAGTCTAGACTGAAACAACTAGAAGAATAAATAATATAAATTGTACAAAAAATAATACAATAGGGCTCAACTAATAAATTAAAACCACAATAATCCTAGTTCTGGGAACAGAGTTGTCTGTAGCTATTTGTTGTCTGCAGCCATTAAATTATTTCATATTTATTTTAGAAGATCTTATTGTTTTACAAGACTCTTCACATCTGATTGGATCTCTACCACACTTGAGACATTGTGTCACTGTAAACTTGACTTCTATGGCTGTATTGTCCTTCTTAAAGCACTTGTGTTGCATTGTACAAAAATAAATCTTTGTGAAGGAAAGCAATTACTTCTGATTTTGCTATATAAGATGATTTGGTGTCTTTGTAATATCCCAAAACACATATGGATAAAGAGTATTAAGAGATAAATTAGATGAAAGAGTAAGCATCTAGCTCTTAATCTCTCTTTCTGTTGCCCATGCTCTGCAAATAGCAATAAGGACTGGTGCTAATAAAATACACACAGAACAATCATATTCTAACTTCACTTCTTACTTTCTATTCTCTCACCTTCCTCTGAAGTGTTTTGCACCATCATTAATGCAAAACTACTAGCATCTAGAGAGCATCTGTGCTGTGAGATACATATATATTTCTCACAGAATGTCCAGAGGCTCTAGAAAGCTTAAGGAAGAGCTTTGCTGTAAATTCTCCAATCTTACAAGTCAGATTTGACCATCTGAGACAGATTCAAGCAGTCACATTTCACCAGAGTGCATGAATTGCAACTGACGAATGATTAATTGAAATGTTCCAGGCCTACCATTTCTTTCTTGGATAAAGATAGAAAAGGCAAAATACCAGAAAAAAGTATTTTAATACTTGTTAAAATAATTTTAATATTTTAATAATGTCAAATTTGTATAATTGCCCATCTCACAAAAAGTGACTTTGGGCAGAGTATAGCAATCAAATAAAAACACAAATATAAAAAATAATATAAAATCCACAATAAAAGTTAAATATTTTAAAAATGAATATACAGACCCTAGGCAAAGAAAGAATAAAAATGGCTACCACAGAAAAGTATGTGTCTCTTTAATGTCTAAGCAAAGTAAGTATATTGAACAGACAAAAAAAACACCCTAGTTTCTAAAGAAGACACTGTGATATTCTCTTACTTTAATAGGTCACAGTAGAATTGTATTAATCAGGTTTAAAAAAAGTACAGACTTAAAAAAAACAGCACACAGAAGGAAACTAGTTTTGTAGTATAGATGAAAATATCTTTATATGAGAAAGTCAGGATGGCACGGGCATTTATCTATTGCAGTGTGAATATAAATCAGAGGCAAATGGGCTTTTTCTTTGAGATGGGATTCTTCCCAAAAGCAAGTGTTTATCGACCAAATCATCAATGTGTCAGCTATAGTTTATTCCTAGTCCAAGGAACTTGCTGCTTACCTACTCCTTAGCAATACACCACAATTTTCTCATGTTTCTTAATGCTAATTGCTGTAGAAAAAAATGGGAAATGAAACTGTTTATACCTGAATTTGAGCAAATAAAAACTAAGTTATCTTCCATTTGTTTGGGCCTGAAAAAAACACCATCATTTGTCAATCCAGATAATTATTTAGCAACACAAAATAATTTTTGTCACAAATTTCTGCTGCTTCCAGTTGTTATTTTTTACTTATCTGAAGTTCAAAAGTGAATTGTTATCATTTTTAAATTTTTATTTCATTCTGTTTAGACTTACTGTTTTATTTGTACTCATAGACATATTAGCTTCTTGCCAATCAGCAATAACATTCTTGCATCTGGTGAAGAAAACTTTACGCTGCCAAGGCTTTATAAATGTCTTCCATATTTCATTTAGAGATAGCATTTTGAACAAGGATAGAATTATTGAGCATAGTATATGAGGTGCACATGGCAGAAAGACATTTCAATCACTAATGTTTTCAGTCATTAACAGTTGAATTGATCTCAGAAATGGGCACCCAACAGTGAATATAGTATATCATACGTTCTGAAGGCTTGCCTCCAATCCATAGTGTCGTGGTAGCAATTCACTTTGAAGGCAGCTCCATATAGAATATATTATCATTAAAGTAATTAGGGCATAAATGAGTACATCAAAATGTAATTGGTCCCAAAAGATTTAATTGGTTTGCTGCTCAAATCTGTAAAAAGATACTTGTTGCCATCCACGCCAGCAACACGCCCAAATATTTGCTAGATAATAATTTGCTATGATTCTTTTTCTAAACTTTCAATTTCCTGAAAAGAATCTATCCTTAATACCATGTTGTAGATTAACTTGTGGGTATCATATAAATAAGATTATGTTAGCCATTTGTGAAACCACTTAGTTATTGCAGCATGCAACAGACTTCTGCTGGATTTTCCATCATGGTGAATGAAAATTCAATGTAAACTGAAAAATATATTGGCTTATTATTATTTGTCACCCTAATTGTACAGTGTGCTATGTACAATGTCTTCTACTATTTTTAAACCTGAAGCACCTAAAACATGGTATTCTGGAGAATATCAAAATATCTATCATGATTAAATTGAAAGTGTACACTGCTCCAGATTGATATTTATATCTCAGAAACTGTATTGTATATGAGCCAGTTGGTCTAGTAGTTCAGGCACCAGGCTAGAAACCAGGAGATTGTGTGTTCAAATCCCACCTTAACCGTGAAGGCCAGCTGGTTGGCCTTGGGCCAGTCACTTTCTCTCTCAGCCCAACTCACCTCTCAGGATTGTTATTGTGTGTGAGGAAAATAGGTTGAGGAAGGAGTAATTAAGGTATGTTCTCTGCCTTGAGTTTATACAAATAATAAAGGCAGAATATAAATTAAATGAATAAATGAATAAATTCTAGATCTTCTGGCAATCACAGGAAAGAACTCTCCATCATCCAACAATATTTCTCTAAAAGGTTGGAGGACTGTGAACTGGGTGATAATTATTAAGGATTACTGGATCAAAAGTTCATCAAAATCCATATGATCCTCAAGCTGTGTCCTCCATTATTTAATCAGATTCTGCCCAGTCAGTATATAATTCTAAAAAATGCTTTGCAAAATGGTCAAAGTTTCTGGGATACCTTCTTGACTTGCTGCTCCCCCATAAGCTGTGTTTAAGCTGAAAAAAGGCTACTGCAAGAGAGTTCCTGGAAACAGAAAGCATAGAGAGGCACTGACATTTTGCTACCCTTGTTGCAGAAGTAGAAATTTTAATTTTAATTTAATTTTTTTAAATTTTAATCCCATTTATATCCCGCCCTTCTCCGAAGACTCAGGGTGGCTTACAATCTAAAGCACAATGTGCTTAGCAATAGCCTTCATTCTAGGTGTATGCCTGCTTATTAGGGCTTTCGCCCCCCCCCCCCAGCGGCATTATTACAAAGTCAGCTTAATTGCCCCCAACAATCTGGGTCCTCATTTTACCTACCTCGGAAGGATGGAAGGCTGAGTCAACCTTGAGCCTGGTGGGACTTGAACCTGCACTAATTGCAGGCAGCTGGTGTTACTTAAGGAGGCATTAGCCTACTGCTCCACCAAGGCACCAAGCCCATTCCTAAGGCTCATACTCATAATTCCTCTTTATCTTTTGTTTCCATCCTGTCTTCTTCTGAGATTTCATTTCCTGGATTTCTTTAATAAATCAAAATCTGTCTCAAGATCTTTACTGTGCTGGTGGGCAGGTTTATAACAATCAGCTATAAAAGTCCTAAACCACAAAAATTCCATAAAAATTTAAGTGGAAGGTTGTTTAATGATAAAAAAAATTACTAGGAAAGATTTAAGGATAGTTAAGGGTAAATTAAGGGGTTATTTTTAAAGACTAAAGTGGGATATTCAAAGGGTGAAATTGTTTTTTAAATTTTTATTTTAATTCCATTTATATCCCGCCCTTCTCCGAAGACTCAGGGCAGCTTACAAGCTTAGCAGTAGCCTTCATTCTATGTATATGCCTGCTTATTAGGGCTTTCATACACCCCCCAAGCGGCATTATTACAAAGTCAGCTTAATTGCCCCCAACAATCTGGGTCCTCATTTTACCTACCTCGGAAGGATGGAAGGCTGAGTCAACCTTGAGCCTGGTGGGATGCGAACCTGCACTAATTGCAGGCAGCTGGTGTTATTTAATAATTATTTAATAATTATTTAATAATTATTTCGGATGGTGGGTGGCAGTATATTTTCATTTTAAAGTAACTTTGCAAACTAATTATAAAGACGTTTTTATAATTCACGAAGATCTTGCCCAATTTTAATGGTGATTTTAATAGCCATTATGTACATATACTATATATAAAATATATGCATGTACGTGTATATCTACATGTATATACATCCCATATATATTCTATATAACATATCTATAAACAAATTCATAAAGCCTCATTGTTTCAATTCAGAAAAAATCCATTAAGCCACTAGAGATAATAACATATCTATTTTAATCTTGATCAAATAAACTGATTTTATAGTCGTTCTTTTTACTTCTAACAATATTGGTCTTTAGTGTCATCAATTGTTGTAGAATTTGATTTCTTTTCATTTTTTTGTCCTTGCATTTTTTCCAAAACTTTAAAAGCCTCTTTTGCAAATGCTGTATAGATAAATTATCCAGGTCACCGTCTTGGTTTGTTATTTGTATATTCCTTTTAATTATTAAGACATCAGCCAGTTTCTTTTGTAACATTTTTTTTCATCGTTGTAACCTGTTGATTTTACATTTACTTTCAAATCAGTCTCAGTCATGTCAGGTAAAATGTGTCTCTCTTCCATAACATCTTTTAAACATAGTCTATTTCAAGAAGCAAACACTATTAAAATTAATTTCTAGATCCATTGTTCAAAAATATGCTCTAGAATGTCCACTATTAAAATATTTTGCTTTATTCTGTAATTGTAAGTTGAATTTGAATGTTAGTATAATCTTTATTTAGCTCTCTTTAATATCCAATTTAAAGTTATCTTATGTTTAAAATCAAAATAAAAGCATTTTCCCATGAAAGGGATTTTAAAAATTAATTCTAAATTATTTCAAATGTATTTAGATCCTTAATGTGTTTGTAACTTTCTAAAATCAAAGTTTTAACAACCCCATTGCTGTTTATTTAAAAATGTTTTAAGTTCTTAAAGTTGTAATTAAAACTTTTGCTAAGGAGTAAAGGAAATACTAACATTAATCTGAATATTCCTAATAGATGAAAAGTGGTTAGCAAGCAATTTTTGAAAGTGATTAGAAAAGGAAATATGCAAATTCTGTGTCCCTTTAAAAAGTCCAACTACAGTATAAGCAAATTGTCTATACATTCCTGAGCTCAAAATGTGCCAGAGACCCTTGCAGGCTGCAGGAGCAGCTGCAGGAGCACTTTTGGGTAATCTCAAGTCCTATCCTTGCCCAGAGAGGAATTACAAAGTGCCAATCCATTCACCAGCTCTTCATTCCATTTCAGTTGGCAGCTCTCCTTTTCACTGAGCTGTTTTCAATCCACCATCTCTTCCCTAGAAATCAGTGGTGGAATTCAGCTGGTTCGTACCACTTCGGCATAACCAGTAGCTAATTCTTTGTTGCCCAGACCCAGAATGGACTTCCAGAAGTGGCATCCACACAGAGAACCGGTTGTTCACATATTTGAATCCCATCACTGCTAGAAGTCCATATATTTTATGTACCTATGTGGTTTGTAACTTGATGGTCACTTTGTTGATTAAGTGGCAGTACTAAATTCAGCTGAACAAATTCCAAAAATGGTACATGATTATATTGTATCAGTTACATTATTCTCTCCCCCCCAATGGATTCCAGATTGCCTGAGACATTTTGCATCCCTTGTGAATTTTTTTGATGTCAATTCCATGTAAAACGATGTTATCATAAGTAGAGAAGTGGAGTAATCGTCATACGAAAAACTCTATATACGACCAGCCAAATACTTTGGAATATTTTGGGACATCATACATGGCTAAATACTATATCCTATATATAGGGCTGTCAAACTGGGGCAGCCAAAATCCAGAAAACCTTAGCACTTTACTCTCATATGGTAACACAGGTATCCTGCCTTACTAAGATTTGGGCTATGATTTGCACTCCAGATTCAAGTCACAGGGGAGTATTAAGTTCTTGAAATAGCTCTCAGTTCAGTAAGAATTCAGTACTGTATATGAATCTCTTTTTGTAATCTAAGTTGAATCTGAGAGTTTCCAACTCATTTCTCCCCAACTTGGCATTTCCTTCAATCTTAAGAAGCTTCTACTTCTTCAAAGCCCCATAAAAATCTGAAGGGGAAGTCAATAGGTAGCACAATTCAGTATTTGAACTTAGTGCTTCAGCAATTAAATTTGTGAATCTTCTCTTTTCTAAATGTTATCTGGCATTTAACGCAGAAAGCCTTTCTACCAGAAAAAGCAAGAAAACAAAATATGCAAGAATGTGGTCAGAGCTATTTTGTCACTATATAACATACTGAAATCAAGTTCCATTATGCTCCAGAGGAAGAATTCTATCAATATTTTTAAAAATGCAATTATTTTTCTCATACAAGTATACATTGAGCTTCCATTCAAATGCTAACAGGTGTAATAGTGTGTTTGCAATTTGGTGATAAATATGTATCTTGGTGTATTAATGGATCTGTCATGGTTTATTTCAGCCAATTATGCTTTAGGTAGTTCTGAGGTATGCATGTATTTACTGATATCATCCATCTCTAAAAATGATATTAAATCCAGGAAGTTACGGTGAGAAACAGAAGCTGCTTTAGTGCACCAAACAATCCCTTGTGATCAACCATCCTGAATTATTCAGGTAAGATCTTATGCCAAGAGTAGTGATGGCACAGTGGTTAGAATGCAGTACTACAGGTGTCTGCAGTTCAGCAGTTTCAGTCTCACTGGCTTCAAGTTGACTCAGCCTTCCATTCTACCGAGGTCAGTAAAATGAGGACCCAGATTATTGGAGGCATATGCAGACTCTGTAGCATCACTTAGAGAGTCCTGTAAAGCACTGTAAGGTCCTATTGCTATTGCTAAGAGAGCAAAATCTATCATGTTCCTTAAGCTGCCATTATATTTTTAAGCACTCTGATTACTTGCAAAAGATCTCGCAAAGTTGGAAGGTCTGGTTGAACTTTTTTTTTTTTAGTCCCATGAACTTCTTTTGCTTTTTCCATTTGCAAAGCAGCATTTTTTAAGCAGCACAGCCAAGAGCAGTGGTCAGGCAATGGAAGGTATTCCCTGTTCCATTCTCCTTGGAGGGGAACCAGTATTATATGGTATTTGCTTATCTAACGGTCACAAGGCAATAGAATGCAAAGAGCAGCATTTACCGAAGGCTCGCAACTTGGGCGTCCTCCTGGATTCACGGCTCAATTTTGAAGATCATATAGGAGCCGTGACCAGGGGGGCTTTTGCTCAGGTTCGCCTGGTGCGCCAGTTGCGACCCTACCTGGACCGAGATGCCCTACGCACAGTCACTCATGTGCTCGTGACCTCCCATTTAGACTACTGCAATGCTCTCTACATGGGGCTGCCCTTGAGGACCACCCGGAGGCTTCAGCTGGTGCAGAATGCGGCCGCGCGAGTCGTGATGGGGGTCCCCCGATACTCCCATGTAACACCTCTATTCCGCGAGCTGCATTGGCTTCCGGTTGCCCTTCGGGTGAGATTCAAGGTGCTGGTGATGACCTATAAAGCCCTAAATGGCGAGGGTCCGGGATATCTGAGGGAACACCTGCTGCCAGCATCAAGCTCCCTTCGTCCAGTGCACTCCCACAGGGAGGGTCTTCTTAGGGTGCCGGCGGTTAAAGATTGCCGGCGGGTAACACCCAGGGATAGGGCCCTCTCAGTGGGCGCGCCTGCCCTTTGGAACCAGCTGCCCGCGGAGCTTAGGACTGCCCCCGACCTCCGTTCATTCCGCCGGGACCTGAAGACCTGGCTCTTCGAGCTCTCTGGCCCAGGCTGAGAATTTTTAATTTTTAATTTTAACTGGGGTTTTTATTTTCTCTCAGGGTTTCATTTAATCTTTTTTAATTGTTTTTAACTTTTGTATGGATTTTCTTTGAAATACCCTGTAAACCACCCTGAGTCCTTCAGGAAAGGGCGGTATATAAATCTAAATAATAAATAAATAAATAAATAAATAAATAAATAAATAAATAAATAAATAAATAAATAAATAAATACCCAGATATTTGTGGTCAGCTTCCCGCCCTTCCTGGGCTGCCTCCAGTTCTAGGTTAGAGGTGGAGGCAGTGAATGGGATTCCAGACTGGCAGAGTCATGCTTGCAACGAGGGGCAAGGTGGTTCTGCCAACTTGCACTATAGAAAGCTGCGAAGGCATTGCTGCGCCCCGCACATCTACGAAATCTCCATTTAGGAGAACTTGCAGCAAGACTGCAGGGAGGGGAGGCAGTACTGGGCTGCCCAAGCCTCCTCCTGTTGTGACTCAGGGCCAGCCGGTGGGTCCGGCAGCCGGCTCAGATGTATCGGATGACTCAGATGAGGGGGAGGAGGAGGGTGTGGAAGACGAACCGGCTGATGATGGCTTGGAGGCTTCGCAGAGCCCTCAGCCGGGGCCCTCTTCTCAGCTGCGTGAGCCCGATAGTGCGGAGGATGATGACCCACAGCTGGCCCTGTTCAAGGACGCCCGACGCAGGAGGCAGTCGAGCAGGAACAAACAAAGAAAGGCTGTGGGACTCCTCGGGAGGAGGCACAGGGAGACCACGCCCTGAACTCTAAATAAAAGGAGTGTTTGGGGAGGGGCTGGTTGCTGAAAGCAACCCTTCCGCTTGAGGATTCAAGTTCCTGTGCTTTTGGTTTCTTGTTCTGTTGTTTTGCTTGTGAATTAAACTTGGCAGACGCTTTGCAGCCTCAGACGCTCTCCAGTCTCTACTGCTTGAACAGGGGTTTGCCTTATTACAAGGCCGGTAGTTGGCTGGTTCAGAACACCTCCTTTCCAATCTATAAGCTAGACAGGGGCAGCCAGCTTCCTCTGGGTGATTTCTTCATGCTTGCATCCAAACAGGAGCAAGTACTACGAAACAAGGGGAGCTGGGAGGTAGCATGCCAAGCTCTCTAGCTCCACAGTGGCAGACAAACATGATGGAGTTGAAAGCAGGTTGTTTAGGAGCCCCTCTTGCAATTCAGCAAAGGAGTGCTTTTGAAAAGTAAGGGGAGCCGGGCGCCGGCACGCCAAGCTCTTCAGCTTTGCAGTGGTGCAATTTGTGAAATCCCGGTGGGTTCAGCACTTCAGCTAGTGGTGGGGCAGCGCCACACCCACTTGTGAGAGAGGCTCAGGCCCGGCAGGGAAGGGGAGAGGAGAGGCCGGCCCGGCACTTTTCTGCCTGGCTGGACAAGGGCTCTGATATCCAAGGCTGCACAAAAGGTGAGCTTGGGCAGTTTGGGACTCACAAGTGTGGTACCAAAGTAAATGTTGCAGCATCTCTGCGGTCGTTCATTAGTGCGAACAACTACTGTGATGCTGCAACACACTAATTTTGGCATCCGGTCGTAAGTACTTTTGGCAGGGAATGTCGTAACTTTGAACATTCGCTAAGTGGATGTTCGTAACTCAAGGACTACCTGTATTATGAAGATAAATAATGGATCATCTTCATCTATTGTGCTGCTTTAAACTGTTTGAAGAAATACAAATAAAATAAAAAATGACTGCAATAAATTATTTTCCTGGGACATACTAGAATAAGAAAATGGATGAAATATTATTATGTACTACATTTCCATGTAACTTTGTTACAAAACATGCAACCCTACTCATTTTAAATATGTAAGAAATGGGTTCAATCACATGCAAGGATGTTATTACTTTAACTTGAAAATGTTATTCTTAAAGATTCCAAATGGGGAAAGAGTGCTCAATTCAGAATAAGGTAAAACAGTCCACGGTTTTAATCTACTTTTTAATGTGTTTTAACTTATTCGTGGGCATTTTGTTTAATCTTTTTTAATTTTTGTATTTTGTTTTTTTAATATGTACTGCCCTGTTCACCGCCCTGAGTCCTTCGAGAGAAGGGCGGTATACAAATAAAATAAAATAAATAAATAAATAAATAAATAAAGCCAATGCTATAATAGGGGATTTCAAGCCTGTGTTGCAACTGTCAAGATACAGGTCCCTCTGAATTTTCCCATGTCTTTATAGTAAATCTGCATAGAAACAAATTGTGCCTGCTTAAAGTAATATTTTCCCTAATTTAAATGGGATAAAGTCCAGTTTTCACTTTTGGAGTAGCCAAAGAATCCTTCCCCCAAGACTTCTATGAAACGCATTTTAAGACTTCGAGGAAATCACAAAAACAAAATTCATGTACCCATTGGCTCCGTATAAGTAATGCATTAATTAGGAACCAGTACATAAGATTTTATAATATAGTGATTGTGATGAATCTTTAAACCAACTTGCAGACAAATAATTAAGAGAAGAAGCAAACTCATTAGGTAGCATGAGCACTAGAAATACTACAATATATGTTTCTGTGGAGGCTACAGTAATAGGTGGATTTGAGATGCAGAAATGAAAATAGAAAGGGCAAGAAGCAATGGAAAGAAATATGAACAGTTACATACTGCCGCTGGTAATATCAGATAAGGGCGAATGAAAATAATGCAGGTGATGGCTAGGGCAATGAAAAATAACACAGCAAAATGAACCCAAAGTACAAAACACAGATGAGCTCAAAATCCAGGAATAGATTCCTTGGAGACCCAACAGCTTAATTTAAAAGATAAGATTTAGAACTGGTTCAACTTTCCTGGTAACAAAAGACCGTAATTTCTGAGGTTTTTGTCTCAAGAGAAGCAAAAGCTAAGTGAAGAAGAATAAGCTATTGTCAATTAGGAAACCTGAAAGTAGCAAATATATGAGATATGGGCATCAGCACAAATTTATTCATAATTGCTTGGAAGTGAAAATAGCAGCGTAGATTTCTAAATAAACATGCATAAGATTGTGATGTAAATGAAGAACATGCAACATAAAACTTTAAGCTGCAACTTAAATTCCACTTTAACTGCAGCTTTAAACTGAATTTTATAGGAGGTGTACACGAGATTATAATAACACCTGCTAAGGAAGGAAAGAACCTCACTTATGGAACCTTAAAAGGCTAGCAATTTTTACATAGGATAAATCCTTTCATCACAGCTATACAATAAATTATAAAAAATACAACCGTGCATTCATGAATAATGTCAAACCCCCCAAAGAACAATTCAAACACTGCATTGACGTTTAAATGTGATAAAATAAAAGATAAAATAATTAGTACTCATTCATTTTAAAAAGAATGAATTAAAAAGTGAATTCACCATAGATAACAGTTATCTGCTAAACTGTAATGTCTTTCATATTAGTCTAGCACTGTTTTATTTGTTCACAAAACAGTACTTTAAGGTCAGTAACAAGATGTTGTGGAAAACTGAGCTTTCCTCCAAATAATATGCAAAATTGCTTACTTTGATGGGTTACTAATGTACTTCCTGTTCAAATATCTGTCTGGCTGAACCTGCTTCAATGCATACATAAATATGAGAGAATATTTTTTCCAGGTTACATAGCACGTACACCACAGATTTAGCATTATATTTCAACAAGTGGGACATAGTCATTTCTAACATAATAACTGCTTATTTCAAACATTGATTTACTGCAATTCTGGCAAAAGACATATTTTTGTGATAGTGGTATAGTGGTGTAATGGAGATTAAATGGAGGTTCAGCCGTTTGTAGCTGCTTAGTCTCAAGAAGACATCGACACTAATTTTTCATTATATTTCAGTGAAAAAAATTACGCTATATGGCTTGGAATGTTTGGTAGTCTTATTCTAAAATAACTCAAATTTCCTCAAAGAAAAATAAGTAGACAATATGTTGACTGAGCTGTTATCACTTAGCCTAACCCAGCAACATCGGACTAAGTACTTCCATTCAGATATATAGAGCTGGAGTTACAAAATTATGAAAGACAGTTCTCTGTTGAAAAGCTTCCCAGTTGTTGGACAGAGGGGAACTGGAGAATTGAGAATGGGCTTTGATTAAATGCACTCACAATTGGCTGAACAATCACATTAGCAGAGGGTGCATTAGTGGCACCAGCTTGGAGGTGAAAAGTGAAGCCGTAGAGCAGGGCTTTTCAACCTTTTCACCCATTGTACCACTTTTAGGATATGGCAACATCTGAGAACCACCAGTCAACTAGCAAGGTGTCAAAAACTTGATGACCAAAAAAAAAAGTGATGAACTACAAGTAGTCCTCAATTTATAACAGTTCGCTTAGTGACTGTTTGGAGTTACAATGGCACTAAAAAAAGTGCCCTCCAAGCCACAGCCGAGCAAGACACCTGCCTGCCCGCCCGGCAGCGCTCTTCCTGCTGTCCGAGGTTTTCATTGTTGTGAGCATTTCTGTTGAGGATTGGCAGGGTGGGGTGGTACAATGGCTGAAAAGGTTGAAAAGCCCTGCTCTAGAGAATCATATATTGAGGAAGAGGCTCAATCTGTCTGTCTGTCTGTCTCTACTGCCAGCCCTCTGCCTGCCTGCCTCTCTCTCTCTCTCCCTCCCTCCCTCTCTTTCTCTCTCACATCATCATATGGTTGCTCTAATCATTGATTCTCATTGTACATAATTTCACAATATGTAATCGGGATACAAATCAGATTAAAAACATCCCATTTTAATCAAGTAAAATTAGGGATCATATTCAAAACAATAAAAATAATGCATTGTGTGGAGGATAGTTGTATTGACCTCTCACTGAGAGCCCACCCTGCTAGAGATAATCAGATAGGTAGATGTTGTTGAGAAAAGGGGAAGGAGGTTCCACTTTTGAACTCTAATGTCCATTCCAGTTTTATAATTTTATGATATTATTATTATTAACTGGTAAAATTCTTCTATACTTAGAGGGAATAGTTTAAAGGAGTTTGTGAAGGGTGGTAGGTAATAGGAATGTAACGAACGATTGGAGAAGTTGTCACTTATATAGAAAAAAATCATTTTCTTAAAGAGTTGCTGCTACAAACTACTTTTTGGTGATTTTCTATATGAATTGAGACCTACTCTTAGGAGTTTTTAAGCAGTGGAGTATTTTAAAATGTCTAATTCTCCATTGTATTTTAAATTATAGGCAGGTTTTCAAGATGGTTGATTCTCAGTAGGTACCTACCTGATTTGATATATGGCAACATCAATATAGGGAAGACAGATGATAATTCCTCAAAGTTCATAACTCCCCCTGCCCCTCTAGATAGCATAGAGCATACATAAAAAATAGGCATAAAAATTGTATAACAAGTGTCTGTCACTGGAACTCTGTTTCTAGTGATAAAAATTTAGTAGACTTTGGGAGCACTTTCCTCTGTCCGTCTAAGTGTTACTCTCTTTATGTATTTGTCAGAAATCTTTCCAAGGCACTTCATGACACAATGGGGATTAATTTGGATGTGGTTTAAACCAGCTTACTGTTTACTGAAAAATATTTTTTAGCAGTGAGATGCTGCTGATAGTGGTCTGAGGCAAATTCTGAGGAGAATAACACACTTTTTCTCTCACGTTAGAGGGAAGTATTCAAACATATATGTACATGTATTAGTATGCAAACTATATAAAGGTGTTGTGACTCAGGGCCAGCCTGTGGGTCCGACAGCCGGCTCCGATGTATCGGATGACTCAGATGTGGGGGAGGAGGGAAACGAACCGGCTGATGATGATTTGGAGGCTTTGCAGAGTCCTCAGCCGGGGACCTCTTCTCAGCTGCGTGAGCCCGAGAGTGCGGAGGAAGATGACCCACAGCTGGCCCTGTTCAAGGACGCCCGACGCAGGAGGCAGTCGAGCAGGAACAAACAAAGAAAGGCTGTGAGACTCCTCGGGAGGAGGCACAGGGAGACCACGCCCTGAGCTCTCTATAAAAGGAGTGTTTGGGGAGGGGCTGGTTGCTGAAAGCAACTTTTCCGCTTGAGAAGACAAGCTCTTGTGTTTTTGTTAACTGCGTAATTAAATCTTGGCAGATGCCTTTTAGCCTTGGAAGCTCTCCAGTCTCTTCTTCTTAAATAGGGGTTTGCCTTTACAAGGCCAGAAGAGGGCGGGTTCAGAACAAAAGGTAAAGGTTCCCCCGCACATGTGTGCTAGTCGTTTCCAACTCTAGGGACCGGTGCTCATCTCCGTTTCAAAGCCGAAGAGCCAGCGCTTGTCCGAGGATGTCTCCGTATAGTTTAACACATATCCCTCTTCCCTTCTAAACATCAAAGTTTGTCAGTGGTGGTTAGTGTATATCAGGGGTGTCAAAATCACAACGTTATGTGACGTGTTGCGACGTATGATGACTTTTTTCCCATTGCAAGCAATGGGGTGGATGCAGTTTTGGCATGATGCATCTGGCCTGCAGGCCGGCAGTTTGACACCCCTGGTGTATATGAAGGTTGATGGCTTATATACTGTAGATGGAGGTCATAGAAGACTGAGGAAAAGGATTACAAATTATGAAGTCAAATGGTCTTCTTCAAGGGCCAGTGTTTCTCTCGCTCAGGTCCTCCCCAGGGTCCCATAGGATTGCAACCTAAGCCTGTTTATTGTTCGGTATTCATTTTAAAAGCTGACCGGCTTTAGTGGGAAGGGGAAATTGGTTATTTTTTTTTAGCCTATGGACCTTCTGATTGTTTCTTGCTTGCATTATGAATTATGCAAGCTTCCAATTTTATTACTACAATGATGTGTCAGCAAAAGCTAGCTTTGTGGCTTTACTAACATGTATCTGCTATGGGATGATTCCTTATTGCTATTGTTGAGTACAGGATAAATTTTATGATATTCTCCAGCAATTTTTGTTTATTTCTAAAGAGCAGAGCAGCCTATTAGACACTATGAGAGTAATATAATCTTTGCTGGTCTTCTTTAGTTTACTCATTCATGATTTTCAGGGAAAGGAAAGATACAGATTTTTATCAGTTTTTTTCTTTAAAAATGGAATGTTCCTTAGGACTTGAAGTAATTACCAAATGGATTTATGTAAAATCTAGTTTGAATTTGATCATGCCATGATCAGTGGAGCAAACCTTTATGTAAAAATAGTTAGTTACCTCCTTAGAAGATACCATTAGTGAGGATTTGTAGTCATTAATCTTCTTTTAGAAGAAATAATAAAAAGCTCCCAAGTTAAACCCCAGATTAAGGATTGTCAAAAGCAATATCACATTTAATCATTCAAGGACAGGCTTCAGTATTTAAGCATATTTGTACAGAGTATATACTTTTAGTTCAATAAAATGAGATAATACAGTTTCTTAACCAGTGAGGAGATTCAGCCAGTTCTCACCACTTCGGCAGAACCGGTAGCTATTTTTTTGTTGCCCAGGCCCAGAATGGACTTCCGAAAGCAGCATCCACACAGAGAACTGGTTGTTCACATATCTGAATCCCACCACTGATCTTAACTTCAGTGTATGCAATGTTACTAAATTTAGGATTCAGTTATTTTACATTGTCTGAAAAGCCACAAGAACTTTTCACAGGAATTGTTCAGAGTTTCATATATTAGACTACTAATTTTAGTTGGCATTTTTTAGACATATTTACAATATTTAAAAAAGGCAGCGAATATGGTATACATTAAGATGTAAAGTAGATTCTGCTACATTTAGGCTACAGTTGGTATGCAGATTTTGATAATGTTCCCCAATTAAGTAATAGTGTGAATTCACTGGAACTGCAATTACTTTAAAAAATTTATCATTGTCTACAATTTATATGTATGAAATAAAGTTTTCTTAATTCATCTCAAGGAAAGGTATCTTTTTGAGGATGGATCACTTAGACAGCTCAATAGCCATATTTTATCCTCCATGTTATTTATGTTAAAATATAAAATCATAGATGTGGAAAAAGTCTTTTTTGTAAAAGCTAAAATCCCACCAACTAGGCATTTAGGGAAAAAAAAAGAGAGGCTTCCGGTTTGCCAAGCCAGCCGACATGGACGTCTGGAGGACGGCTCTCATCTTCCACGTCCAGTTTTGCATCGCTGGGGGGGATCCTAAAAGGGCCGAAGAGTTGTCTTGGAGGGGTGACTAGACAGAAGGGGCTTTTGCAGAAACACGGGGGAGCCGCAACCTCCCAGTTAGTGCCTGCATTCCCTTTGTACCGGTGGACAAAAGACTATGGCCAGTTACTAGGCTGCAGACAGCCAAAGTCAAACTTACCATCAGGCAACATTAAAGCAGCGTGGAAGAAACGGGGGTAAGATTCCTCTCTTATACCTTAATCTTCTTTTCACCTAAATAAGCTGCTAAGTACCTTCCCTCCCTGTGGAGAGGGAGGAGGGAATTCAATCCTCCCTTCAAATAAGTGGTGAGCAAGCCCAGGGGTGTTTTTTTTTTAAAAAAAAAGTTGAAAAAAGAAACGGACTAAAAAAAAAGAATTTTCAAAGTACTTGGGGAACACCCAGTGGCTAAACCTGAAATTGCAATTTGACTTTCTCTTTAAAAAAAATCAAGAAAATATTTAAGAAAAACAAGATAAGATTAACCTTGAACACCAGATGTGAAATTTCACTATGGAAGAGTTTCAAAAACAAATCTATGCTATGTGGGAAATATCTTACCAAACTTATCAGTTCCTTTCTACAGTTGGCGATGAAATAAGAGCTTTTGGAAAAGAATTAGAAAGCATCTCGAAGAAACAAACTCAAACTGTGACTACAACTAATATTTTATTGGGACAGAACTTAATAGAAGAAATTGAACAATCAAATACATTGGCAGAAGAATTAAATATTCAACAAATACAGTCTTTTGAAGATTATAATGGAAAACAGGTGGGGAAATTTTTATTCAGACCAGGACAATTATATCAAGAAGTGAAAATAATGAGAAGATTTGGTGCTGTTAACAGACTCCTCAATTCTTCAAAAGTGGAGACCGGAGGGACACTTCAATATGATATAACAACACAAGAATGCTTTGATGACCCCGAGGCAAAGAAGCGAAAAATGACATGGCAAAGGAAGAAAGCAAGAATAAGATTGAAGAAATATGGACATTCTTAAGAGGTCTGAAATAGATAATACCAAAATAGATAGGATTGTACTTGGATTATGAGAGACTGTTTTGATGAGTAGATAAAAATACTGACTAATTATAAAATAAAAATAAAAATAAAATATAGATGTATGAATACTAACATTGAAATATTGAGTTCTTTAAATGATATGGATTAAGATGTATATATGTTTAAAATGATAGAATGTAACTAATATACTTGGATGTAGTGACATGAGAGGATGTATTAAATGTTGAAACGGAAGAAATTTTGGTTAATTTTTAATATGAGGAAACTACAAATGAGAAACAAGAATATTATATTGTCCTCCTCTTTCTCCTCCTTGTAATTGGTATTCTAATGACTACTATTCTAATATCGTACTACTAATATTGATATGGAAATGAGATAAATAAGAAGTGTATCACATTATTAGGTATTGGAGAAAATTGTGTAAAGGGAAAGGAGGTTATTTAGCAATATGAAAATGAGAAATCTTAAATGTTTAATTTTAATATCAATGTAAAATTAAAGCTAGAAAAATATATAAGGTGTTTGTGTTTTAAAGATGGAATGTTAAAATATAAAATATATTAAAGTATTGATAAATATAAGAAAACTATTAAATGACTGATGGATAGTAATGAGAACTATATTAATTTAGATAAGAGATAGAATGTATTAAAGGAAAAAAGAGAGAGGAAGTATTGGTTACAACAATTTGGAGATTTGTAATAATATGTATTTGTCTGAAATGGAACTATTGTAACCCGGACACCACGTTGCTTTTTAAAGATACTATTGTAATATTGGAAAACTAATAAATAAATAAATAAACAAACAAACAAACAAACAAACAATAGGAGACTATGTATTAACCTGCTACCCCTTCTCTTATTAATCAATCAATACAGTTTAAGATGTTATTGCACTATGATTGTGAACATTTTATCAATATGCTATTATCTTTTCTTTGACGGGAAATATGTTATTTAAAGACACATTTCAAAATTTGTACATAAAATATTCATTCTTAAAAGAAAAAAACATCACATATGCTAAAATATACATCAATTATTATGGAACAGCTTGCCTCCAGAAATTGTGGGCACTTCATCACTGAAGATTTTTAAGAAGACTTTTTCCCCATTGCTGGCAATGGGGTGGGCGTGGTTTTGGTGTGACGCATCCGGCCCATGGGCCGGCAGTTTGACATGCCTGGGCTAGACAGTCACTTGTCTGAGATGGTATAGGTTCCCCTGCTTAAGCAGGGGGCTGGACTAGAAGACCTCCAGGGTCCCTTCCAGCTTCTATTCTATTCTATTCTATTCTATTCTATTCTATTCTATTCTATTCTATTCTATTCTATTCTATTCTATTCTATTCTATTCTATTCTATTCTATTCTATTCTATTCTATTTTATTCTATTCTATTCTATTCTATTGTCCAATGTTGTCTAATTGTTACTGAATTCAGCTTCCACGTAAATGCTCATTTTGAAATATTTGCTGACTTATTTTAACTTGAGTAATGTTGGCCTTAAGTAGCTTCATGACTCTTATAAATTTATCCATAGTATAAAATATAGTACTTTTCAGGATTGTCACAGCAACTACACTATACTATATTCATAGTATAGATTATAAGTTGTTCATGACTGTCACAGCAACTACAGCCCTTGCCTGAATGGGTTGGTTTTAGAAAAGCTAAGTGGGGTCTGACCTTAACAGCTAGATGAGAAGCTATGACAAAATCACAGAATTGTAGGGCTATAGATTGTAAGTGGAAAAAATACATCTTGGAAAAATGGAATGGCAAATACTTCCATACTGCAGTCAAAGAAACTATGTACGCATGGACATGTATTCAGTAAGAGTCAATGTGAAGGAGGCTTTAGCTTTAATTTACATGTAGGGATTGGTATCAGATAATGACAAACCTATTGAAGTTGGCTTGAGCTAGTTTAGATTAAAATAATGGAAACAAAAAAGGCAATATCTACAGTATATCTTCAGCATTGAGTTATGACTTGTGAATCACATTGGGAAGACAAAGCAGACTCTTTCTAATTATGAGATACATTTGCTAACTGCCACTCTGGAAATAGATAAATAAAAAAGACTGAATATTTTATTTAATATAAGTGTAATTACAAAAATTATCTCTTACTCTATGATTACTAAGATTCCCTCTGAAATTCTAATTGGCACTATTTGGAGTAGACTGTTTATCTTAGGTAGTACATTCATTATGGTTATTGCAACTGATCTGAGCCAAGATAACTTAAAATTTATCCATCTTTTAAACTCTTGCCATTATTTAACATAATTATTCTGATATATTCTTGATTGTTGCCTGTCAGATGAAAACAAAGGTATTTTACTGAGTGAGTTATCTGACAGCCAGATTTTTTTTACAGAAGATTGATTTCTCCTTGCATTCAAAATCTTGTAATTATTTTTAGTTTTTGAACATTGATTTTATAAACATTCTTAATCTGCGCTTCTTCTTTGTAAAAGGAAATTTGTTGATAGGCAATCATTCAATTGAAAATAAATTTATTGGATGTGAATAGAATTTTTCAAAGAACTGTTTTCTGAATCTTTTGATTTCCAGGAACCCTGGAAAAGAGAAAAAATAAAAACCTAAGGCTGAAACTATTATGAAAACTTGTTGAAAATCAGAGCAAAATTATATGTCTCCAATCAAACATCAATCCTTTGTTATAAAGATAGCATAGCGCTCTATTTCTCCTCCTTTTTCTTCACCACTTCAATTACAGGTAGTCCTTGACTTACGGCTACAATTGAGCCCAAAATTTTTGTTGCTAAATGAAAAATTTGTTAAGTGGGTTTTGCCCATTTTATGATCATTGTTGCCACAATTGTTAAGTGAATCACTACAATTGTTACGTTAGTAATCAGTTAAATGAACCTTCCATACTGATTTTGCTTGTGAGAAAGTTGACAAAGGTGATCACATGACCCCAGGACACTGCAATCGTCATAAATATGAGTCAGATGCCAAGTGTGAAAAACAATCATAAGTCACTTTTTTCAGTGCCGTTGTAACTTTAAACAATCATTAAATGAACTGTTGTAAATTGAAGACTTCCTGTACTGGGAAGTGATAGCATTCCCCTCTGTAGCATTCCCCTCTGTCCTTACTAATCTACTGCCTAGACTAATTGATGAACTTTCATGACACAATATGACCTTTAGATTGTTTGAGAGGATGGTTCGAACATGATAAGAAAGGAATACATTAAATGTGTACAAGCTCCTTTTTTATTAGTGGTGACCATTAGACTTTTTTTTCATGTACTTCTGTTTTAGTGCATAAATAGGGAAATAGTCTGATAAAAGTCAATAAGCTTTTTATAAGTGTTGTGCTTGATTAGAATCCATATGGCAAATGCATTTATTTTTTCTTTTGCTCTTATTTCTTTTCTTATTCTTTTTGTTCTTAACAAAATGACAAAGAAAATGTTTCTATTTTTCTGTTATAATAAATGTAACAAGGTAGGATGCATGATTCAATCTTATCTGTGCAGACCCAGCAAAATAAAAAGGATAATGATGCGAGAATAAACTGCCGATGCATAATTCATATTGGACAGTACACTGTATTGAGCTCTATCAGACAACACTTCAGAGCAGGGAGGGTTTCAAAAAGCATCTTAAATTCATCCACTGTCAGCACCTTGTCTTTCTGCTTGGGTGCCAGAATCGATCATTTGGAATGAGCAAAGTGCCATTCCAGTCTGTTGCTGAAGGAGAGAAAGGTGGAAAGGGGCAAGATGCTTCTAGCCAAGCAAATCTCGGAGAACAAGCCAATAAAGGATCATCCCACAACTATTTTTAAAATACAAAGTACTTTATGGTCAATAAAATGAGACAAATAATGGTACTTTAGGAAGAGTAGGGAAATATAGCTTTCTAATTTGGGTCAAGGGTTATCGTTATGAAAAATATACCTTTAGATCTGGGACCTCCAACTCAGATCATTGTGAATGTTGTATAAGAACAACTACATCAGCCCAAGGTACTCAAACCCTGTTAGAAAAGTATTTCATGAAGAAAATGGAGATTGTTATGGTATGTCTTAAATATATATTTATTATTATTTTTTAAAAAAACTAACCCTACAAAAAGTTAGTTACACATTCAGTGTGTGAAATCCAGATGTGGACTGGCTAAGAATCTCTTCTGTCCATTTAAATTTACTACCTCAATAAATCCTAAAATTAATAAGTAGTATATTTAAAGAAACTAAGAGTCCACTGGGGTTGTGTGGCCCATAATTTCAAACAAAGAATGCATGCTTTCTGATTGGAGATGTGAGCAAAGAAATCCTTAGGGAAGTTAGGATCTAATCCAGTGATGGCAAACCTTTTAGAGACCGAGTGCCCAAACTGCAACCCAAAACCCACTTATGTATCATTGGGTGCCGGGTGGGCATGGCCCTTTGGGTGGGTGTGGCCAATTGGGTGGCATGGCCCATTGAGTGGGCATGGCTGTGGTGGTAATGGCAAACTGGGTGGGACTAAAAAGTTCAATCAATCAATTCCAACTTTGTGAGATCTTTTTTTTCTGCAAGAAGTTGAAATTGATTGATTGATTGAACCTTTTAATTTTTTGCACATGGCGGCGGAGGACTAAAGCGAAAAGGTTTTATAAAACCCAGCTGAAGGCCTAGGACTGGGGCGATGGCACGCGTACCCACAGAGAGGGCTCTGTGTGCCACCTGTGGCACCCATGCCATAGGTTCGCCACCACTGATCTAATCTATCTGTCCTAAGTAAGAATTTAATTCATACCCAAAATGAATTTTGTCCCACATTTCTGCACTTCCACTTTGGTTTTTCATCATCAGTTGCAAGAAGAGTGAGAAGAGGAGTTCTTTGTTTCCAAAGAATTTCCTTGCTTTTTAATAACCTTTGTTTTAAAATCAGTATATGGAAAGAGGCAAATTAAGCACGTTAAGCAATCTCTGTTATTCTGAAAAATATAAGTTCCTATATTAGCTCAGATAAATGCCTGGATTTCAATGTTCTAGCACATTTGTGAATACAACCAATACCATTAAAATTATGGGTGTATTTCTATTGCAGTCCTTCATGTGCTGTAGAAAGATTTAGGTTTAATTCAGACATTCTCATGAAATAAAGACAGGCTTGTTACCAAACTAGGCATGTGCACAAATATCTGTGCCATACTTCATTGGGTTAACCGTCACGTATCTTTTTACAATTCCTTTCCCTTCACACATTGCTTTATTCTTTCATATTCAGTTTAACATTTTCTAGGGTTACTAGAAAATTCTAGACATATTGGATCTAGAAAGTTAATTAAATTTATAATTAAAAATAATTGTCCATTATTAATTAAAATAATTAGTCCACTCTTCTCTACCTTGCAGTCTCTATTTTCTATTTTTGTATTTACTAGTAGAATTATTAGTCACAATTCTTCAAACTGTGCTTTGGAACAGATGACAGGCCCTTGACTTTTAATTAATTACCTCACAATCTCTCTCTTCCATTTTTGTATTTACTAGCAGAATTATTGAATAGCATAGTTTCTTTTGTTTTCTTTTGAAGATTGAATTCTGGGATCAAAAACTGCTCATCTTTGGCTTCAGTCCTAAATTTCATAAATCTGACAATACTAGTCACAATTCTTCAAATTATGCTTTGGAACAGAGGACAGTCCCTTGGTCTTTAAAATCTATATGAAGTTATTGGGTGGGTCAGTTATGGTGCTGATATCTTTAGCATGCTAAGTTTACATCTCCACTATTGATCATAAAGGTGATGCCGATAATGTTGTAACCTGGAACTTAGGGGCTGTAAGGGTTGGTAATGTTGTGATTCAGGGTCAGCCTGTGGGTTCGGCAGTTGGGTCGGACAACTCAGAGGAGGAGGAGGGGGGTGTTGAAGAGCTTGCTGAGGGGATTGGACAGCTTGATAAGAGCCCCCAGCCAGGCCCCTCTCATCTGGTCACGATGCAGACCCAGCTGTGTGAGCCTGACAGCATGGATGAAGATGACCCACAGCTGGCCCTGTTCAAGGACTCCCAACGCAGGAGGCAGTCAGTCAGGAGTAAACAGAGGAAGGCAATGGGGCACCTCGGAAGGAGGCACAGAGAGGCCACGCCCTGAACTGTTTAAAAGGGAATGTGTGGGAGGGCTGGTTTGCTGAAGGCAACTGCTTGGATTGTTCCTGCTTCTTAGCTCGTGTTTTATGGTTGGTGTCTTGTCTTGCTCTGTTTTATGTGAATAAATTTGGCAGGCTTTATTCCAGCCTCTTGCCGTTTGTAAAGGGGTTGTCCCTGCTTTTGCTGCAGGGCCGGTAGCAGGCTGGTACAGAATTTGTACATTCGTGTTCTCTGTCAAAGAAGTGTTATTCCTGGATGGATACAGACTAACTGTAAGGGAGCAGGATCACAATTTGTTCTAGAGGCACCTTTGCCCAGTTTTGACTGGCATGCTGTCTAAGCCAGTGACACAGAACCAAAATCATGACTTCAAAACTTTTCATTTTAAAAGCATATTTGAGACTATAACCATAGAAAATAAAGGAATCTGTACTGTAATTTTTAATATTAATCTGTTAATGTACCTATCATCTTGCCATCACAATTACTTCTGTAGTTAGATTTGCCGCAGCTATATTACTTTTTAAGTTGTCACCACAGCAAAACCAGGACTATTCAGAAAGTTATGTTTTACCTGAGGAAAAAAGAAGCTACGTACTTACACTGAAACTCGTAGACTTCAACTTAGATAAAAATCACTAATGATAGTTTTTCTCTTCATTTAAAGAAACAACAAAATCCACTACAATCAATTCTAGTACTCTTCACCAACCAGTAATAAATTCTATCATCACTGCTTGCCCAGTAATTGTTATTCTTCACAATTTCTATTAGCAATTTGATTGTTTTATGGTTCTGTTTTATATGATGCATTCGGATAGTATAGATCTACTGAATTATTCACCAGCTGAACTGATCTGCATTTCAAAGGTATTAAGTAAAGCAAAACATAAGAAATTACTTACTACAGGCAGCAGGAAATCAAAACTTTATTACAGAGAGAATATTCTCATTAATAAGAAATACTGATTCCTGAGGCTGGTAAATTTCAAACAAGACAATGGCTTGCACTCTAAAAGGGACTGGCGTTAGGAAGCATATGGAAGAATATGAAAAATATAAAGATTTATTTATTAAACTAAGAGATAAAAATCTAAAAAAAAATCCTTTCTACCTGTATCCCTCTATATGCATCTTTCTTTACAGTAGGTATTTTCAGCTTGACCAAGAAGAAAAGGGAAAATGAAACATTTTTTTCCTATGTTTATGCATAAAAGGATACAATGCAGTGCTATTTGTAGGATATTGTGGCCTAATGTAAATATCTGAGGCAAATTTACTTGAGTTGTTACACAATTCAGAACAAAAAACAAACAACAAAAATGTATACCCAAACTGTAACTGCTTTATTTTCCTGCAAAATAGAATAAAATTACAAAGATTGTCTACTGTATTATAACATGATATATATATATATATACAGGTGAAACTCAAAAAATTAGAATATCGTGCAAAAGTTCATTTATTTCAGTAATGCAACTTAAAAGGGGAAACTAATATATGAGATAGACTCATTACATGCAAAGCAAGATAGTTCAAGCCATGATTTGTCATAATTGTGATGATTATGGCTTACAGCTCATGAAAACCCCAAATCCACAATCTCAGAAAATTAGAATATTGTGAAAAGGTGCAATATTCTAGGCTCAAAGTGTCCCACTCTAATCAGCTAATTAAGCCAAAACACCTGCAAAGGGTTCCTGAGCCTTTAAATGGTCTCTCAGTCTGGTTCAGTAGGAATCACAATCATGGGGAAGACTGCTGACCTGACAGTTGTGCAGAAAACCATCATTGACACCCGCCATAAGGAGGGAAAGCCTCAAAAGGTAATTGCAAAAGAAGTTGGATGTTCGCCAAGTGCTGTATCAAAGCACATTAATAGAAAGTTATGTGGAAGGGAAAAGTGTGGAAGAAAAAGGTGCACAAGCAGCAGGGATGACCGCAGCCTGGAGAGGATTGTCAGGAAAAGGCCATTCAAAAGTGTTGGGGACTTTCACAAGGAGTGGACTGAGGCTGGAGTCAGTGCATCAAGAGCCACCACACACAGACGGATCCTGGAGATGGGCTTCAAATGTCGTATTCCTCTTGTCAAGCCACTCCTGAACAACAAACAATGTCAGAAGCATTTTACCTGGGCTAAAGAAAAACAGACCTGGTCTGTTGCTCAGTGGTCCAAAGTCCTCTTTTCTGATGAGAGCAACTTTTGCATCTCATTTGGAAACCAAGGACCCAGAGTTTGGAGGAAGAATAGAGAGGCACACACTGCAAGATGCTTGAAGTCCAGTGTGAAGTTTCCACAGTGTGTGTTGATTTGGGGAGCCATGTCATCTGCTGGTCTTGGTCCACTGTGCTTCATTAAGTCCAGGGTCAATGCAGCCATCTAACAGGAGATTTTGGAGCACTACATGCTTCCTTCCACAGACGAGCTTTATGGGGATGCTGACCACACTGCCCAAAGCACCAAAACCTGGTTCAATGACCGTGGGATTACTGTGCTTGATTGGCCAGCAAACTCGCCTGACCTGAACCCCATAGAGAATCTATGGGGCATTGCCAAGAGAAAGATGAGAGACATGAGAATGAACAATGCAGAAGAGCTGAAGGCCGCTATTGAAGCATCCTGGTCTTCCATAACACCTTAGCAGTGCCACAGGCTGATAGCTTCCATGCCACGCCGCATTGAGGCAGTAATTGCTGCAAATGGGGCCCAAACTAAGTACTGAGTACATATACATGCTTATACTTTTCAGAGGTCCGATATTGTTCTATGTACACTCCTTGTTTTATTGATTGCATGTAATATTCTAATTTTCTGAGATTGTGGATTTGGGGTTTTCATGAGCTGTAGCCATAATCATCACAATTATGACAAATCACGGCTTGAACTATCTTGCTTTGTATGTAATGAGTCTATCTCATATATTAGTTTCCCCTTTTAAGTTGCATTACTGAAATAAATGAACTTTTGCACGATATTCTAATTTTTCGAGTTTCACCTGTGTATATATATATATATATATATATATATATATATATATATATATATGTATATATATATATATGTATATATATATATGTATATATATATATGTATATATATGTATATATATATATATGTATATATATATATGTATATATATATATGTATATATATATATATATATATATATATATATATATATATATATATATATATATATATATATATATATATATATATATATATATATATATATTTGCCCCCAGATTGTTGGGGGCAATTAAGCTGACTTTGTAATAATGCCGCTTGGGGTGTGTGTGAAAGCCCTAATAAGCAGGCATATACATAGAATGAAGGCTACTGCTAAGCTTGTAAGCCGCCCTGAGTCTTCGGAGAAGGGCGGGATATAAATGGAATTAAAATAATAAAATTAAAAAAAATAATATATATTGTATATTTTCCTGCCTGAGCAGGGGGTTAAACTAGATGACCTCCAAGGTCCCTTCCAACTTTATTATTATTATTATTATTATTATTATTATTATTATTATTATTATTATTATTATTATTATTATTATTATTATTATTATTATTATTATTTTCTTGGTTAAACATCTTCAGTTAAAAGATCTATTGCTAGTTTCTTTTATTTGATCAGTAGGAAACAATCAACAAATTTTACCTCATATTTTAGAATAATTTCTTGAACCTCTTTTAAGCCAAGAAATAACAGGATTGCAGACAGGACAGTGTTGTGATGCTAAATCGTTCAATGATAGTTGAGTTCCCTGGGATGCCAAGGGGCTTGACCCTGCTAACAGTTTCCCTTATTACTGGCCACACTTGGTTGTGTCAGGGTTGTGGCTTGTTGGCAGTACTCAGTTAATTATTTAGCAGAAGCCACTGAAGTTAAAAACATGAAGTGTGATACATGCTACAAAGCAGATCATGGAAAAAAGAGTCTGGCATGGAAAAATTGCATTCATACTCTTGCTTTACCCAGTCTTTAGAACAGTAAATGTTTGGGTCAGGACCTGTGTTAGCCTGGCACTTATTCACTTATTAGTGAGAGACCTGAACTTTGTGTAATAATATAGAATTTGAAAGTAAGATTTTATGTAAGAGCATCCATTTTGAGAAAAAAAATATGAAATGGGAGCAAAGTGGCTGGCCACATTAAAAACATTGTGAGCTTAGACACTGAATGAATCCTCCATTAGCGTCAGCCTTATGGAGCCTCAAAAGAGCTCTAAAAAACAGAGATTAATGAAGTGATGAAACCAACTGGTAGTTCCCCCCTCGTAGTGTCAGCAAGGCTATCAAACCACTCACCACCCACATTATGAAGGAAGGAAAATGTACTATTGGATATTGTAAGAAGCTGTGAAGGACTTTGAACTTGGTCTCCTGTTTGCAATTCTGCTTCAATGGGACAACTTGACTGAAACCTCCTTGAATTTTGCACAGTCCTAATGACAATTGAAATAAAATAGATATATGTAGTTATCATGCTTTAAGAAAAGGTTTTTCAGGATATTTGTCTGAAGAATAATACAGTGGGATATTTAATACAGTATAAACACTTTAATAGACTAGACTGCTTCAAAGTTACATATATACTGTAACTTTTAAAGTGTATCCATACAAATAAAGTCAATCTTGAACTTTTTATTCAGTAATTTATAATAAAGGAACAATAAGAAATGGAGTTACTATTAACATCTTTACATTAAAATATAGATAAGGCAGCCTTGTCATCCTATTGTCATAAATACTTGGCTAGAAAGTCTTGAATTCTTTTATATAATTGAAATTCTTGTAATTGTTGCTCAATTCCATTTATAATTTTTATTATCTGCCAATAGGTGTATAAGTAGAACTACAACACACACACACACACACAAACATCATTTTGTGAAGCTTATTAATTTGATAATATTTATAAAAAGATAAATACATTCCTAAAAACTTTTAAAATATTTTACATTAAAAAAAATACTTTTGCTATTCTTGGTGCATTCTGAAAGAGGGACAAACATTTGACAGTGTATCTGCATGGTGTTAATATATTGTTCAGTCTAATTTAAATGAGCAATCAGGTATGTTTTAGCAATGAGTCAGTCATAAGATGCATCACTGAAGGAGAAAGATAATTCATGTTTGAATAATAGAGAAAAAATATTGTAAAATAGCATGTAATGATAGTACCTAAGCAAAGAAGAAGAGCAAAAAGAAAAGAAAAAAATGGATTAAAATAAAGATTCTACAACTCTGAGGAAAGTCTAATGTGCAATGTACTATTTCAATAGTAGGTCTAATTATTAGAAGTGAATTTTGCCACCTTACATAATCTTTCTATTGTATAACATTACATGCTATTTTGTACATATTTGCTCACCAGGATAATGTTGACTTTCTCTGTCTGTTTTTCTCTTTTCAGCCCCTCTTTGACCCCCCCCCCCACCTCTCAGTTTCTAATAAGTAATTCATTTGCATTATTCTAATACAAGGTACAACTAAATACCTGTATACAAGGTCTCCTTCACTGAATTCCCAATCCCAAGACAACATTTACATTTAAGAACCTTGCGTCAGAAGATTAATGTTCTTTCCCTTGTCTTCACCAAGGACTGCTTCACATAACTGTGGCTTTCCTCTGCAAATCTTTAAGGCAAAGCAGGATCAACATTTAAAACACTGACAACAAAATTAAATTATTGGGAAAAAAGCAAGCCAACTCCACCCACATTCAGAAAAATTATGTGACATTTTCAAAAGCCTTTCAGCCAAAAAACAGTTTCAAAGAGCCATCTTCTAGCCATTAGATTACAATTTACCCAGCATAATTTTGGATCTGTTTTGATAGGTTGGATCGAGGTGCAAAAATCTTCCTTCATCTTTGTCCACTTCTTTGTCAAATTGTGCAAAGACATTTCAAAGGTTACGTGCAGTATACAGTGGCACCTTGGTACCCAACTCATTGAATTTGATACTCAACATATTTTGACATGAAAATTTTGTCCCGGTACTCATAGTTTGTTGGTCAACTTGTTGGTGTCAGCTTTTCTATAACTCATTACATTATTCCTTATGGGAAAAAATTGTTTGGTAGTCATAATTTTTTGTATTCAATGCACCTCCTGGAATTAAGTAACGAGTACTGAGATAGCACTGTAGTAACAGCAGGAATTTTGACTGCAGGAGAGCAGTGTCTTTACAAGATGAGAGGCTTATCTTCGAATTTTTGTCCTGAGCTACATGTGAACTGAACAATAAAGTTTATTGTGCAAGTCTGTATTAAGGTAAAACTTTCCATAATGTAAGCTATTCACATTATAATGTGTTTTTTTTTTCTAAATCTGAAAATGTACAACAAAGCTTTCTTCTCATATTCATACTTTTCTCAGTGACTTTCTGGAAAGAGCAAAATTCCTGTCTGAATATCACCGGCTCAGGATAAAATCAAATTGTTCTTCTCAAATTCTCGTTATTGCTAAATTTCCCCTTTCAGAAAGAATTCTGCCATCTAAAATATTGTAATTGTTTAATCGACTGATTTCCCTTTCTGAATTGGGTGAATTCCCTTTCTATGCAGGACCCATAATTGCATTCTTCCAATCATCCTGTATAGATGCAGTCTTCAAGAACATGTTGAAAAAGTTGTGTGTAGTAGCCAGTCCATTTTAGGAAGCCCGTTCCATAGTTTAGCCTTTCTCCTGCACAGCCATTTTTTCAGCAATCTCATAGCATTTATGATTTTCTTTTTATCAACATTTCTTTGGACACTATTATTTATAGCATTATAGCACTTCTACTCTTTGATATATCACTAACTTTTCTAAAAATGTCCTTCCATTCTTCCCCTCCTTTAGATTCCTTCCATCACATTACCAATTTTCTTTTTAGTTCCAGTCATTGCATTGGAGGTGCCTGTTTGCCCACTTCCAAAACCTGTTGTGTTAAGTATTATTTAATAATATTTTTTGTGCATTTTCTCTGTTGGCATTTTTTAATATTAACAGTTGCTGTTGTTGACTACATACTTTGAATTATCATTATTTCTGAATAATTGTTTATGCACATTTTTGTCACTTGTAGCCTCTTTCACTTTATCATTCTACAAAGCATATTTTCATATTTCTGCACTTTTTCAGAAATGTGTACTTTTAGCCAATCTTGTCCCTGTTTCTTGAACTATTAACATTCAAGTATATGTAATTATCACTAACCACTGACACCCTATTTTCATAAGCATCTACAACAGTCTACATTAAATCAATTTATACTCTGATGTAGCTTTTAGCCGTTTATTCATAATAAACTACACCTTTGCTTCCTCACATGCATTCATCACCCTTATTCCACAAAATCAGACTGACTTCATTCACTTCTATTGCATTTTTCTCCTTTCTCTTCATTTTACAAGATGTGTGTGCATGTGTGCCTGAATTTGTATTTGTGTCTGTGTGTATTTATGTGTATGCACATTCATTTAGTTGTGCTCTTTAACTAATTGTTTTTATATTCAATGTTTGAATCTATAAATCATGGTCATCATGATGCAATCAATCCATTCACAGTTTTTTTTAATAATATAAAGACATATAAAGGATCCTAGCTGAAATCATACCCATGTTATAGAGTGTATTTCCTGTTTAACAGTATCAAATATTTTGGACATAGTGCAGGAAATATTTAGTACATTGCTAGCTGCTTTTTGTACTAGTGAAAAATGCTTCAAGAAATAAACATTTGCTTCAAATCTGTTGCTAATTATTAAAATTATTACTAATTATTACAATTAGCCTAGCTTATTTAAAATCAGATTACTTCATTTATCTCAGGAGAGTCAAATAATAATGACATATTAAAAATGATCCCATGTGTGACAAAGAATCATAACACTCTAGTGTGGCATTTGTGACATGAAGAATGTACTTGCAGGGAATTATTAAGAACTTGGTAGATTTAATTTAAAATAGTGAAGCTATCCAAGTATGTACTAACATGTCTTTATCAAACACATAGTGAATGAAACAGGTGGCTTTGGACTGAAAGTAGCTGATAACTCCTGCTCTTAATTATTGTAGCATTATTTGAGAACATAGAAGCATATTAGAGATGGTAGGCAGAAATATTTTTCTTCTTTTTATCTACAATAAGGATGAGGGTATACTCCTGGAACCTCAGCAATAAAATAAATTATATTTGCTCTCCTGCTATCCCTACTTTAAAATTTATTTAACAGTCTGATAGTGAGCAAGATTTTTTTTCTTTTTTCTTTTAAAAAATCTGTGTTCATTGGTTGCTATTATTCCCCAAGGACAGAGATTAGCAGAATGTTCTTTCATTACTTCTAGCCTGGACATAGAGACTAAAAGTAATTTCCTGTATATAATGATTGCAAACAATATATATCCATGTATAAAGCCACGTATATGTTTGGATGGACTAATGAGTGATAATGTGAGATGCATTTCAAAAACCCTAAATACCTAACTTAGAGAATCATGAACTAAAATAGAACATAGTAACTATATCAAAAACACAATGGAAAAGATAGATAACTTACCTTAATCATGCTGAGCTTATGCTTCTGAGAGTTAACACTGTTTTTAGTGTGTGTGCATCCCCAATACAATTTATTCAGAAAGATAGTAAACCTGAAGGCTTCTTTAGTTGTGTTGGAGTATTTATGGACAGTGCTAGAAGGCCCAGAAAAGAAGGGTAAATATTTATTCACTTCCGGTCTTGAACTAAAATTGTCCACAGGTATCCTATGCTAAGGGACGCGGTGGCTCAGTGGGTTAGGACGCTGAGCTTGTTGATCAGAAGGTCAGCAGTTTGGCGGGTCGAATCCCGAGTGCTGCATAACAGAGTGAGTGCCTGTTACTCGTCCCAGCTTCTGCCAACCTAGCAGTTCGAAAGCACGTAAAAATGCAAGTAGAAAAATAGGGACCACTACGGTGGGAAGGTAACAGCATTCCGTGCGCCTTTGGCATCTAGTCATGCCGGCCACATGACCATGGAGATGTCCTCGGACAAGTGCTGGCTCTTTGGCTTTGAAACGGAGATGAGCACAGGCCCCTAGAGTCGGAAATGACTAGCACGTGTGTGCGGGGGAACCTTTACCTTTACCTTTTTATCCTATGCTAAACCTGACAGTGAAAAAGATGAAGTATGTGATGTGATATCACAGTGTTACAGAAGAGATTTGCACTTACAAGTAAGTAAGTAATGGATTTTCATTATGACATCACAACACATATTTTGACACTTGTCACTGCATGTCCCTTCCATGGACATCTATGGAGATCCAATGGAAAGACTATAATAGCATCTAAAAAGCCACAGGTTTTTGTTAGTTGCCAAGGAAGTGTGGAGCCAAATTTAAGATTCTGTCACTTGACAGAAGGCATGGAATTTATGACAACCAAATATTTGTCACATCAGCGCTTTCCCTTACTAAAAAAACTGTATAGTGAGTCACAGATAGACCAAGGCTCTATTTAAAAAAATTGTAGAATCTGGAGTCAAGAATCACACTGAATCCTGCATTAGTTATTTTAGTTTTATCAGACTGAATCCTACATTAGTTATTTTAGTTTTATAGAAAAGGAATCAATAAAGGAGAATATTTGTAGCTCAGGGTTGAAATGAGGGGGGCTTGGTGCTCTCTGAGCTTGGTTGTTTTCTTGCAGATGTTTCATTACCCAAAATAATGAAACATCTGCAAAGAAAACAACCAGGTTTGAAGAGCACCAAGGATCCTTCAAAAAAGAAAAAAAGAATTTGGATCTAGAAGCTGCTTAGAGTTCTGTATTCATTGCTAACAATGTATCTATATTTATCTTCTAGGTATGGAAATAATTTAATTTTAAAAAATAATATCTGGCACTTCTTTCATAATTAAGGAATGGAGGTTTATACTATATGAAGAATAGAGTTTTTGTAATCACAAAAAATTTGAAATGAAGCCAAAGCCATTTGGTAATGAAAAGAGTCATTACAAAGAGTTTTATTCTGCATGTCAGGAAGAATGGGTAAAAAAGTAAGAAAAGGCTATAGAGACAGGCATATATGTACAGACATAGAAATCACCTTGATTAGATTTGCATTTCTAAGAGCATGTACTTTTATTCTCTCTTATTTGTCAGACTGGAATCCATTATTAATTATTTGATGGATGATTAACTTTTTGAAGGAGAGGCTGAGGAGTGATTCAGTGTTCTGGGAACAATCTGCCAGAAATTATTGAAAACATGACATTTTAGGTGGGCTTCTGATTTATATGCAACGTAATGTGAACATTTTGATTAGTGTTCACAACATTACTCACAGTTCTTATTCAGCTGCTTAGAAAAATGTGGCTAATTAATAGATTCTAACAAGTCTGTTGTTTTTTCTGATAATATTAGCAACCTTTGTAGAGTATCTGATTTTAGACTAACCTGGGTTAGACAAAAGCTCATAAAAAGAGAAAACAAAGAAAGGGAGTCCTAAACTTATAATTTTTCATTTAGTAACCATGTGAAATTACAACAGCACCGAATGGCTGGCCCTTGCACTTACAAATGCTGCAACATTCCCATGGTCACATAGTAAACATTTGGATGCTTGACAAGCAGCATGTATTTATAATGCTTGGAGCATCCTGATATCATTTGATCAGCATTTACCACCACCACCACCCAGTTGGGTTCCAACAATCAAAGTCAATGAAGGAATCACTTTAAAACTGAAGTGATTCTCTTAACAGCCATGGCATAAAAATCAGGCACAACTCACTTAGCAACCACCTTGCTTAGCAAAGGAAATTTGGTTTCCAATTGTGGTCATAAGCTGAGGACTGCCTGTAGCGCGAGAAGCAAATAATTGAGGCGGTGGGATAGATACCCTTTACAAAATTGCTGAATTCCATCTGCAATCCCTCATTACTATTCTGAGTCAGGACATATGATATGTGATTAGTTCAGCAGTATTTAGAAGACTATTGGGTCTTTATCTTACATCTAAAATATATGTCATTATATACAGTAGATAGCAAAACCAAAAGAACTAAAAATTGAAGTCAAAACTGGTGAAAATAATACTAATAAACTTAGATATGCAGAAACTGGATGTGGAAAAGAGATTAAGAGAATAACAATGAGAGAAAAGACACTGAGAGGTCTAAAAAAATCAGGAAAAATATCTAAACCAATGAAAAAGTTGTTAATAGTATTCTTGGTTAGATGTATAGCAGGGGTCTCCAACCCTTGGTCCGTGGACTGGTACCAGGCCACGGCATGCCAGAAACCAGTCCACACAAACAAGTAAAACCCCATCCATGGGATGCAGGTAGCACACAAAACCACACACGCTCTGGTCCACGGAAAAATCTCTCTCCACAGAACCGGTCTCTGATGGACCTCTGATGTACAGATTGGAGGGATGCACTCAACACAAGACTTAGAGTAAGATAATTAACTCCCGTCCAAGGATGCCTTGCATTCATTGGATAGTCAACAAAACCAACTGTTTAATGCTACTGGAAATCAAGATAGAACACTCAGTAGAAGCAAGGATCATGAAACCAAAGCCCTTATATGAAGAGGGCTAATGCATCTATGAAGAATGTGATGATGCTGAGCAAGGTAGATAGAATAAGAAGAGGCAAGCAGCCCATGAAGTGGATAAATGGAGTATTGGGAAATGCGGAAATGCACCTGAAAGTATTGCATGATTGGCAAGAGACAAAATGGCTTGGAGAACTTTTAACCAAAATAACGATCTCATGTTTTGTCCAAAAAAACCCATTTTTTAAAATCCCATTTATATCCCACCCTTCTCTGAAGGCTCAGGGCGGCTTACAATCTAAAGCACAAACCAATGTGCTTAGCAATCGCCTTCATTCTATGTATATGCCTGCTTATTAGGGCTTTCCCCCCCCCCCAAGCGGCATTATTACAAAGTCAGCTTATTGCCCCCAACAATCTGTGTCCTCATTTTACCTACCTCTGTCTTTTGAAAACAGAGCAGCCTTTCTTGATTTACATACAGGGCAAGAACCACTGCATTGCAAGGGCCACCTTTCCTATGTTTGCTTCACTTCAGTAAAGCAACATAACAAATGAAAAATTCTGACTGCCCAATACTGCAAATGTCAGTAGGATATTGGGAAGCAAGGAGGATTACTAGGAATCATATCTGGTCATGCATGGTTTGCTGGGCTACTGTCATAGAAATTATGGATTAATTTTAAGCATAGTTTCTGCAAATTCTCTTTTGAATCTGCTCATAACTCTTGGGCAAGGATTTGGAATCAGCAGAAGCAATGTTATAATTGTGATGGCACAAAACAGTTTAAATAAGACTTTCATTGTAATCCTGCAGAGGTGCTTTAGGGTGAGAAGCTCCTAGCACTGTGATTCCATTTTTAACTCCTTATCAGATTCTTTGCAGTAAGAGAAAAAGCAAAGTGGTTAAAAAAAATATGCAGGTGCTTACAGCAGAAAGATGTTGGCAAAGATATTGGGCAGTAAGGCTGTTCAATAAAATGCTTGTTTGCATAGATTTACAGTTTAGTCCTTCTGGCAGAGATAAAGTGTGGGAAGAATCACATTACAGCCAAATCTTAAATTACATTAAATATATTAACTTGGAAACAATTCCAATTCTTTTGGGGACTTTCTCCTTGGAAATTGCAGGCTGTAATCAGAAAGGTGTTAGTTCGGTTGAATGAGAATCTAGCAATACAGCATTGCTTAAACTGCTCCTTTCATTACGTAAAAAATGTTTTCCATGCTGATTCCTATTACTTGCTTAGTTTAATGCTAGTATTTGTAGTGTTTAGTTAGATGCTGGTGTTTGTAAGAAAAGAAATGTCATGTTTGAGTGATGCTGATGTGCTTATTCTAAATAGGTTTCTTATTTCTACACTTTCCAAATTTCTTTTCCTGGGCTGTGATTGTCCCATATTCCCTGTCCATATTACCCTTTGTGACATTTTCTTCCCATATTTTGGATATATCTGCCTGACTGCATTTGCTCCTGTGTTCCCAATATAGTGTGATAGTAGATAGTTGGTTTTACTTCTCATTCTTTGAATTATAGCCTGACTTGATTTCTGAATAGAAGGTGAACCCAAAAACTAGTTTGGTGAACTGAAAAAAAATGGCCAAAATCATAGTTGCAAAGATTTTATTAATATAGTATAATGTCTAGTATAATGTTGCTTTCTCAGAAAAAAAAATTTAGATTTACTTATTTCTCAAAAAAAGAATGTACTTATGATATTTTGACTAAAATCTGGGAAAGAAGTAAAATTGGTGTAAATTTTCAGAAAAACAAGACCATTTTTGTTGTCCCTTACATTCATTCCTCCTTATGGCTGTTCCTGACATACATGGAATAAACCATTATCCCGACCTTCGCTCCTTCCGGCGCGATCTCAAAACTTTCTTTTTCGAACAAGCTGGCCTGGTCTGACGGGATGGGGTTGGGTTTTTATAAATAGTTTTAATTGTAATATGTATTAATTTTAAGGGCATAATGTTTAATGGCTTTTTAATTTTTGTATAATATTTTTATTGTGTATTGCCCTGTTCACCGCCCTGAGTCCTTCGGGAGAAGGGCGGTATAGAAATCAAATTATTAAATTAAATTAAATCTTGTTAATCCTTATTTGTTGAATGGGCCACAATTGGCTAAGAAAAACAATGGTTCATAATTGCTAGGTTCTCATAACATGCTAAGACAATGCCCCTCCAAATCCATCATTGCTTTCTTTCATGAGTGTTTTTAGCTAATGAAGTTTAATTTCAGGATTCAGCAGAATGTTGTAGAGTCCTGTGTATCTCTTTTTCTGGATTCCATATTAAGCAAAATGATATTGCTGATTTAATTTGGGGAACTCATTGTAAAAGACCAGTTTGCCAATCTATGGCCTATGTGTTCATAGGATTTCACAGTGACCTTTCTCATTCTTTATGTTTAACCCTAGTTAGTTTCAACACCATGCATCATGTTAAGCTACAATTGGTTTACACAAGTCACTCCATGATTTACACACCTTAGCTCCTTATAACCCTGATCTCATATATTCTACTAAACCAAAATCAAAGCATATTATGACTTACTGTCGATATATGAACCAATCATTTGAAAGGTTCAGTCTCCATCTATGTCGAATAACAGCTTTTTCAAGAGACCTCTGTATCAATATAATGCCTTAGACATATTCTTGATAATATACTTGGTTATTTGCTGTAAGTATTGTGAAACTAATACCTAGCCCATATTTTCAAAATGCTTATCTCAAGTGGACTTGCACAAATTGCCTACCAGCCAATAATGAAGGCTACATCAATTTTAAAATCTAGTTTATAAAACTGTAATTGATTTTATAAAAATTATTGACTCTGGCAGGTTGCTTTTGGATGCTGTCATTTTTTGTACTATCAGGGGAACAACATGTATGCCTAAAATGCAAGAATTAATTACTATATGGGGATATGGCAACATTTCATTAATAGTTGACACGAAGCTTAAAGGTACACATCAAATGATACTGAGTTGGGATAAGAGCGTATAGAGATATGACTAAGACTATGTTAACATTGTGTTATATATGTCTTCTAGAATGTTGTCAAGCTAGACATAAATGAGGGACTTCATTCCTAGAGGCATCAATGCTGCTTATTAGGATTGTACAAACCGTAATGAGATATGACTGGGAACATGCTTTCATTTAAAATTGCACAGGGACTGCAGTATCCACAGTGTGACATATATGCTCTTCCTATCTAGGAATGTTATATAAATGAATAAACTCTCTAGAAGAAACATCGTTCCTTTAGCCTTTTGGCAGCAGCCCCTCTGACTCCTGGCACCATACATGGCCACACTTTCACAGTGTTTATATTTCAACAACACACTATTTAAAAGTACCTTATTGATGAGGAGCAGGATCTCAACAAAATTGTTAAAATGCAGTTGTAAAGCTTTGCTGCTTTCTAAAGCCAATGATTTTTGAAATGATCCCAAAATAAATGATTTAGAGAGGATCTTAAAGTCTAATGCGTCTAATGCAACATCTCCAGCAGCCATGCTGAATGGAAAAGTTTTCCATTCTAATTTGTTGGGAAGTTGGAAAGACTGATTGAAGTTTTCTGTGGAAAAAAAATGAGTGCACCTCCATAAAAAGTTCCTTAACATCCACACTGGTGTTACAAGCAAGACCAGGGTTGCAGGTATCAGTGACCCTTGTCCTCAAAATGCAATAACATACCTACAAAAGTTCCATTAAAACAGGAAGATTTGCTTAGGACCTGATACGTTTATGATTGCTTGTGAAGACAATGGCCTAGAGCAGGGGTGTCAAACTGGTAGCCTGTGGGCCAGATGTGCCATGCATAGGCCTCGCCCACCCTGGCTCCACAAGGGCAAAATACGTCACAA
The DNA here is from genome assembly GCF_964194415.1 of Vipera berus. NCBI lineage: Eukaryota > Metazoa > Chordata > Lepidosauria > Squamata > Viperidae > Vipera > Vipera berus. The sequence goes on along the minus strand of NC_138206.1, from coordinate 51,971,741 downwards.
TACGTCACGTGACACAATCAAGTTTGACACCCATGGCCTAGAGGATTAGGCAGAGGCATATATTTCTTTAAATATCAATTTGTCTTTAATTTGTCGTCTTCTTTTGAAGAATTTGCGATAAGAGGATTTCAGTTTTCAGTAGGTAGGTCTACATAAAGTGGTAAGCAATCACAGCTGCAATCCTATATTTAAAATTATATATGTGTGTGTGTGTGTGTGTGTATGTTTATGTTTATATAAACATAAACATGTTTATGTTTATGTGTGTGTGTGTTAGGGTTAAACGAACACTGGGATGGAATAAGAAAAAACTAAAACAGTTTTTATTGCTAAAAAAATCAAGCTTTCGTTGGCTAACTGCCAACGTCGTCATGTAGCTATGGCTACAACACATGGAACTATCAGCAATTCACTTTTAACAACAGATACCCAGAGACAACTACATCCCCCAAAAATGGATGTGCGACAACTCAAAGAAATATGGCAGACCTCAACAAACAGACCAGTGATGCGCTCCATGAGCAGAGTGCAGACACCAACAGTATAAACGTGATCTCCCCACCCCAGCGTCTCCATCCTGACAACGTTGGCAGTTAGCCAACGAAAGCTTGATTTTTAGCAATAAAAACTGTTTTAGTTTTTCTTATTCTATCCCAGTGTTTGTTTAGTTTGTTAATTTTAATATGCCTGGGATTCGCATTTTTAATCTTATCAAAGAATATATATATATATATATATATATATATATATATATATATATATATATATATATATATATATATATATATATATATATATATATATATATATATATATATATATATATATATATATATATATAATCAATTATATATATACACAAAGATATATATAAAGATCAATTTACCTGTAGAAGGATACAGGTAAAGATAGGTAGCCCTTGGATTATGGCCATTTGTTTAGTAACCAATCAAAGTTACAGTGGTGCTGAATGAACGTTACTTATGATGGGTCCTCATAATTTTGGTCATTGTGGCATTCTCACAGTCATGTGATCATAATCCGAGATCTAGATGCCTGGCTCACAATTACAACATTGCAGCAAGCTGCAGTTACATGGTCACAATTTCTGAAATTCTCTGCTGGCTTCCTACAAGAAAAGTCAGTGGGAAAGCTGGTAGGAAATAGGAAGTCGTGGTCATGTCAAGTCCTTGCTTAATGATCCACATAATCCTTGCTTAATGACAGCCACAAGGACTGCTGGAATTACTGTTGCTAATTGACACTGTCACGTGACATTGCATTTTATGATCACCTCACTTAATGACAGCAACCAGCACAAGCAACCATTGTAACTCAAGGACTACCTTTAATGATACAAGCATATGTGAAATATAGAAAGGCAGTTTGATGTAGTGGTTAAGGCACTAGACTAGGAACTAGGAACTGTGAATTCTAGTCCCACCTTAGGCACAAAGCCAGTTGGGTGACCTTGGGCCAGTCACTCTCTCCTAGGTATTCTAGGATTCATTTCTTTGTTTTCTTGGCTGTCCATAGTATTCTCAGAAGCCGTCTCAAACACCAAACTCAAAAGCATCTATACTTTTTCTATCCTGTTTCTTCAGTCCAACTTTTGCTTCCAAAGAGTACCACAGGGGCTATCATTTCTCTCACATTTCTGATTTTTTTAGGTAGAGACACATCACAGCACTTGTATTTTTATTCCATGGCCTTCATGGCTGCTCTACCAAGTGCTAGTTTTATATATTATTTCCTGACCACATTTTCCTTTACTGTTGATGGTTGAGTCTAACTTTCACTTTAGTATCTCCCTTGTCACTTCTAAGGCTCATTGGTCTACCTGTTGACATTAGTTTGGTCTTCTTTATATTTAATTTTAGTCCCATTTTTTTTCACTTTGCTCCTTGACTTTTAATATAAGAGCTTGCAAAGTGTTTGCATTTTTGTGTTTTTTCCCCCTGAAATGTTAAAACCACACTCATTTTCTTCCAATCCAGTTTTCAATTTCAACATATAGGTTGAATAACAAAGAAGCAAGTACACAGTCTTGTCTCACTGCCTTGCCTACCTGGAGCCAATCTATTTCACCATGTTCTATTTATAATGTGACTTCCTGACCTGTACATAGATTTCACATAAGATGTTCTTTTTCTAGTCACATTCCACAGCTTGACTTGATCAATGTTAAAGGCCTTTCTATAAAATGATTTATGTCATGGTTCCAATCGACAAAGATAAATAAAGCAGAGCTCTGAGGCTTGAAAAATTCCTCAAAGAACATGTTTATTGATACAGAGTATCGGCACTTCAAAAGTGAAACCAAGTCTGAAGAGATGCATAACAGTTCCCCAATACAAAGTTAAGAAATCCCACCCCTAAAGCTATGCAAGAAACTACGTTTCCTCATTCAGCTTGTTGACGGGCTTTTAATGGAATGCCCAGCCCGCAGTCTCGGGAACAGCTGATGACCTTGGTTCCCATGAGAGAAACATGGAGAGAGAAAGTCTGTTTTGTCTAGCACAACACCTGGCAAACTCCCCCCCCCCCGTGCTATGTGGCAACTAGGAATGAGAAGGAAAAAAATGGCTGTAGCCATGCTCATTCTAAAGTTGACACTTTGATGCTTTTCTAGTCCCACTCTTGTTATGGTTAATTGTATTTTTGTACCCATTAATGGATAAGTGGTCTAAGTTTATAATTAGAAAAGTTATCTCAGTATAAAAATACAACTTACAAAGGTCTAAGAATAAGAAGGAGAGCAAAAAGCAACTTTTACTCAACTTTTTGGAAAATAATTTATTAATAATAGTTGTTACTTGTTTTTATTCTTGCCAGATCAGATAAGGAAAAGCTATAAAAGTAATATTATACAAATCTGAAGAAAGTTTTAAGCAGCCTTATTAATGTTCAAACTATTTTATCTTGAGACAAATATTTGTGAATTGGGAAAGTTAATACAGTCTACGAGTTTGGACCAAAGCATTCTAGAACAAAAGAATACTTGAGCATTTAATGCAAAAAAATCCAGTAGGGATGAATTCATCTCTCCCACATCCTTCCTATATAATTCCTTTTTTGTGTTTGTGTAGGAGCAGCCTTTGTGCAGTTGAGGTGAGGGTTATGTATATGTTTATTAGCTAGCTGGAAGGAACAGTAGCCAAGATCTGAGATGTAGTGAGAACACTCATGGCACAAGTATGTTACTGAAGGTTTGGGGACAAAAATATAAAATATTGGTTGTGTGAAATGCCTACAATAAGGAAAAATTCTACAGCATGCCCTTAAGATGAAATAAAATATAGACAAGTGCCAGCAGTGGGTATACGACTATATGTTTCTCTCTTATTTTTTTTCTCCAACGGAAAAGATATGATTGCGAAAGAGTTCTATTCTTACAGAATGTAGCATGGAAAATCCAGCTGGAATGGTAGCTTGATGTTGTCTTTACCTGCTTCCCTTTATCCTTTAAAATTATATTGAAAGGATCATTGGTATTTTATTATTTATTATTATTATTTATTCAATTTCTATACCGCCCTTCTCCCGAAGGACTCAGGGCGGTTAACAGGGCATATATAAATAACAATACAAAAATTAAAAAGAAATTAAACAAATGCCCGATTAAAATACAATAACAATAAAACAGTAAAAATCCATTAAAAAACCCTAATGTTCCCCATCAGGCCTGGCCAGCTAGTTCAAATAAGTGGGTCTTCAGCCCGCGCCGGAAGGAGCGAAGGTCCGATGCCATCCGGAGCTCAACCGGCAGTTGGTTCCATAACGCCGGAGCGCCCACAGAGAAGGCCCTCCCCCTGGGGGCCACCAGCCGGCATTCCCTGACCGGAGGCACCCTGAGGAGGCCCTCTCTTCTTAGATCATAATCTAAGAAACACACTTTATTCTACCTAAAACAGATGTATGAATAAGAAATTATTCTGTTTCCATCCATTTATTTGAATTTTTGCTCAGGCTTTCTCGACCAAAAATAGTAAACCAAAAAAATTCATTTTTTTAAAAAAGGTTTGATCCTTGTCACTGAACAGTCTTACAATACAGGTAGTCCTTGACTTACAACAGTTCATTTAGTGACCATTCAAAGTTACAGTGGTGTTAAGAAAAGTGACGTATGACCGTTTTTCACACTTACAACATTGCAGCATCCCTGTAGTCACATGATCAAAATTCAGATGCTGGGCAACTGACTCATATGTGGGATGGTTGCAGCATCCTAGGGTCATGTGATCCCCTTCTGAGAAGCAAAATCAGTGGGAAAACCAGATTCACTTAACAACCATGTTACTAAATTAATAACTGCAGTGGTTCATTTGACAATTGTGGCAAGAAGGGTGGTAAAATGGGGCAAAACTCACTTAACAAATGTTTCACTTAGTAACATAAATTTTGGGCTCAATTGTGCTCATAAGTTGAGGACTTTCTGTACAACAGCTTTAAGTCAATTTCTTGATCTGCCAGTTAGACACATTTCTTATTTTTGTTGCTTGATAAAACCTTTCATTTAAATTTTCTGGAATAACCTGAGTCTTCTGCATCTGATGTACTGGAAAATTTAAAAAGAAAATCTTGAAGCTGCCTATTGCTTCTACCAGCGAAGTCAGTAACTAAGACCCTTCAATTTGGGAACACTCTGCAAATAGTTCTCCACTTAAAATCTGGATAGAATGGTGCACAGTAGTACAAATAGAATAGTATGTGGAATAGTATCTATGTATTTGTTATGATTAGGTTAACAAAGCGAAACCAATTATATTATGACTTAGTCTGTATGCATGTGTAGCTGGTTTCAAATTTTATGATATTGATGATTTCTCATAACCAATGCAAAAAAAAAACAAATTGGAAATACTTTCAAAAACTTTCAGCTTGTAACTTCTGGAAAAATGGTTGAAGACTGCAAAAATTTAAGTTGGTGATCGCACAGAATGAAGAGCCAGTGAGCAGACTGGCTCATCGTTAATTCCTCCCTGGATAAGTAGAAGACTTGAAATTGTTCAAAGTACTCCAGACAGTTGCCCTCAAGAGGAAACCACAAGACAGTTCTGGGAAACAAGAGAATAGCCATCTTGCTCAAATGATTGTTAGCACCTTTGAAAGGACATTAAGTTTGCCTACCGTACTTTCTTGTCTAATCACTTTTGAAAATTGCTTGTTAAGTTCTTTTCAGCTAGGAATCTTTTGAACTGACATTTCAGTTCTGTGGTTGAATTTCCTTCAATCTTTAGTGAAAAATGTTTTAAATACAAGTTTTAAAAAGTTAAAATTAATTTTGGAAAATAAACAAGGGATGATTAAAACTTTGATTTTAGAAAGTTACAAAGGAATTAAGAGCCCAACTAAATTTAAAATAAGATTTTGGAATTGACTACAAAGAATCTTTTGTGTGGAAAATGGTTTTTTTTAAATATAAGTTAAAACTTTAAAAACTAGATACCAGTGGGAATTAAAGATTAGGGTTGGAGTATTATGAAAACAAATCTAGTTCTAGGACATTATTTGAAGGGACTAAAGGTCAAGATTGTCAGAACTAAAAGGCAAGAATATAAGGTCGATTTATTTGACCAAGGTTAAAATAGATACATTGTTATCCCTGGTACCAATGGACTTTTACTTTCATCAGAACTGAAAACTATAAGGATTTAAAGATTCATAGAAAAGAGATAGGATATAGGTAAAAGAGATCATTAGTTGTATTTTAAGAGAAAGTGATAAATTACTAAAGTACTTCGTATTTCTAATGAATAGTTGCTTCTTTATATATATTTCTTTTTTATTGTATTAATTTTTATTTTTTATCTTTCTCTTATTTCTTTTCTGGAGCTATTTTTCTTTTTTTTCTTTTTTGGTTTATTTCTATTGTTGTAATCTTTAATAAAATTATTATATTAAATAGTATTTTGCAATGGTTTCCATGGCAGTTAATCAAGATAGAAAATATGCCCATCTGGCCAACTGTAACCTATGGAGAACAGAACAATTCACAGAACAGTGAATCAGACACTCTCTTTAAAATATGCCCCCCAAATCTCATCCTTCTGTAATGCTGCCCTGATTCATAGGATCATGGGATTGATTCATAACAGAATCTAACAGTTGCAGTTGCACTGTTGAACTCTGGATTAGCAAAGTACATTAGGCATAAATTGTTTCTTGTACGTTTTAAAGCAAATTACTTATTTTGTGATGTGCAGTTACATAGCAAATACACACATAAAGTAAAATATATTTAAATCCATTGTATTCGAGATTATTTAAGAGTACAAAATTAGAAACTGGAAGCAATTTAATTTTTGGCAGTCATTTCAAATAAGCACTTGGATAATTTTCCAAGGACAAGCTATTTCCAGCAAGTGCAAAGGGCACAGTAAATGACAGTGTTATCCAACCCATTTTTACGTGAACATTTTAATTACTATGTAATGTATGAACAAATGTAGACCTCTGATTAAGAAAAATAAAATAATTTTGTAAAAGCCACTAAAATAATTTGCTATAAACCAGGGATCCTACAAAAATGCTTGAATTTAGTTTGCAAGCAATTACAGTATAGTAAATTTTTAGAATTTTGCATAGTAATTAAGATACTAGAAATGATCATTTCTACATGGTGTACATTTGTATGCAAAAAAGTGTTAGACAAAAATCTTCCTAACTAAGTTGTGCCTAAAGAGAATGACTGATTCAAAATTAACCCTAAACATCCATACATTAGCATGGACCTGAACCTAAATCTCGTCCATCCAATGCTTAACATTGGATAACACTGACTCTCAAACTGTGATAATCTGGGGAATAATAGATAGATAGATAGATAGATAGATAGATAGATAGATAGATAGATAGATAGATAGATAGATAGATAGATAGATAGATAGATAGATAGATAGATAGATAGACAGGCAGGCAGCATTCATTTTATATAGCTTGCTTCAATATTACTTGTGAATGTATTTCATACTGCCAAAAAAAATTACGAATGCAGCAACAAAGTATTTTCCATCAAAATTATTTAACATTTTGAGAAGAACAATGTATTTATTTTTGGGTGCAGTGATAAATTGCTAGAGCCAGCTGCTTTAATCTTTAATCATCACAATTGCAGCCAGGATTTTATTATTGCTAATAATTCAGCGATAGAACGAGTATCTTGAGACTTTGGGAATCATGAAAAGATGCTCCACTGGCTTCTGGTTATTATGCAAAATATTACTTTTATTTTGGCAGACAGCATACAATGGAAAGCATTTGGTTAAAAATTAATCTTAGTACAGATTTATACAATTAACTGTGACATTGTCTGAGAAGTTCCTAGTGCATTTGTTTTGTTCTCAGCAATAGAAGAACACTGTGAAATTTGCCAATTATGTTATGAGGTGACAGCTATACGTGTAGTTATCCATATTGAATCAAATTTCCATTCTGGATTTAGCCTGAATATAATATACATTGAATCATTAAATTTTGCAAGATCTGTCTTTCATAGATCTGTTTTCTAATATCATTTGAAAATGCTAAGAAAGCTGTTATGTATCAGTATTTTTAGCAAATTAAGCTAAAAGAATAATAAGAGTGGAGTCGGTAAAGAAAAGATTGTTTAAAACATTTTAATGGATTATTTTGAAGTAATAGTATAAAATAATACTGATAGGAATAGTAAATAATATTGCTAGCAACCAGTTGATTTGAGAAAGAAATGGTTGAATCTGTAGAGTCAGATTATAAAGATAATCTCTGGCTAAATTAAAGCTGTGGGAGAAACATAAGATCCAATCAACTGTTGCAGATAATTTGATTTTAGGGTTATATATGCCTTAAATTAAATCCCTCTGAACAGGATCCAATCTGAATCATTAAAGCATTTCATGCACAGTCTGTAATCATTGTAAATATCCCGTTTGTGCTTGATTTACAACTAAATACAGTGGATGGTAGTCCCTAATTGCTATTTTTAAGTAGTAGAATTAAACTAGAAAAAAGATCTTATTTACCTTGTCAAAATATTTTATCTTGCAACGAAAGAATTTATCCCAATGAGGTTGCTTTAGCTATTCTCCATTCCAGTTCCTTTCTTTATCATGAATTGAACTTGTATTTGCATTTTTAAATGTTCATGTTTGTATATTTATGTGGTTTTGTGACTTTGTCAGGCTTACCTGGAATGCAAACCATTCACTAATTTTGGAAAAGCTGGTAAGTTTATTACCTTATGGAAGAAATTACACAACTATAGCATTGGCACAACCTGTCATCCACACACAACATGCAGTATGCTTTGATCTGTAAGTGATTTACATTCTACATGCCATCATGATTCTTAAATCTACAAGTCACTTTGAATGATCGCTTAAAGGTAATATAGGTAGCCCTCATTTAGTGAATGCCTCAGAAGGTGACCATTTGCAGTTATGATAATAATAATAAAAAACTTTGGGACCAGTCCTCACATTTATTACCTTTATAAGTCTGAAAAGCAAAGGAAAGTTGAAGTAATATAACCACAGTTGTGGTTTCACTTAGCGATTGCTTGGCTTAATGACCAAGTTGCTAATCCCAGTTGTAGTCACTAAATGAAGATGATCTGTAGTCAGACCACAAAGACTGGGTTGGAGAACTCTGAAAACTGCTTCATAAATACTTTGATAGATAGATTGATTACATGCCATTAAGTTATTTTTTTTACTACTTACAACCTTATGGGTAGATTTTCTCAGCCAGTTCACCTGGTGGTTAGCCTTTTCTTGTCTTTCCCTCCACCTTCCCCAGCATCAGAGCCTTTTTCAGAGAGCTGGGTCTGAAGTAGGATAATTTGAACCTGGTTATCTATGCCTCAAATGAGAAGTCCTCATTGATTTATTTGATGATCCATTTATTTGTTTTCTTGGCAATCTGTGACATTTCCAGGCTTCTTCAACAAAGTTCAAAAGTGTCAACACCCTTCATATCCTGCTTCTTTAAAGTAAAATTTTCATTTCCACAGAAGGTCATAGGAAATATCATGGTTTGCATGATCCTCATCTTTATAGGTATAAACACAAATATCTTTTCCAAGGCTTTCATGGCTCCTCTACCAAGTGCTAATCGGCAACATATTCCTTTACTGCTTAAGGTTGATCCTAAAAGATAAACTATCCACCATTTTGATATCTCAACTGTCAGTTCTAAGGTTCGTTGTTCTACCTGTTGCCACTAGCTTGTTCTTCTTTATATTTAATTTGAGTCCCATTTTTTTTTCATTTTGCCCTTTGACTTTTAGTACTTGGACTTGCAGATTTTTTTTACATTTTCATGTTCTAAGTAATAAACAGTGTGATTTTCTGACTGAGAGTAGGTATTCCCAGTCTGTCATAATTTTCTGATGCAATTAGTTGTCCCATTTCATCTTTCACTGTGTTGAGCTTTCCTGTGTCCATCCTTCTTGCATTTCTACTGTAACTCCATCTTTGTTGCTTTGGATTTTCTTTTCCTACATGGTAACATCATCAACTAGTTGTCCCAAAGGTTTTAATCTAGCCATGTCATAAACACCATTACTACTCCAAAAGATTCCCAGTTTTTCCTCAGTAGCATGTTGAATGACTTCCAGCCTGACGGTTCATCATCCAGCACTATATTGTTATTTATATTTTCTATCCATGCAGTTTTCTTGGTAAAAAATACAGCAGTGGTTTACCATTGCCTCCCACAGAGTATGAATTGATGGCTTTGCCATTGTCACTAAAGTTATCATCTGGCTCCAGCATCTTCCTGTATCACTGCCACCCACTATAAGTGTGTGTTTGCTTTAGCTGGGCAGCTGAGATGACCTTCAGCCTTGGGTGACCCTGCAGGTAATATGTGCTCTTGGCATACTCCCATGACATTCTTTGCTCATCCCTCCCTCTCACACACACACAATCTGCCATAATTAGGCAGCACAGGGACTTTGATATACTGTACATAGGGAGAAAATTACAGATATTGAACCTGTAAAATAAAAGATGGCAGAACATAAATAACCTCTTTGATTTTTAAATTGAGGGTGGTTGTGTAGGAACATTGTAATTTGTCCATAGATACTGTATATTCAGCCATTACTTCTAAAGTCTTGTATTTTATATTGGGAAGTACATAAGATGATCTATAGTTACCAGCACTAGTCTAGGTATTGCCAGAGGAAAGAAAATGCCACTGTGTTAGTATACCTCTTAGACACCACAGATTAGGGAAGGATAAAATAGCCTGTTTCAACATGATTCTCTCCATATGTATTTGAATACTATTGCTGTCACTCCCAGTTAGCAATCACTGGCTGAAATAGTTGGGAGTTGAGTTCAGTACGTGGAGATTTACCAGAGTGAGAAGGGCTGTCACATTTTCTAAATAAGATTCATAGCAGGTGATCTTAGAAGCCCATTTAAGATTGCTTTCATGCCTTCAAATCACATTCCCTAAAAATGTAGGGTAGGAAAAGGCAAAATTACAGTTTCTTGTACTTTTTGAATATCCAGAAGGAATAAATAAAACTGTATGTACGAGTATATGTGTGAGGGAGAGATAATTTTGTACAGCACAGTCCATCAGCATAATACAGAATGTAATTGTATAAAATTAGTTGAATCATGCATAGAGAAGCACAATCCTGCATTTAGTAAATATATTAATTTGAATGTTGAAATGGCATTTTGAGGCTGCAGTAGAAAAACCAGCTACGTGTGTGTATTTTGATATGTGTACTGTTTAAAAGTATATGAGTGTACTACATACCACAAATTATGCAGTATTAATGAAAAGACTCCTATGTAAATGAGGAGAAAGTTTTCAAGCTGTCCATTCAGATGTGGAAAAGACAAATATACATTGGCTTTGGAAGTGGAAGATGGGATGAAAGCCACTTAAATGAAAATATAGGTTCTCAATAATTTATAAACTTTACAATCTGAATTTCTCAAGTTGGTACTACTATTGGGTTTATAGTGAAATTATAGTATTATAGTGGGCACAAGGTTTTTTTTCCTTATAAGCATTTACTTCTTTACAGTACTTTTATAAATGCCTACTTTAAAGTTACATCAATGAAATTTTGTGTCCACATAGCTGTGGACAATGTTACTGTTGCTGGACCTACTATTTTCTTCAGCATCAAAATACTTTGAAAGATGTGTTGCAGAAGTTTGATAATAAAAAAAAATGAGTATCTTTTTAAACGATAAACCATGGGCATTCTGTATTAAAGTGTCTTTTTCTACTAATGTTAAAATGGAATGTAAAGATTACATCGTTCATGAACAAATAAACTGTACATAAATTACTTGATGCCTGGTCAAGAAACTGGACATTATAATTCAGCAAGCTAAGCCCAGTCTAGCATATTATGCACATAGCCAATGATGAGCTGAGATTGGAAGAAAGCCAGTTGTTTCTATTTTTTCATTCCTGACCATTCCTACAATAGAGGTTTAAATAAAATTTTACCCCTTAGTTGTCGTCTTTGTCATCACTGAGCACTTTCTTCCATTTTTGAATGGTAGCTACAGCTTACAGGCGAAAGTTGACTCCCTGCCTGTAAAATTCTGACACTATTTTGAACAGTAATTTTTTACTGTTCTTATTGCCTTATTGCCTGTGAATGATTGAAGTACAGATCTTTACAGATCAAATATAGATCAAAGTTAACCTATTGTTCATTAGAACGATGATCATGATTTATACATTTGCAATTTCCATACATGGTTGAACTCCTCTTTCTCTGTTATACTGAAGATGACTGGGACTATAAGAATTAGCACATAATTCATAATGGTAGGATTAACCACTACTTATTAGCATGTTGGTATTGGATAACTGATTACTTTTCCCTTTTGCTGTGATCTACCAAAGTACTTAGACCAGCCAGATGAGCGTTGCTAAAATCTTAGGCTGAAATTGTAATTTCTAATCTAGAGATTAATTAGCGTAATATGTTTGTCAAATTTTCCAGCTAGACTGATTGGATATTGTTATGCACATTCTGTAAATGCCTATCGTTAAACTAACCAAATGTCTGTTTGAATTAATTGTGAATTAATTTCTACTAAGCATTTGTTTGTATTTAATGCTGATTATTATTGCCATGGAGCATAGGTGTCAAACTTGCTATGTCACGTGAAGCGTCGCGACGTATCGTGATGCTTTTTGCATTGTCGGAGCTGAGGTGGGCGCAGTCTCCATATGATGCAATCGGCCCGTCGGCTGGCAGTTTGACACCCCTGCCATAGAGTGTATTTATCTTTTTCTAAAACTGAATGCAGGTTACAAAGAGAATTTCCACTGAAAACAATAAAGGGAAGAATTGCAAAACTTGAAACAATATAACTGCAATCCCATGACAACCTAGACCAGACATGTCAAACACAAGGCCCGGGGGCCGGATCCGGCCCGCGAAGTGGTTTCATGCGGCCCGCGAAGCCATCCTGGAAACAGTGAGGGAACGGCCCCCATTGCCTTGGCCCTGGCCCAGAGACCCTCCTTCTGCCAGAGACCCTCAGATCTGTCCCACTCCTGTCCAGGCCCCCATAGGCACCCTTGATGCGAACGATGTAGAGCTGGCCATGCCCACCCAGTAGGCCATACACACTCTAGCCACGCCCACTCAGTAGGCCACACCCACCCAGGCCAGGAAAGTACACAGTCTTGTGTCACTGCTTTGCCTACCAGGATGCAATCTATTTCACCATGTTCTATTAATATTGTGACCTCCTGAGCTATACATAGATTTTACATGAGATGTTCTGGGATTCCTCTTTTTCTACTCACATTCCACAGCTTGCCATGGCCAACACTGAAAGTCTTTCTGTAAAATGCTTCAGACAGAAAGCTACCCCTCCTCCTGCAAAAGGCCAAGTCAGAAATTATTTTCCAAGTACTGTCAGCATGACAAATTTTGGGCAATATGCCCTCAGGCTGACACCCACTGATGCCAGTGATGGTGTACTTGCCAATTGGGCCAGGTTAACCAAGCCTTCCTGCCAACTGTCTTGACATCACAACAAACCACTTGCCTGAGGCAGCAATGCACGTCACCCAGAAGAGGAAATCAAGTTCAATACTTTTTTGAGATATCTTATTGGGAAAAGACAGATTTTATTTTCCTGGGCTCCAAGATCACTGCAGATGGGGACTGTAGCCAAGAAATTAAAAGACGCCTGCTCCTCGGGAGGAAAGCAATGGCAAATCTAGACAGCACACTAAAAAGCAGAGACATCACCCTGTCAACAAAAGTGCGTATAGTCAAGGCTATGGTCTTCCCAGTTGCAATGTATGGCAGTGAAAGTTGGACCATAAGAAAGGCTGAGCGCCAAAGAATTGAAGCCTTTGAACTATGGTGCTGGAGAAGACTCCTGCGAGTCCCTTGGACTGCAAGGCGATCAAACCGGTCAGTCCTAGAGGAGATCAACCCTGACTGCTCTTTAGAAGGCCAGATCCTGAAGCTAAACCTCAAATACTTTGGCCACCTAATGAGAAGAAAGGACTCACTGGAGAAGAGCCTAATGCTGGGAAAGATTGAGGGCAATAGAAGAAGGGGACGACATAGAATGAGGTGGCTGGATGGAGTCACTGAAGCAGTAGGCATGAGCTTAAATGGACTCCAGAAGATGGTAGAAGACAGGAAGGCCTGGAGGAACATTGTCCATAGGGTCGTGATGAGTCGGACACGACTTCGCAACTAACAACAACAACAAAAGGTGTCTTCATTGAATCTGAAAATCTTATCTGTTGAAAATGTTCAAGGTTTAGAAATACTTATCTCAACTGAGCTAATATTTGGATATTGCAACCATGTTCACATCACAGGAAATGAACATTGACCCTTTGATTAAATTAATATATCATCACTATTGACATACTAGCCATTAATTTCTGAAATGATAAAAACGTGGAACTGAGGAAACCTCAGAGTGACCTCATCCAAGTCAAGGGTTGCTGAGACAGGATCCGATATATTTCTAACAAAACTACACCAATTACAAAAAAATAGATTTTTATGGAGGTTTGGGTATTCAAGTAAATGTAAAAGCAGAAGGAGTTGGCTCATCTTCCCTGCAGTTCCTGTGTAATATGGAAATAAAAGGGTTATACATTTGTACTATTGGAGAAGCATCTCCTAACATTTCATCTGGCACTTCTCAAAACATACATGTATTTCCTCATCACATGAAAGTCAAACAGTTGCAAGGCTTCCTCCATTAATCCTATGAGCATTTAAAGTAATTTTATCAAATTATGTTGCACACATACCCATAGTTTAAAATATTATTTTTCAATAAGTTAAAGGTTATTAACCAAATCACATTTTACTGTATGAACAAGGAACTATGATTGGGCCTATTGAAATCTAAATCAAATGAACCAAATCCCTGCTTAAAGTATGCTGTGACTCAGATTTGTTGGAGGACACAATCAGAATAAAATGAAACTTTGAATGAGTAAGTCTGTCCTAGAATGATTGCTTGGAGCCATGGCATGAACCAGACATTGTTTTAAATGGATCTTAAAGCTTACTATGGTCTAATAGGATTTGAAGATTAGTAATTCCTATTGGAGTTTTTTGCTTTATTAGACTTTCAAGCCTGAAGATATTTCCCAGTGGCTCAACTGACATAATTAATGTTCCTAAATTTCTCAGCAGTGCTTTTTAAAAAGGGTAATGACTTGTTTTATGTCATTTCAGACAGAAGCTACTTGTCTGTTACTCATTAAAAGAACCACAGACCATAGACTTCCAGACAATAAAAATATTGCTGGTGAAGCTTAATAATGAACAGTTAAGTAGGAGAACATAACTCAATGAATCTCTAACATGTATCATTTTTATGGATGAATACAGTTGTTCATACTGTTTGAAAAATTCTGTTAGATAATATTTAGACATCAACTTCAAAAATTTAACCTGGAAGAGAAAAGAATACAAAATTCCCAAGATATCTAGCAAAAGAGACATAGAATAGTTGGTTGAATCAATAAAAAAGTATCTAATATCAGTGTAAAAATAAATTTAAAAAAAAATACTTAAGCGTCTTGTTTCTCAGTTGGAGGAGCTATCGACACCTCTGTAGGTGTGATTGTAATAGACCAATCTGGTTTCAGACCCTTTGCATCTGAACTTTCACATGCTAGTTCTCACGTATCTGGGAAAGGCTGGTTGTTATCCCTTGCTCTAATTTGGACAAAAACACACAAACCAATCATTTGTACTTTATTTTCAAAAAGGAAAATGGAGATGATGGCTCAAAGGAGCTGAGCCCAATTTGAGGGCTAATCCTGTCCTTTGTATTGTTTATTTCTTTGTAAAAGTGTTAGGCATGGCCAATAAAAGCTTTGGGGTGAGGTGCTCTATAGTTTATTACCACATACTTCTAAAAAGGCAATCAACACCTTTAATGTAGGAATTCAGTAATGGGTTGGATGAGGGAAAATAAGCTGAAATTAATGTTTTTGAGGAGAAATATGTACTTGGAATTGAGGTGAAACACATTTGAACAGAGTTTCCCTCCCCTAGAGAGCAGATTCACAATGTGGGAATGCTTATTGACTCCACTTGGACTTAAAGAGAGTGGCTACACGTGATACATATATGCCTGTTGAATCAACTGTGCTTGTTCCTGAGTCAGTGGGTTTAGTAAGCCAGCTGCCAACCAGATACAATATAAAAGGGCTGATGTTGACCCTTGAAGCCATAAAGAGTTTCAGGCCTGACTGAGAAGTAGTCAGTCAACTTGCCTACCTAATTATAGTATGAAGGTAGGAGCATTATATATGACACTTTGAGTTATACAAAATAAAAGCAGGATATGACCACCACAATAATAATAATAATAACAACAACAACAACCCCTTTTGAAGAATTTGCTGCTGCCAGAATATTTAGTATGTGCGAGAAATCCTTCTTTGGTGAGGTGTGAATGCCTTTGAAATACTTTCCTAAAGGAAATGGCTTAGTTTTCCACATCTTCAATATTCAAGGAAATTATGAAAAGCTCTCTCTTTCATCAAGTTTGGTTAATTTAATTTATTTTAACATTACTGTATTGATTTTAGCTTTTACTTAATTTTAATTGTGTTGTTTCATAATTTGTCTTTTTAATTGCTGTAAGTCACTTGGAGTGCTGCATGAAAAAAACAGAAATAAACAATAAATGATAAAATTTATCTTTTCACCTTTTGAAATAATATTACAAATATATCTATAGCCACGTATAGGCAAGAAAATTCAGTCCATAACTTTTTAGACTGTTTTCTTCTATGTATTATTAATACTGCTACTATTAAGTTAAGGCATAGAACAGTTACAATTCCATTATCTTTTTCTTGTGTCAGATAATGATTATGCTACTTTATTCAAGGGACATACTGAAATCAAAGCCCATTGCAATATATTACAAGATTAATTTTTTTTGTCTGAGAAATATAAATTGTCAATCGTAAGTTTACATGGGGAATCAATGATTCCATTTATTCTTCAGTGATTAACATTAAATAACATAAGTCATATACTCATGGATAAATTAGGAATTTGGGTGTCAAAATGCACTCTAAAATTGAGTTGGACTTATCCATGAGTGGGCTTATCCATGAGTATATATGGTGAAAAAAATAAAGTATCTGTATTTACTATATATACTTGCATTACAAGCCAATCTGCAGATAAGCAGACCCCCCCACATTTTAAAGCAAAATACAATGAAAAATGTGGGTCAGCTTATCTCCAAGTGGCATATTTCCCCTGGTATTTTGAGTAAAAAACTGAGAATCGGCTTTTGTGTGGGTGAGCTTATACACAACTATACATGTTATATATTTCGTGATTCTGTGAAAGTATACATTTCCAAATGAATCATTTTCAAAGAAGGATTCAATTTTTTAAAAGCTTAAATATATCCATGTTTAGGGCAGGAAAGTTGTACTTTAATCAACCAACCAACCCCCAAGTGCAAAAATATTTTAAATATTTGGCCCCATCACTCTAGGAATGCTCTGGAAGGTTACAGCAAGGATGCTGATTGTGTGCTGCATATGACCCTCTAGCCATGCTCTAACTAGTGCACAGTCTAGTGTTGTGTTTCTCAATCGCAGCAACTTTAAGGTGTCCCCATGTTGGCTAGGGAATTCTGGAAGGTAAAGTCCATGCATAGTAAAGTTGCTGAGATTAAAAAATGCTGATGTATTGAATACTTTGATACCCAGGAATTCTATAGTGTTGATTTTATAGCAAACTAGAATTAGGATAACTTTTTTTTCCTTGTCTCTCTACTTTTGCAGGGGGAATATTTGAAATGATGGAAAATGCACCTGTTAATGTTGAAGAACTAGCTTTCAAGTTTGCAGTGACCAATATTAACAGAAACAGAACACTGATGCCTAATACTACATTGACCTATGACATCCAGAGAATTAATCTCTTTGATAGTTTTGAAGCCTCAAGACGAGGTAACTATCTCAGCACTGTATGCCTTATTGAGTGGCCATTTTTTCTCTTAAATTTCTCAATATTTGCAGTAGTTAATCCATACATGATAACTCCATTTAGTTAATTAAATGTCTAGTTTTCTCCCAATACTCGCACACATACTGAGCATTGTGTAATTATCTGAAATGATTCAGTTTTTTGTGTAAGAGTTAAAGTAGTTACAAGTGCTGCAATATTGAAATATCTAGAAAGCCACATTAAACTTTTCTTGGCTAATATTTAGCTTTGTGATACTAATAGATTGTGACAGAAATTCAAACATTTCCTTACTTGCAAATAGAATTCTTTCTACTATTTTGAGTATGTCAGGATTTTAAACCTTAATTTGCATTCTTAATAGCATCTACATCCTAAAGCTCACCACCAGAAATATTATTTTTAAAGAGATATTTAATCTCTACACACTTCCCTTTGCCTATGGCATTGTTGTGAGGATTTGCTATATATTTTCAGTTAAGCCCTTCTAATTAAATGAAAGTATTGACAGAAAGATTTCTAAAATATAGACTTGCTCATAATGATATGGGCTGAAGTTTATTTCACTTTTCCAAGTGTGGTATTCTTTAGGTCTATCCCCAAATCCTGTTATTTATGCTGGATAAGAATTTTGGAAATGAAGACCAACACTTCTGGATTCTACAAGATTGGAGAAGATTGGTCTGCATTATAAGTTCAGCCTTAAATGTTTTAATCTCAAAAATATAAAATTTAAAAGTAGAACTGAAGGGTTTAGCATTTAAATTAACAATAAAGGAAAAAGTTAGATTTAGCTCATTTTATTTTAGAAAAATAAAAACTGCATTTAAGCCAAATAATAATTACATGCCTCACAACAGCATGGCAAACATGTTAAATATAATGGCTCATAAAACTATTAGGTATGCAGAACTTTAGAAGCCATTATTTATTGAATAAATTGGCAAACAGATCCTCCCCCTTCTCTGTATACTGCAGTCTCCATTTTGTTTTTTGATGAGACAAGACTTTTGGTGTATTGTTACCTTTTCCAGAAAAAGATAAATTGATTAATTACCTGTTTGTCAGGCATCCTGGGGAACCAGATAATAAACAGCTAAACGTGTCTAACAATTTGGGAATGAAATATAAATACTGCGTGAAGACACAATTGTTCTCCTCATATCTTTTATATCTAATCTTCTCTCTGCCCACTCTCTGTTGATTGCAAGTACTTCACTTTTGCTTATGTCATTATATAAAGTACCATGTAAGCTTATGGCAACAAATAAATAATAAACATGTTAAAAAAATTAAAAATTAGTAATATTGAAGGGAGATAAAATTACAGTTTTGTAATTCTATTGAATGAGCAGCTAGGCTGTCACTCTTGGCCAATAATCTGCTATAATTTTCTAAATATTTGTAGGCCTAAACACTTGGCTTTGGGATCTCATGTTGTGGAAAGGAAATGTTAATAATTTATTTATTTATTTATTTAGTTATATTTATATACCGCCCTATTCCCTGAGGACTCAGGGCGGTTTACAGGGAATTAAAAATCCAAAATACAAAAATTAAGAACCAAATTAAAAAATATTAAATTGACCCTGTAGTCGATTAAAAAGAACCCCAAATTAAAATTTCTCCTCAGTCTGGGCCCGAGTCTGGGCTAATGAACTTTTAAAATTATAACCTGGGAAACAATGATTATAAAACATTAACTAAAGACTTGAGACTATAAATATAAGGTGCAAATTGTTAGAAATTGATCTGATTTAAATCCTTTTAGCTTTTAAGGATAATTTTTCATAGTTTTAAGTCTCCTGGACCATGAATGTAATTTGTCACAAAAAGTACCCATTAATGTTATATGTTTTGGGGTTAATACAATATGCACAATTCATTAAAATTATCATGAATTCAGCATATGTTTTTAAATGCTAGTAATAGGTTGCTCTTTACTTTTTTGTTTTATTTCATTGCTTTCAATCTAAGAATTCTTAAGTTTATTAAATTCATAATCATTATTGTTTTAAAGTGCTATTGAACTGTTATTAGATTTATTTTTTAAATTGTTTGTTTTTTGAAAATTTAATATTTTTCTAATATATTTAATTTCCTAAAACATATCATTTATAAATTCAAAATTCTTAATAATAATGGAACTGTTTTTAATGTTTTAATGTTGAACATTTTCTTGTTCTAGTTGAGCAGTTGGCTTTTACATAGTAGATTAATATATCTTATTCAAAATCAGCCATTATAATCTTTTTTCCATTTTCTACTTAATTTCCTTTGTCAATTTGGATTATTTTTATTCCAATCATACCTTATTCTTCTAAACTAAAGAGCCAGCTATTGCAATTTTATACTATGTATTGTACTAGTACAATTATTTCAGTTGTTTTATTCATATTCTTGTTTTATCCTCTTGTTTTTACAGTTGTAGAACTCTAAAAGTTCTAAACAGTACTAAGTTCTTTTTTTCTCTCTGTAAAATTAAGGGTTTTCATAATTGCACCCCAAACCATTTGTATTTCATGAAGGCATTGCCACTGTGCCTTCTAATTTATATCTGATTACTTATTTTATTGATTTATGCTCTGAGATCAAACCAATTATATATGATTATATAATTGTCACTTCAACAGCTGCCTGCAATTAGTGCAGGTTCGCATCCCACCAGGCTCAAGGTTGACTCAGCCTTCCATCCTTCCGAGGTAGGTAAAATGAGGACCCAGATTGTTGGGGGCAATAAGCTGACTTTGTAATAATGCCGCTTGGGGGGTGGGAAGCCCTAATAAGCAGGCATATACATAGAATGAAGGCTATTGCTAAGCACATTGATTTGTTCTTTAAATTGTAAGCCGCCCTGAGTCTTCGGAGAAGGGCGGGATATAAATGGGATTAAAATAAAAATAAAAAAATAAAATAAAACAGTGGGATGTGCGGCATATAAATTTAATAAATACATCTGAAGAATGATCCCTATTTTTAGTATTTCAAAGTTTTATTAGTTTCTCATTAGAGGAATAATTAGTTAGGGTGAGGGTTGTAAAGTAGCTTAGTTTTTATCTTGATAAAATTGCACGTCTCAATTTTTCCCCCAGAGAATGAGGTGGCTGGATGGAGTCACTGAAGCAGTAGGCGTGAGCCTAGATGGACTCCAGAAGATGGTAGAGGACAGGAAGGCCTGGAGGAACATTGTCCATAGGGTCGCGATGGGTCGGACACGACTTCGCAACTAACAACAACAACAACATGCATTTTGAAGGACATTGTTCCTAATTTAGCTTTACAAAATTAAAATTCCTCTTAGTTTAGTATCTTGGGATTCTAGGATGTGTGTATCCAATGTCCTTATCATATTAAGAAAAATTGTTCAGACATTTAATTCAAACATCCCAAATACCTTTATTCTAAGTATATATTAGAACCATTCTAACCATGTAATGTTATGAGCTTTACTGGCAATAACATTAATGTAGAACATTTGCCTAGACATTACCTTAATTTGATCAGACATACCTGCTGTATGTATCATAATGAAGATATAGCCTTCTCTTATTCTTTTTCAGCTTTTGCTTGATTGGTTTTATTGATGACTTAATTGTGTCAGGAACTTCTTTAGAATTATGAGATGTTTTAAGTACAATCATATGCCCTTAATTATCTTTGTTGTCATTGGAGATATATAATAAATCACATGAGACTTAGCTATTCCTTTATTTTATGTTTTTATACTAGGCCAGCAACTATATTCCTGCTATACTTAAGGTAGCTTACCCTATTATATGAATCCCAATCTTGTATTTATAAAGACTATCAATTTCTGTATGTCATTCAGTAAAAATTTGTTAGAGCATCTTTAGGCTACTAAAGTATACCTCAAGTGTCTCAATGAAGCAAAAGGTAAGGTTACACCTTATCTGTAACATTTAAATTATTGTTCAATATTAAAATTGCTAAAATTATAAACTTGCTGAAATTTGAAAGATAGGAATAATAATAATAATAATAATAATAATAATAATAATAATAATAATAATAATAATAATAATAATAATAAATAGACTATATCGTAAAAAGGGGTATGAACTCTGGCTATAACATATTATTTGAACAGTGGTTGAAAGGATTGAAATTCACATTACATTATAATTTAAAAGAGAAGTTTTATAAAATGATATACCATTGGAATATGACTCCAAAAAAATTATCTGGAATATATAAAGGTAGTTCAAATTTTGTTGGAAATGTGGACAATTAGGAAGGGTCATTTTTTTCATAACTAATTGCCTTGTAAAAAAGCCAGAAAATTTGCGGTTCAGATACATATAATGATACAAAGAATTTTAAAGACTAATATTCAATTAGAACTTTTTTGCTGGTACTATTAGACAATTAGAAAAAGTTATGGAAGATTATTTTCATATATGATTACCACTTTGAGACTACTATATGTGCAAAAATGAAAAGACTCTGAAATACCCACAATGGAGAAATAAATGGTTGGTGAAGAGGATGGAATTAGCAAAGATGTCAACATTAACTTGTTTGCTTAAAGAAAGATTAATGACTACATTTATTAGTGATCAGAAGTCTTTAATGGACTTTTTGCTGAAAAAAAAGGGAACTGGTGATTTGTGGATTTGATGATTAGAAAGGATAGAATACAAAAATAAGGAAATTATGATGTCATCATAGAGAGGATAAAAATAGAAATGTACTTATAACTGTTAATATTGCCACTTCTTTACTACATTTTTCTTTCTTTTTTTCTTTCTTTCTTTTTCAGTTTCTTATTATTTCCCCCTATTCAGTTTGTCTTCAGTTCAAAATTTGCACTGCTTTTATTCTGCTAAAAACCTCTTAAAAATAATAACAAATAAAATAAACATAAATAAATAAAACTCATCTTTATAATCTCCTCCAGGCTCATTAGATTGGGGTTGGATAGGAAAGATCTAATACTGGATACTTATTTGTTCAATCTTCCCAGTGTAGATTGAAAACTGACATTTTCATTAATTTTACTCAATATCTTATTCTCGACACATATATTATAGCAGGACTTTTCAAACTGTATTCCACAGAACTCTGGGGCTCCACAAGAATTTGATGGGTTCCACAAGAGAAAAAAGTTTGCCCAAGCACAGCCAATTTTCTATCACCAGAGAGTGGACTTGTAATTTGATTCTGGGATTAGAAACAATTTGAAAATTCCCTTATTATTTCATTGTGCCTGTTAAAGAACTTCTGAATTTTCAAGGAAGAAGGGACAAATGCATAGCCTCCAACTTTAATCAGATTAGTCTGCTGATGTTGCCAAAAACATTAGCAAAGTAATTTAATATGCTCTAGGTGTATAACAGTTCTATGTCAATCCTCTGTCAACATCTTGTAATCAGTTTCTGAATCATCTTGAATAATTGTATTATGCTGGCTGATCTTGGTTCATAAGAACAAAATCAGGTGGTGTCCTAGATGAGTACCTATAATACCCTCAATTCAGGAAATGACAACCCACAGAGCACATACAATCCTATAGCACTCTTTCACTGTACTGCCAAAATTGGGCAACAAAAGCAAACAATAGCCCAACGCTGTGATGACAAAATAAAAGCGATAGTATAGGCTGATTTTCTGAGGGTTTTGAGTGTTTAAAAGAAGGGAAAATAATAGTCAGGCTCAAATTATCCTACTTTGGAAACATTATGCCAAGACCTAGCTTTCTGGAGAAGGCTCTACTGCTGGGAAAAATGGAAGGAAAGAGAAGACCACAACCAAGAGAAAGGTGGATAGAGTGGTTATGAATACACCATTGGAAGACCTGAAAGACCAGATTAGGGACAGATTGTCATGGAGAAAATCTATCAGTGTGGTCTCTAGGAGTCAAAAATGACTTGCACATAAGTCACTCAATGCACATTGATTGCACATAATCAATCCATCAACCAGTCAAAATTATAGAGTAGTTAAATCAAATCTTCTTAAAAAATAGAATGGTATCCATTTACCGTATATACTTGAGTATAAGCCAAATTTTTCAGCCCACTTTTTGGGCTGAAAAATCCACTTCGGCTTATACTCCAGTGAACAAAAAAAAGAACTTACCGAGGACTTGCGCGCGACCGAGGCTTCGGTGCTTCCGGGATCGCGCGCACCTCTCCCAAGCCGCCGCCGTCCGGAGACCTGCCGAAGTTTGGGGAGGTTTGGGGAGGTGCGCGCGCACGCACCTCCCCAAACCTCCCCAAACGTCGGCAGGTCTCCGGACCTCCGCGCCCTGCCTGCCTGCTTCTTTCCGCTGTCTGGCTGCCCTACGATGTAACCCGCTTCATGATAGAGTGCGACGCCTGCAAGGACTGGTTTCACGGCAGGTAACACAAAGCGGTCATTCTCGCCTTTCCCTCCCCACCTCGCCCGCCCGCTCGCTTTTTTTTCCCTCTCAAGCATCACTGGACTGGGCCAGGGAAATCAGAGAGAAGCTGGGCGTGCAGCGTCACGGCGATGGCTGGAAGCCTCGCCCAGCTAGAGACAGAGAGGAGGGAGGGAGGGCGCGCGCAGGCAGAGAGGGTTTGGTCAGGGTGGCGGCGGCGGCGGACGTGGGGAGCTGAGGCGCCGTCCAGTAGGTAGAGGCCGTTATGGGAAGGAGGCGGGAGAAGGGACGTGTGGGGGAAGTACGGGGGCCGTGTAAACGGAGTACGTGCGGCGCCGCACGGGTCTGATAGAACTGGGCCGGCAACGGGTGCTTGTGAAGCGGCTGAGGGCTGGCTAGGAAGGGGGCGGCGGCGGCGGCGCTGGCGCTTTGCGGGTGGGACAAGGCTCGAGAGAGAGAACATGGCGGAGGCGGAACCGACCCCGCCGCTCCCTGCAGGGGAGAGAAGCCGGGCAAGCGCTGCTCCAGTCCTCGCTCTTCTTCCCTCTCCCGATTTTGCCTTCCTCTCCAAGATAAGTTCGAGCGGTAGGGGAAAGTTAGAGCCCCTTTCCGAGGCCGCCCCTTACTTGGGATTGTTAGGCGAGAAGGCGACGTGGGCACGGAGGAGGAAGTAAGTCGCGCTTTACTCGTCGCTGCGGGGCGGGGAGAAAAAAAGTTCTTGCCGGCCGGACTTGGATGGCGGCAGCGGCCTCAGCTGGGAGCCGCAGCCCCGCCTAGTCCGGCTGAGCTGAACCAGCTCAACACAAAGCGATCGGGCCTTTCCTCCCCCCCCCTTTCCCTCCCCCCTCCCGCTCTAGGGCAGAGATCCCCTTCCTATCGCTCGGGGCCTTTCGTCTCTTTGGCTCGCCAGGGCTGGAGCGGCAAGAGCGAGCGGCAGAGGAGAGATGGTGGGCTCCTGGCTGCCGCTTCTGCTCTGTGCAGTTTTCCAACAGGCCTTTTTGGAGAAGAGGAGGCAGAGGCTTGCGGAGCGCGGATCCAGCCTCCGCCAGCGGCAGAGGCTTGCGGAGCGCGGATCCAGCCTCCGCCGGCAGCAGAGGCTTGCGGAGCGCGGATCCAGCTGGCGGCAGAGGCTTGCGGAGCGCGGATCCAGCCTCTGCCGGCGGCAGAGGCTTGCGGAGCGCGGATCCAGCCGGCGGCAGAGGCTTGCAGAGCGCGGATCCAGCCTCCGCCGGCGGCAGAGGCTTGCGGAGCGCGGATCCAGCCTCCGCCGGCAGCAGAGGCTTGCGGAGCGCGGATCCAGCTGGCGGCAGAGGCTTGCGGAGCGCGGATCCAGCCTCCGCCGGCGGCAGAGGCTTGCGGAGCGCGGATCCAGCTGGCGGCAGAGGCTTGCGGAGCGCGGATCCAGCCTCTGCCGCCGACAGAGGCTCGATCCGCCGTTCTGCAAGCCTCCACCGCCGGTTAATACCCTGTATTCAGCTCTGGGAAGTGGGGGGAAGGGGGAGAGAGGGGGAGTTTGGGAGGAGGGGGAGAGGGAGCTCCACGGTGCAAAAATAAAGCCCTGCCGCTCTTCGCGTTGCTTGCCCGACTGGCTGTCACGGGACCGCACGGATCGCCTCGCTCCCACCGGCAGCTGATTCCTTCGAGTTTGGTCTCGAGTGATTTTGCATTTTCTCCAGTGCTGAAAGCCACTCGGGGAACTTGAGTTACCGGCTCCCCGATCGCTCCACCCTCATCTTCTCTTCGTTCCCGCTTCCCCTTCCGAAGGTTCCTCTCGCCGTCCGTGACTAAAGTCCCACTCCCACCCCCCGCGGCAGGTTGGATCCCCCCCAACTATCTTGAGTACCTCCTAGAGCCCCGCGCTGCCCTCCCCCAGGCCACCGCAGCCGGAGAGGACGGCTCTGAAGTTCGATATTCCGCCCGTAAGTCGCAGAGGGACCCCGGGTGTTCATAATTGATCCATAAAAACCTAATACCGAATAATAATACCGAATACCGATACATCAATAAAAAGATCCAATTTGATTTTCCCCCCCGCCACACACACACACACACACAGGTTGGAGACCCTCCGACGTGGCTTGGGCACCCAGAGGCTCCCGCTGCCCCCTTTTCTCCACCGGGCGAGAGAGGCAAAACGTGCACCAGCCCTGCCCCCATCCACCTCCAGTATGGATGGCTCTGCCAAAAGAAAAGCAGCCGAAGAAAGCCTCCCATTGAGAGAATGGGGCAGTGGAGGCTTGCAGAACGGCGGATCGAGCCGAGGCTTGCAGAACGGCAGATCCCAGCCTCGGCTTATACTTGAGTCAAGAACTTTTTCCAGTTTTTGGGGGTAAAATTAGGGGTCTCGGCTTATACTCGAGTCGGCTTATACTCAAGTATATACGGTATATCTGGAGACAATATGTCAGACAAAATTGTTATTCGTAGTTATACCTAAAAATGTTTGTGTGTGAGGAAAAACTGTATATTTCCACTGATATTTCAAACTCTTTTTAAATATATTGTTACTTTCTGTGTGTATACAATGCAGAAAATGTGTTTACACAGGATAATCCAGAGTAGAAATTAGAATTAATTGGAATTAGTGTATCTATGATTACATGAAAATGATAAAGCAATTACTCTTATCTGTTCATCAAGATATATTGAAACCTTTACTCATAAATATTATATTCAAAATTGGGTTTAGATCAATAAAAAATTGTTATAATTGTTTTAAAAATCTGAGCTTAGGTCTTTTTTTGAAAAATTCTCAACAAACATAGCTGATTAAATAAACTAAAATTACTAGATGTTGACGTTTTAAAAACTTGATTCAATGTTTAATACTAGTGTACCTATAATTAATATTTATTTTATTTATTTATTTAATTCAGTTTATATACTGCCCTTTTCCCGAAGGACTCGGCGGTTTACAGGGCAAAATTAAAACAGTACAATATAAAAATTAAAATAAAATTAAATTAAATCAATAGCCCTAAAAAGTTTAAAATTAGAATTTAAAAAACCTTAAAACCCCTCAGTCCAGGCCAGATAACTCAAAAAGCCAGGTTTTTAGGTCCCGGCGAAATGAACAAAGGTCGGGGGCGATCCGGAGTTCCACCGGCAATTGATTCCATAGGGCAGGCACGCCCACAGAGAATGCCCTCCCCCTGGGGATCGCCCGTCGGCACTCCCTGACCGGCAGCACCCTGAGGAGGCCCTCCCTGTGGGAGCGCACAGGACGATGGGAGGTTGATGCTGGCAGCAGGTGCTCCCTAAGATAATCTGGACCCATGCCATTTAGGGCTTTATAGGTCATCACCAGCACCTTGAATCTCACCCGGAGGGCAACTGGAAGCCAATGCAGCTCGCGGAGAAGAGGCGTTATACGGGAGTATCGGGAAACTCCCATCACAACTCGCGTGGCCGCATTCTGCACCAGCTGAAGCCTCCGAGTGGTCCTCAAGGGCAGCCCCATGTAGAGACCATTGCAGTAGTCTATCCGGGAGGACACAAGTGCATGAGTGACTGTGCGTAGGGCATCTCAGTCCAGATAGGGCCGCAACTGGCACACCAGGCGAACCTGGGCAAAAGCCCCCCTGGCCACGGCTCCTATATGATCTTCCAAACTGAGTTGTGAGTCCAGGAGGACGCCCAAGTTGCGGGCCCTATCAATGACTTTCTGTTCTTAATTCCATAAACATCTCAGTAAAATCAAAATATCTTGCCAAAGTGAATATTTTTCTGAACTCCCATAATTAGATTAAAACAAATTATGATACCTTGGGTAGCAATTTACCAAGTATTTATTCTTAGAAATTATTTCACTGCTATTGCACTGTTATATATTTGTAACTATTTTGCCATTCATAATTTTTTTTATTTAATAAGTATGTTATTATATTCTTGGCTGACTCATATCTTCCATCAAAAATGGAAGATTTGAATCCAGCCCAGTTTAAAGGTAATGTTTAAAACCATTTTTTTAATTTCTCTTATTTATTTTGTATGATGAATTTTGTACCAGGAAGCATCATTGGTTAATTTAAAACAGTGAAGCACTGATAAGTACATAATTCCCTTTTTTCTGCTGGGTAATTACTTTTCCCTCCTCCTCCCCTCTCTCTCAGCATGTGACCAGCTTGCTCTGGGGGTAGCTGCACTATTTGGACCATCCCACAGCTCATCAGTCAGTGCAGTACAATCTATCTGCAATGCACTTGAAGTTCCACATATTCAGACACGATGGAAACATCCAACAGTGGATCTCAAAGACTCTTTTTACATCAACCTCTATCCAGACTATGCAGCCATCAGCCGGGCAGTTTTAGATTTGGTGCTACATTACAACTGGAAGATAGTAACAGTTGTATATGAAGACAGTACAAGTAAGTACCGCAAAACATTTAAAAATATTATATTAACAGAAATACTCCTGATTTTCTGCCTGCATAATTATTAGATCAGAACTTGTGGAAGCATTATGCCTTCTTCTGCTGTATTCACCATAAACAACTATGGTTGCAAGAAGACCAGGCTGGAATTAGTCTTCAGCTACAGAAATTCAATGGGTGCCCTTGGGCTAATTATTGACACTCAGCCCAACTACCTCTTGCAAGAAGGAAAAATCACTTACCACTCACTTACCCCACTCATCTCTACCTTTTAAGCTGCCCTTCACTCTGCCACTGATGCTAGACCTGTTGCCCCCACTATCACCAGCTGACCTTCTCTGTCTTCTTCTTGCTACCCATGAAATATGCCCAGCTGAAGCAGCTGCTGCTCTTTGTGAGGCCTTCGTCAGGTCTTTGTGACATCACCACACCTTGCAAGGCTTCCAGGAGACCTCCATGATTCTTCATAGTACCTCATCACAGAAGTCTCATGGAGGTGCTTATTGTTTAAAAACATTATTTATAGTTGTGCTCATTATGCTTTTTGTTTTGTCTCATTACTATTTGATGCTGGTTATATCTTTTTATGGAAAATTTGTCCTTTAGATACTTGCCTGGGGATAAGGTCCTTTGTTCTAAACAGGAAATAACCATTTACACAATTAGGGATGAATTGGAGGCACAATAACTATCACTAGCACTTAGACTTATATACTACTTCATAGTGCTTTACAGCACTCTCTAAGTCAGACATGTCAAACACAAGGCCCGGGGGCCGGATGCGGCCCGCGAAGTGGTTTCATGTGGCCCACAAAGCCATCCTGGAAACAGTGAGGGAACAGCCCCCACTGCCTTGGCCCTGGCCCAGAGACCCTCCTTCTGCCAGAGACCCTCAGATCTATCCCACTCCTGCCCAGGCCCCCATAAGGCACCCTTGATGCAAACGATGTAGAGCTGGCCATGCCCATCCAGTAGGCCATACGCACTCTAACCATGCCCACCCAGTAGGCCACGCCCACCCTGGCCATACCCACCTGGCCCCGAGGGCAACCGCAATGCTGATGCGGCCCTCAATGAAATTGAGTTTGCTCTAAGTGGTTTACAGAGTCAGCAAATTGCCCTCAGCAATTTGGGTCTTCCTTTTATTGACCTCAGACCCTAACCCTAACCCTCAGATGGATGGAAGGCCGATTCAACCTTGAGCCGGTGAAAATCAAATTGTTGGCAGTGAGCTGAATTAGCCTGCAATACTGCATTCTAACCACTTAACCACTGCCAATAGAGGAAAGTGGAATAGACATTCAATCAAGTAATCCATAGGTTCTATTTTTATTTTTTTCCTGAAGGTTTGTCGGCCCATTTTTGTATCTATTGTAAATCTTAGATTAATTTAGGAATATCAAATTCTTTTAATGATATTTTCCCTACATAGCACTTATATATTATTTATTTGTTTGTTTGTTTACTTTTCTTTAGTCCAAAGTAGGGATTTGAATCCAAACTCAGACTCTATTCTTGAAACGGGAAGCTATGAAATATCAGGGAACCATATCAAGGGACAACATGTCTGAAATTTATCAGGAGGAGGAAAAAAAACCACCCAATGATATTAACTACCTTCTCCCTTCCCAGCATGCAACATATAGGAGTGGGAAGCCCTGTTCAAATCAAAGCTAGAGCATATCGCAAAGGGATAGATCCCTTCTAATCCTAATGACAAGATCACATTTGCATCAGACGGGCTCTCATTTACTTTTGGAGCTAAATGGGGAAAAAACCCAAAAGGATAAGGGAGGAGGCTGAAAAGTAATACAATCTCTTCTTCCTTTTAATGTATTTTCTTGCCACCCCACCAAATACATTTGTAGATATGAAAAGAGATCTGTAGGCATTATGGATTAGACTTTTCCTTAATTAATCCATTTTCTCCCATTAAAATTTACCAGCAGCTATAATGTGTATTTTTCTTCCTGAGGACACCATATGATAAAGGATATTTTTGAGCCAAGAAGTCTCAAACAGTAATTACAGCAGATATTACTATGCATTTCTCTGTTATTATAACTTTCAGGAATGATTAAAGAGCTTCTTTGGTAATAGAAGCTTAAGTTAGCCAAGCTGTCGATTTGCAGCCAACTTGCATATCTCCCCTTATATTCAAAGTCTTTTCAGGGGCCCCACAAACCTGATCCAGCCAAAACCAGATTTGTTTAGTGCTTCTACAATTTTCACTTCAATAGTCATAATGGTTTGTATTTTTTATTAGCTTGTGGATGTTTAAAAACTGAAAGAAGAAAATCAGCCTACCAGGAAAAAAGTCAATTTTATCAGTTCAGTCTGAGGCCTTGAGCAAAGACAATAGCTGGCAGGAGAGCAATCACTCCGGCACATCAGAGTAACTAGAGTGATACTTTATGCTGTTTTATACATCAGTTTGCATTCTATTAGTGCAGTTCTTATGCTGCAGATGTTAAAGGGAACCATACAAAGCAAAGTAAATGGGTCCATTCACAAATCTGCTGAAGATTCATTGCCATAATTGCCATTTTTAAAGGGTTCTTTTAGGCAACTCTTGCTTGTATTCAAACTCTTTCTTTGCAGGCTCTCTTTTGACTTAATAGGAAAAAAATCTTAAATATGTATGTGCACATATATGCACAAAGGAAGAATTATTTCCATGCATGGTTGGAACAAACCAAAGAGTTCTATACAGATAGTCCTTGACTTATAACTATTTGTTTAGTGGCAGTTTGAACTTACAATGGTAGTGAAAAAAGTGACTTAGGACCATTGTTCTCACGACCATAACAACTTCCCCATAGTCAATCAAAGTTTGGATGCTTGGCAATAGGCATGTATTTATGATGGTTGCAGTTTCCCGGGGTCATGTGATCTCCTTTTGCGACCTTCTGACAAGCAAAGTCAATGGGGAAGCCTAATTCACTTAGCAACCATGTTACTAACTTAACAATTGTAGTGATTCACTTAACAACTGTGGCAAGAAAAGTCATAGACAGCTGTTTTGCTTAGCAATAGAAATTTTGGGCCCAATTAGGCTCATAAATCAAGGACTACCTATATATAGTCACTGAATTTAGCAAACCAGATCCATTCATGTTTGTAACCAGATTGTTCACCCTTCCTTACAGTTAAGCTAGAAATATTCAGCTTGAGATTCTAGACTACATCTGTCTGCCCAAGATACTGAATGTGACCCCAAGAATTCTGCAAAAGTTCTTATCAGATTTTAATTTTAAATATTGCAAAAGAAGAAAATAAAGAAGAACCAGTTTGTTCTAGTGGTTAAGGCAGTAGGCTAGTAAGCAGGAGGCTGTAAGTTCAAGTCCTACCTTAGCCACAAAAGCCAGCTGGGTGACTTTGGGCCAGTCACTCTCTCTCAGCCCAATTCACCTTACAGGGTTATTGTTGTGGGGAAAACAGGTGGAGAAAGTGTGTTGAATATGTTTACTGCATTGAGTTATTTGTAAAAATAGTAAAGGTGGGATACAAATAAAATTAAAATATTAAATATCATTTTAGAAACTGCAGGTATCATGTAAATAAAATCAAATTCCATTTTAAATGTGCTTCTATTTTTTTGGACTGGAATATCATTTAGGTTTAGGTTTAGTAGCTTTCTCAATCTGAAAAAAAGGTGTGCATTCGGATGTAATAGCAATAGTAATACTTTTGGTAGCAACTTTACTTTTTGAGGAAATATACAGAATATTCAACTGTGTGTACTTTCTCCAGCATCCTTTCCACTTTAAATTTCTGCATTTGATACCTGTGCACTATTTTTCCTGTGTAGCACCTCATTATGTTTTCATTTCTTATTTAATTGTTTACAGAAATTTCACAGAAGTAATGCATAAAATGGGAAGTTGTTTGTCAGCTCTGGTACCGACAGTCACCTTGTATAGACCACCTTATTCCCTCTGTTTCTGTCCTTGGCCAAAGCTAGCAAAACATCAGGGATTTCTAACCTAGTTGTGCCATAGTTTAAATGTACGTCCCATCCTTTACCTTGTTAAAAAGGTAAAGGTTCCCCCTCACATGCGTGCTAATCGTTTCTGACTCTAGGGGCCGGTGCTCATCTCCGTTTCAAAGCCGAAGAGCCAGCGCTTGTCCGAGGACATCTCCGTGGTCATGTGGCCGGCATGACTAGACGCCAAAGGCGCATGGAACGCTGTTACCTTCCCACCGTAGTGGTCCCTATTTTTCTACTTGCATTTTTTACGTGCTTTTGAACTGCTAGGTTGGCAGAAGCTGGGATGAGTAACAGGCGCTCATTCTGTTACGCGGCACTTGGGATTTGACCCGCCAAACTGCCGACCTTCTGATTGACAAGCTCAGCGTCCTAACCCACTGAGCCACCGCATAAGTCCAATCTTTCTGAGTTTCATTCCCTCTATAACCTGGGAGTGACTGTTCCACTTCTCCTTTGCTAAAACCACCACCATTATGTCTCCTTCATTTTGATATCTCCTTTTGAACCTTGGATTTCTGGGGCATCATTTGGCTGACTCCCTCATCTTACAGCCTATCTTGGTATTGCCGAACCTGGCCCTCTTCAAGGTGTATACAATTCCAACTTCCAAAATTCCCTAGGCAGCAGGGCCATTGTCCATGGTACTAAAGACAACATTTGGAACATGCCAGTGTTCGGGAAAACTGACCAGCAAAGAAATTGAAAGCAAAACATTTCCATATTAACAGTATGCAATTAATAATGTTTAAGAGTCAATTAATTTTACATTGCTATCCTTAGGTCCTTTTTCCCCCTTTTCTTTCTTTATTTTAATCAATAGATAATTCTTTATTTGCTATCACTTTCTGTTAGTTATATGTCCCTATTAAAATAAAAAAGTGCAAAAAAATTAAAAAAATAAAAAATATTGCTGAGTATTGCAACAGTTCACTTGCTGAATTTTTTATGAAATGTTATTCCATTTATTTACTATTTAATTGATCTTGGATATTTAAGAGGGTTTTTTATTGTAATACTTAAACTAGGGTGTACTTATATGAAACACATGAGCTTCTGAAATATTTTTCCAAAGTTTGTCATTAAATTTTGATTTTTTTATGTCAAATAAAATTATGAAATATACAACTTAGATAATCACCATTCCTAATGCAAAGATAGCAAATTTGTCATAGTCCTTCCCACTGTTTGGCTATGGCTTTCTATATATTATTCAAAGTCTACATGGGGATTGGCCTTGCACGCCCTGTTTTAAATAATAAAATTCATTTAACAACAACAACAAAACCCCTCCCACTGGCTGGAAAAAATAAATTAAGAGGGAAAGCTAAAAAATGTATTTGTCTGATAGTCCTATAAGGTCTATATGTAGAAAAAGAGTAAATACTATATAGCCCTAAAATAAATTGATGCATTTTCCAGCCAGTGGGAGGGGTTTTGTTGTTATTAAATGAATTTTATTATTTAAAACAGGGGTGTGCAAGGCCAATCCCCATGTAGACTTTGAATAATATATAGAAAGCCAAACAAAAAAATTTCCAACAACCCCAGTAAAACTCTGTGATATAGAGCTTTCCCAAAAACCTTGTTTGAAAGCATATCTCATAAAAGTTCAGAAAAGGGAGAAAAAGAATCTATAAATTTTCTCAATGAAAGATGTGATCAGTCTATCAAATTAAGCTTTTAGTTGGTGCAAACCTGAAATTTATTGCAGGACAGTGAATTTAAATGCTGAATATAAATGGCAGCAAAAATTCATTAACCAGAAATGAATGATTGGATGTCATTTTCTAGGTCTAATTCGTCTGCAAGAGCTCATCAAAGCCCCTTCAAGGTATAACATTAAAATCAAAATACGCCAATTGCCCTCTGGAAATAAAGATGCTCGGCCATTACTCAAAGAGATGAAGAGGGGCAGAGAGTTCTTTGTGATATTTGATTGTTCACATGAAACAGCAGCTGAAATCATGAAACAGGTAAGCAGGAGAGAAAGGCCCATGTCATCTGGTTTGCAGTTGCGGGAAAGCACAGAATTATTTGGCGGGGACGGTGTTAAGCTGCTGTTGACTACCATAATCGCTCTCTGAGAGCATGAAAATTCTTTCAGTCTTCCTGACTGAAGGAGAAATCCCTTTAAAAGTTATGATCAGTGTGTAGAAGATACTGAAAAATTGCCCTCTGGGATAGCACTCATCACAACAGATATAAAGATTATGCGTGTCATAAGCCTAAGCACTATCTAAATACCCGATTCTGTACATTTCGTATGGCAGACATCTGATATAAAAAATGATGGATGGCAATAAATAACAAACTTAATTTTGTCCAACTGCTAGTGACAGCTATCCTAATATATAACTTGTTCCCCCATGGGGTCATGCTTGACAGTGAAAAGTTTAAAAATATTCCAGAATTTGTTGCATGCTCCTAACATGTATTTTTGCCAAAGCTATATCCTAGGTTTCAATTTTATGGATACAGTTTCTTGTTTTATGAAGAATTATATTTTGTTATTGTTTGCCTGGGAGCTGCTAGTGTGAGCAAGGTAAAGGCTGCAAACAAATTTGTTCAAAATTGTGGCAGGTTAACAATCAACGACATAAACACAACTGCAATAGGCTGATGCGGGCAAAATCAATAATTAAAATGGGAGGCCTCTTGGTCAAATAAGTGTTGACAGGTGGTTGAAATCTTATCTCTAGATCAAAGTGTCAAGACCCATGTCTCTGAGATTCAGATAGTTTACAGTTAAATGTTTAGCTGTCTCCACTGAATCCTATTGTATTTTGTATTATTAGAATCCTTTGAACCTTTGAATTTGTAGGAAAAAACTAAAGCTATTTGTACACAAAGCAGTTATTCAGGCATGGCTGAGGCAACATGTGTCATCACTGATGTTCTGTCAGCACATGATGTTGTTTGATGACTGAAAAAATGCTGTAAATTACTAGTGAAGAAATTAATTAATATTAGCATTTGGGATGTGTGTATACACACACACACACACACACACACACACACGCCTGCTGAGAATATTATTAATGATTTAAATCAAGCTAATCAAAAACATAAAAACCCATATAAACAGCAATGATTTATCTATCTAATGTAAACTAGAATAGAGGCCTCATTAGAAACTTCTTGAATTTTTTTACGGACAGTGATTATAAACAGATGCAAGGTTATCATAATGTGTCGAAGTTATATATCATCTAGACAAGACTAACCTGTTCTGTACATTTTCAAGGTAATATGAATAGCTAAAGGAATTGAATTTTCTATAGCGTTAGCAATAACATGATTGATATCTAAAATAAGCAAAGCTATACATTACAGAAAGCAGTATTCAGCTTTTGGTATATTTTAAATTCTGAAACAAATATTAGTTGTTTAGCCTAATCACCTAATAAATAGTTTATCCCTTAATTTTATAAATAATTCCAATCATTCTAAAATACTAATATAAACCATGTATAACTAGACTTTTTAACTCTCATGTACATTTTTTATTTTTAAATTTCATTGGTCTACATGTTTGTTTTGCAACACCAGCATACATTGCATATGGAGTCTTTCTCCGTAGATGTTTGCTCCCATAAACTGTTAGGCAAAGTTCAAGATAACTCAGACTGAATACGGTATATTATTTCATAGTATATATTGTAACAATTAGGGAGATGTTGAAAATACCTTGAGATGTTGAAAAACCGAACCTTTAGTAATCTTAACATATGCCCAGGTAAAAGTTGCTATCAAGATTATTGATAGTGCATACAGTGAAAATTCACTCAATTATGAATGTTCATTCAAGAAAGAATTCATGACTGAGTGTCATAGTATGTTCACAAAACTTACTCAGATGGAGAATATAGAACATATTTGAAGCAACATTTTGAGGAAGCCATATAGGGAAGGAGACTTACATGTTTTATCAGAATGGAGGCTGGCAGAAAGTAAAGACGATGTTGCTCCATTTGGCATTGTTCATGCTTATCATTAGCATGCTGGCCTTGACAGAATACCTCTGAAAAATGTGACTTCATCCCAAAGCCAATCGCTAGATGTTTCTATGTGCATTAGAATGACAGCAGCTTCCTTCCTACTCTTTCCACAAA
Organism: Vipera berus; assembly: GCF_964194415.1. Lineage (NCBI taxonomy): Eukaryota > Metazoa > Chordata > Lepidosauria > Squamata > Viperidae > Vipera > Vipera berus. Next base: position 51,935,428 of record NC_138206.1, on the reverse strand, counting down.
GTGCAAATGGGATGCCTATATTAAATTGGTTACTCTGGGTAGATAATAAAGAAATGCTCTCTATTATTCTTTCATTACATGGGGATATAGGATTACTAAGTGAATGCCGCAAAAATCAGTGACCTGCTGTAATTACCTTAGAAAGTAGGAAAGGTCTGTATATGCTGGTAGATACTTTGATTGATTGATTGATAATACCTGAAGCATATGCATGATTCATGATATCATTATTATATTATTAAAATGTAGACCTCATCGTTCAGCTTTGTTTTATCTTATGAGTACCCAAAGGGACCCTTTGGAGTTCCAAGCTATAAATATTCCTGAATCTTTTTGTGGCTTATCCAGTTATGTATTTTGTACAGAATATCTGATTGTTCTGTCAACTGGACTACCATATATTTACATTAAAAGCCTGAACATAAAAAAACTGTTCCATGATAACAGTATAAGGCTGTCATCATGAAAATACAGTCAGTCTGCACGGTAGATGGAGCCCAGACTTCAATACATCAGCCAGCTATTTGCTGTTTTGAGGGTTAAAACTGACTGCTTTCCCCAAATTAAACATTATTACTTTGATGAAGCTTTACCTAAAAATAAGCAAGCTTTATTGGAGTAATAATGTTTAATTTGGGGAAAGCAGTCGGTTGTAACCCTCAAAACAGCAAATAGCTGACTGACGTATTAAATAAAGCTGGTTCCAAATCTTAACTTAATCATACATAATGGGAGGTTAGCATCCTGTTGTGGGTTTTACATTTCTCATGTTGATTTTATTAGTATAATACAGAACATTATACAACATGTGCTAAGGATTCAAATATTGTCTTATTTCATTGGTGTTCATTTCTATGCCTCTAATTTAGAGCAAACAAGACATGTATACTACCTGAAGAATAGCGAATGGCAGCTTCCCTTGTTGTACAAAGCCAGTCAAATTATTTAGCACCTGGTAGGGGAAGGAATTCCACTGACACCCTTTCTTTTTCCTGGCAGTGTAAATGCAATGATAATAAATTTAAAATCATTGCTGTTATATCCTGACATTCAAAAGCCACTTCCTCAGGTAGCTGTTTTATTCTGCTGACCATGAACTGCATCAAAGATTTTTACTTTGATATTTCTACACTCCAGGTCAATTTATTTACCTTAAAGTTAAATCAAAAAGTCCTCATCCAAAGGACAGCAGGTGATGATGACTTGTCTGTGGTTATCATAATTATTGCAAAGCCATTAATAATATAAATAAATAGGCATAGATTCTTCAGCTTCATGCATACTGCCCTGCATTACTCCTTTGCGCTATTCCATAGTCTATGAGGATAATGTAACAGTGTTGTTTGATATATTAGACCCTGGGGTTCCACTTACTGGGATTCTTTAGACTGAGGCAGAGAGAGAGAGAGAGAGAGAGAGAGAGAGAGAGAGAGAGAGAGAGAGAGAGAGAGAGAGAGAGAGAGAGAGAGAGAGAGAGAGAGAGAGAGAGAGAGAGAGAGAGAGAGAATAATGTGAATGTGGACAATTTTCTATGATTAGAGCTTTACTTCTGGCTCAGAAGAATTTTTTAAAAAAACACCTGATGGATTCTGCAGTCTGAAAGAGTTTAAAAACTGCAGCATTACAGAATCAATTATTATTACCTGTGCTGTGTTTTTCACTTTGGTTCATCTCCCCACTTTGTTCTTTCTCAGATTCTCTCCATGGGAATGATGACTGAATATTATCACTACTTTTTTACAACTCTGGTAAGATACTTCAGTTACTCTTTGTACCATTACCACAGAAATAGCTGAAGAGCTTCTTTTATGTACAGCCATAGTAAATTTCAAAAAATAAAATTCTGCTAAAAAATGACAGCAGCTTGTAGTCAGATCTTGGCTTGGCATATCCATCACAATCAGCAATTCACTCACTCTGTTTTCATCTCTCTTCAATCTGCTAATTAATTCAGTGAAGAACTCACACTTTAATACTGTAGCATATCCTTGAAAATATTGGGCAGGAGGAAAAGACCAAAGTTACTGGTCTATTAAATTTGTAATGATTTGGTCATAGAGTAATTATCCCCAACTAGGAACTCTAGGAACATGTGATCAAGTTGGCTCTAAACAATACACTTTTATAATCAACGTAGATGGAGTATGTCCAGTGGGTGAACGCTGAACTAGCCTTCCTTAGGTTTTCCATAGGACTTCTTTAAAATTGAGGGATGGGTCACAAAATCAGACCAGTATCCTTAATTGTTTCTGTTTATATTTTAACTGGATTAAAAACACTACCATTGTTTAGGTTTTCAGTATGTTATTGTCTTAGAGCAATCCATATTATTCAAGAGTTTTAGTAAATGAAGGCAGAGATGTTTCAAAATGAAAGTAAAGGCAACTTCTCAAAGAATTAGTACATATCAGTGGGTTATCTTTTATGAACAAAAGTTGACTATAAAAACCAATATTGTTACAAAAACCTATTTTAATATCTTTTAAAATTATTATTAATAATTTTCATAAATGTTACATTCTCACATTGAGAAGACATTTAAAATAAACAGAAAGAACCATTTCTTTTTTTTCTTTTTCTTTCCTCACTGAATTATTTCTATCATTGTGAAAAATGAGAATGTTCTACAGGTTGTCCTCGACTTATGATCACAACTGAGCCCAACATTTCTGTTGCTATGTGACTTTTGCCCCATTTTATGACTTTTCCTGCCACAGTGGTTAAATGAATCACTGCAATTATTAAGATAGTAACACAGTTGTTAAGTGTATCTGGCTTCTCCATTGACTTTGCTTGTCAGAAGGTTGCAAAAGGTGATCATATGACCCCAGGACACTGCAACCATCATAAATATGAACCGGTTGCCAAGCATCTGAATTTTGATCATGTGACCATGGGGATGCAGCAATGGTTGTGTGAAAAACCATCATAAGTCACTTTTTTCAATGCCATTCAGTTCAATAAATGAACTGTTGTAAGTTGAGGGCTTCCTGTAATTAAAGCCAGAGCATACAGTAGTATCTGGATAAATGGATGGATGGAACAAAACTAAACATATTGTATTATTTGCCTATGAAGGATAAAAATGCTAAATATATGCTGCTCAGAGCAGCTCTAGATAGATGAGAGAGAGAAGGGGGGAGTGGGGACGGGGATGGAGAGAGAGAGAGAGAGAGAGAGAGAGAGAGAGAGAGAGAGAGAGAGAGAGAGAGAGAGAGAGATTGAAGGGGTTCCTAAACTTTTTACCATCAGAGCTCCTTTAGTGTAATTTTAATATACACAACACCAAGATGAATACAATTGAACAATGAATACAATATAATGAAACCCTGAGAAAGGTGGATTTGTTGTAGCAGTATAATTAAAAGTCTGCATTTCCTCAAGGGAGGAACACCTTACAGTTTGGGAAAGCCTGATTTCCATCATCTGAAAATGTGCTTTGCCTACTATAATTTATTATATATTATTATAATTTATTAAACAATCACAATATTCCAAACAATGGGAATGGTTAAACAGTTGTCAGACAACACTGATAATATTGTTTCATGAAAATTAATATAACTGGAACTATAGATTTTTACTATAACAAGACATTTTTCATGAAACAAATTTCACACCCTAACAAATGATTTATACTTTTTCATGTTGTGTTATTTATGACATGATGTTGAAATGTGTCACACAAATTAATATCACATAAATTAGTCCTTATATTCCTGCTTTGCTCACCTCTAAATCACATGGAACTGCTTCTTTGCTGATCTAATACATACATCAGATAAATTGACAATAATTTACCCTTGTAGCAGGCAAGAGAAATGCTGAGCTTCTAAATTGTAAAATTATATTGTTTATAATGTTGTTGACTTTTTCAAGGGATGAACCAATCAATTTGTCATGATTCTCTCTCTCTCTCTCTTTGTGTAAGTGTGTGTGTGTGTGTGTGTGTGTGTGTGTGTGTGTGTGTGTTTGTAGCAGAAACATTATTATAAAAATGTTATAAATTGGCATATATATTCCAGGGCACCTTGCTTAGAATATAATATTGCAAATATCTGGAGTTCCGGGTTAACACAAATATCTATGATATCTAATAAATCATATTCAGCTCATCATTATTTAGATTTAATAATATATGCAGTGTCTAGAAAACTTGGTCAAAAATATATATTCAATATCAGTAGGGATTTGGCAGAAATTGTGAAAGGCAAAGATCAGATTTCACATTTAGCTGTATTATTTCAGCTTTAAGTTTACATGGGTGGTATTTGTTGATAGAAAATAGTATTTTCTATTTTGGACAATTTCAGTTTCTCTGCTCAAAGAATAATACAAGGATAATTAATTGGAAGCTACATAATTGATATAAAGCCCTACTAACCCAGAAGATCTGCAGTTTGGCGGGTCGAATCCCGAGTGCCGCATAACAGAGTGAGCGCCTGTTACTCGTCCCAGCTTCTGCCAACCTAGCAGTTTGAAAGCATGTAAAAATGCAAGTAGAAAAATAGGGACCACTACGGTGGGAAGGTAACAGCGTTCTGTGCGCCTTTGGCATCTAGTCATGCCGGCCACATGACCATGGAGATGTCCTCGGACAAGCGCTGGCTCTTCGGCTTTGAAACGGAGATGAGCACTGGCCCCTAGAGTAGGAAACGACTAGCACACATGAGTGGGGGAACCTTTACCTTTACTTTAGGATTAATGGAGGAAGCCTTGCAACTGTTTGACTTTCATGTGATGAGGAAATACATGTATATTTTGAGAAGTGCCAGATGAAATGTTAGGAGATGCTTCTCCAATAGTACAAATCTATAACCCTTTTATTCCATATTACACAGGAACTGCAGGAAAGATGAGCCAGCTCCTTCTGCTTTTACATTTACTTGAATACCCAAACCTCCATAAAAATCTATTTTTTTGTAATTGGTGTAGTTTTGTTAGAAATATATCGGATCCTGTCTCAGCAACCCTTGACTTGGATGAGGTCACTCTGAGGTTTCCTCAGTTCCACGTTTTTATCATTTCAGAAATTAATGGCTAGTATGTCAATAGTGATGATATATTAATTTAATCAAAGGGTCAATGTTCATTTCCTGTGATGTGAGCATGGTTGCAATATCCAAATATTAGCTCAGTTGAGATAAGTATTTCTAAACCTTGAACATTTTCAACAGATAAGATTTTCAGATTCAATGAAGACACCTTTTCCTAATAAGATATCTCACAAAAGTATTGAACTTGATTTCCTCTTCTGGGTGACGTGCTTTGCTGCCTCAGGCAATTGGTTTGTTGTGATGTCAAGACAGTTGGCAGGAAGGCTTGGTTAACCTGGCCCAATTGGCAAGTACACCATCACTGGCATCAGTGGGTGTCAGCCTGAGGGTATATTGCCCAAAATTTGTCATGCTGACAGTACTTGGAAAATAATTTCTGACTTGGCCTTTTGCAGGAGGGAGGGGTAGCTTTCTGTCTGAAGCATTTTATAGAAAGACTTTCAGTGTTGGCCATGGCAAGCTGTGGAATGTGAGTAGAAAAAGAGGAATCCCAGAACATCTCATGTAAAATCTATGTATAAAGAGGTCACACTATTAATAGAACATGGTGAAATAGATTGCATCCTGGTAGGCAAAGCAGTGACACAAGACTGTGTACTTTCCTCTTATTATTTCAACCTAAATGTTGAAAATTATTAAGGGAACATGAATTGGAAGAAGATGAGTGTGGAACTTTGGCAAGAAATCAAGGAAAAGAACATACACATAGCCTAAAACCTCATACATGCTGGCTCTTCGGCTTTGAAACGGAGATGAGCACCGGCCCCTAGAGTCAGAAACGACTAACACGCATGTGCAGGGGAAACTTTACCTTTACCTTTTTAACCCAGTGTGGTACTTTCATACTACTAGATTGAAATAATACAAAATTATTCCTTTTATCTTTAACACCTTGGTTTTTTTTCTTTTGTTGTTGTTGTATCACCAAAAAAAAGGATTTGTTTGCACTAGACCTGGAACCCTATAGGTACAGTGGAGTCAATATGACTGGATTTCGTCTGCTCAACATTGACAATACACAAGTGGCTTCTGTTGTTGATAAGTGGTCAATGGAAAGATTACAGGCACCACCCAAGCCAGAGACTGGACTCCTGGATGGCATGATGACTGTAAGTGACAAAACACTACCTGAAATGAAACAAGAAGTTATATTACTTTAGTGACAAGCAAATTCTAAGTGAGTTAGTGAGATAAAAAGCAATAACTTGAAGATTATTGCAGCTGCTCTGTGTTCATAGGCAAAGATATGGTTATATTAACGAGCTGCATAGGATTTGGAGCATCTTTGGAACCAATGCAATTGCAGTCATGTTAAACCAATTGAAATCAGGCTGCAAACTGATTCCTTTTAAGATGCAATTAGTCCAAAACTTCTATAGGGCAAAGTGTTTTGTACAGAAAGAAAGTTAGGAGAGGCTAGTTCAGGTAGATGAAGTTCATGCTGTATTTTTATAGATGGCTACAATTGAGCCATAAATGGAAATAATTTTGCAAAAAGTAGCCTTAATGCCTTTGAACAATTCTGTAGTTCTTTGAACAGTTCTGCATTTTCAGCAGTGCTGTAGAAAGTGAGACAACCCAGAATCTGCTCTTTAGAGTACAAGGCAGTGTTTACCTGCAAATGCATTGAAAACAATGTTAGTCCAAGAATTTCTGTTATCATAAGTGCATGATGTTTCACTTAATGACTATGCCTCTTAATACTCAAGTTGCTGGTACCAATTGTGGTCAGCAAGTGAGGGCTACTTGCAGATGCATCTGTCTGATGTTGTTCTTATATCCTAAAGTCTTTTCTCTTGCATCCAGTATTCTAAAGAAAAAAAGAATAAGAAACTACCGTATGTTGTTAAACAATTCAAAGTGATTCTCAGTGTACGGATTATGCTTAACTTTGTGCTTACTTGTGAGAAGTTTGGAGCTGATAGTGTGATGATAATATATTGGACTAAGTTAGGAAGATCAAGATTCAAGCCCACCCTCAGCCATGGAATGCCACTGGATGACTTTGGACCAGTCTTCAAATTCAACCTTGTGCTTCTAGAGGAAAGGCAAGATATAACAAAATACAGGAATAGCTCACATGTAATACTAATTTGTTGTATTGATTGAGACTTCAAAGGGATTCCAGAGTTGTACTGCAATTAAAGATAACTGATAAATTCATATCACCTATGTTTGCAATGATCTATGTAGGTTAATGAAACAGAGAAGTAATCTGTTAATTCCCGGAAGGATTTGCAAGGCTAGCATAGCCATGTAACTACAAAGTGGATTATCTTAGCTGTTACACAATACTGTTATTATCTCATCAGGATAATCATGCAGCTTTTCTGCTTCTTTCACTAAATTTTGTATGTCAGGGAAAATGACACTATTTTGTACTTGTAGTCTACCACATTTTTCCCCTTTAGGAAAATGTTATTCAGAATTGAAAAAATCAGAATAGCACAACAGTAGGTTGTTATATAACAATTTGCCTCAAAAAAACAAAGCCATTTTTCTTTTTCAATTAATTTTCAAATTAACTGTGAAGCTTAATAATAAATAATGCTACATTTCACTCCAGGTTTTAGTCTTTTAACCAAATCACAAGGAAAGACCAATTAAACAATGTAAAGCTCTCATCTCAACAATGTAATGTTAGCGAATTTTAATTAGTGACCTGATTCAGGGACTTGCTGGTCCAGAAAACAAATGTCTAAACTTAGGCCTACAGCTGTTTTATCATGGATAATTTATGATAAAGCCTTAAATGTATTGCGTAAAAAAATCATATGCCTACACAGAAATTCACAAACCATAGGAAGGAAATCCTGCACTGAATGTTTGGGTAAGAATAAATTGAAAGAGAAACACAAGGGATAACTTCATGCAAGTTATCTACCAGGACAGCAGAAGGTATTGGTAAGATTATTCTCTATAAGATCACCAGATTTTCAAAGACAAATATGATAGCATGAAATTTCAGCTTAGTTTACATCTGGTGAAAGTTTCTACTAAAAAGTCATTGATTGAGTTTGGATCTACAGTCTGCCTCAGCTTGTAGGTGGTTTACGAAATACAACACTAACAACAAAAGATTAAAAATAAGAAATCACATGGAAAAAAGGCTGGAAAAAAGCCACCAACCATTTTTTTTAATTCCATTTATTTTAATTCCATTTATATCCCGCCCTTCTCCGAAGACACAGGGCGGCTTACAAGCTTAGCAATAGCCTTCATTCTATGTATATGCCTGCTTATTAGGGCTTTCATACACCCCCCAAGCGGCATTATTACAAAGTCAGCTTAATTGCCCCCAACAATCTGGGTCCTCATTTTACCTACCTCGGAAGGATGGAAGGCTGAGTCAACCTTGAGCCTGGTGGGATGCGAACCTGCACTAATTGCAGGCAGCTGGTGTTACTTAAGGAGGCATTAGCCCACTGCTCCACCAAGGCTCTATATTCATTCATTCACCATTCAGAAGATCAAAAAAAATCACACAAGAGATTATAATACTCAATTTAGGGTAGATTTCAGGGCTTGCTTAAATAGAACTGGGGAGAATCTTGGAGAGAATGGTTGAAAAAGGCCATTTCTGAGACCTACCAGGTGACCTTGTTTAATCAATGACAACTATTTTAGAATGTATGTAATACTATTTGATACTATTTGAATCCTCAATTAACCAGTCCTTATGCCATGAACTGCTTTACAACTAACATTTTGAATTAACTGAGAAGTTTACTGACTGCTAATACAGCTCACAAAACAGAGGTGTTACGTAGGGATGACATGGAGTATCATCTTCTGGGTGGTCAGGAGGTACATGAATTTAATATGGAGGTGACCAGGTTCATCAGCTCAAGAACTGTTAGCCTTTCAAGATACTTCAGTCAAAAAGCACATTCATAAGTATTAACTCTTTTCTAAAATTAAATTAACATGATTGTGCAAGATTGAAAGTATTCATCCCCTTCCTGTTCTTTTTACTTTCCAGAAAATAGGGAGGCCCCCTTCTGAAATGCTTCCCATGCATGCCTCTTTTTGTGGACTAAGACAGGGGTCCTCAACCTCCGGTCTGTGGACCAGCACTGTTCCATGGCATGCCAGAAACTGGTCTTCACAAACAGTGAAGCCCCATCTATGGGTTGCAGGCAGCACATGAAGCTATGCCCCCTTCAATCCATGGCAAATCCTCTCTCCACAGAACCAGTCCCTGGTGCCCAAAAGGTTGGGGGGCTGCTGGACTAATATAGCCTTTATATGATGGTAGTCCTGCCCATGGCTCTTCTTCCTGTCTTCCTTCTCCTCCTACATACTATTATAATGACTCTGAACACTTCCTCAGAAGTCAAGCTCAGTCTCTTCCCAGATAATCAGACAAGATCACTTTTCTATCTGACAGGATACAAACTCTGCCCAATCAAAGTCCAACTGTGCAAGAATCTAGGAAACATTATACATCAGATGTTAGAATACTCCTCTCCAAAGCAGCTTACCCTTTTCTAGCAAGAAATGAATCACAGTATAAAATCATTTGCTAAAAGATGGGTGACAAATAAATTCAACAAACTAACAAATAAGACCACCAGTTTATTGTCTAGTGGATTTGATAAGGGTGGCTAAAGGAGGGTCCCTTTATTTATAAGGGTGGATAAATAGCCCATCCACAGTTGCCATTGTGGTCGTAAACTCTTGAGATTAAGGTGGTTTGTTATCATTGACCTAATTGTCATCAAAAGAGGGAGTTTGTTAAAGGAAGTGACAGGAATCTTGGGAAAACTTGCCCATGTTATGGTAAGGAAGGAAACAATAGAGAAGAATCACCTTCCATATTATATTTCAAGATTGCATTTATAATATTTTGGATGGAAGGTAAGCCAGATCTAATAGTTGAATGGGTGATGGAGAAAAGTAACTTGAAAGGTTTAAAAAAGTTAAACAAGATGCTTGAAGGACAGTTGCAAAATTTGTAATAGAAAAAAATGGGAAACACTTGATAAAGGGCTTTCTAAAATTTGGGATGGGTGGGGAGAAGGTAATGTATAGGAAATATTTTTTTAGATATCTTCTGAAAAATAGTCAAAGAACAAAGGCTTGAAGGGGTATGACAGACACAAAAGGAAAACAAGGGAAACATAAGCTTATTATAAAGAGAAATGGCTGTATTGGTAATGTGTGGGGAGGAAGAATGTTTTAACATTAGTCTTCTTTCATAAAAGAAGTGAAGTCATAGTTAGCCATGATTATGCCAGTAGTGAAGAAGAGATGTACAACTGAAAACAAAGAAAAGTGAAAAGAACACTTAATTACTTTACATGAATTCAGGGAGGTCATTACAGCCGAATGAAAGACAGCCAGTTTGGTATTGTGGTTAAGGCAGTGGACCAAAAACTGGGAGACCCAGCTGGGTGACTTTGGGCCAGTCACACACTCTGAACTTGGCAATGGCAAACCACTTTGAAATTATTGTCAAGAAAACTGCTTGGACAAGTCCAGGCAGTCATGAAGAGTCTACAAGAACTCAAAGGGACCAAATTTGGAGGTGGGGGAGATGAATTTTATCCTAAAGGACCAGTTTAGGAAATTACACTCCTATCAGCTTGATATCTGCAGTATACTGGACAAATTCCTCCAGCAGATTATGAAATAACATACTTGGGAATACTTTGATAGGAATGCAACAAAAGCCACAACTTGAGACACTAATCCAATCTCCTTTTTGTGAATTATTAGCTTACTATTTTTGAAAAATGACAGATATTGTGCGCCTGAACTTACTATTCAATAAAATCACTCAGCATCACTTATTAAATTGCAGTGATACAACTATTAGATGACTTCATAGTTGGCTGAATGACAACATCCAGAGAGTTGTCATAGATAGCTCCATATCAACTTGGATATAGCAGTGAGACAAGTGCCACAAGCCCAGGCCTCTTAATACATTTTTATTAATTGTCTGTATGAAGAGATGAGCTACTCTTCAGCCCTCATAACATGAAAAAGACTGGCCAGGAACTACAGCTGACCCCAACATTCCTAAGGTTTTGAAGACAGTTTGGCTAAAAGTGTAAAGTTTTAAAGTGTAAAAGTTAGGAAACCTCTGTTTCTTGTATGCTGTTTCAATTACTTTTTCTATTTCTGCTTTCCTGTATACTTCCCAAAGTCTTACAATTGGTTTCAGTGTACAAACAAAAAACCCCAAAAGATTAAATTGGCAGAAAACACAAAATTAGGAGGAATAGTTAGCATAGGGGAAAAAAAAGATTTCTAAAACAGAGACTGAACAGCCATTTGTCAGAAATGGTATAGGGTTTCCTGCCCCAGCAGGGGGTTGGACTAGATGATCTCCAAGGTCCCTTCCAACATTATTATTATTATTATTATTATTATTATTATTATTATTATTATTATTATTATTATTATTATTATTATTATCATCATTATCATTAATATTATTATTATGCTACCCCTCACCTGCTTTTTGTTTTTTGTTTGTCTTTTCCTCAAAACAGACAGAATCAGCTTTGATGTATGATGGTGTTTACATGGTAGCAGTAGCGTCCCAACGGGCCTTCCAAATGACAGTCAGTTCCCTCCAGTGTCACCGGCATAAGCCATGGCGGTTTGGAACTCATTTTATGAATCTGATAAAAGAGGTATATATACATATATATGGGTTCTTGGCATCAAAAATGATGCTTTCTTTACCTTTACTGAATATGGTCTATATTCTTCATAATGTTCAATGTCTTTTCAGTGTCCCGATATACTCAATTTTCCTTCTTTGACAATGCATCATGTTAAGCATTGCCAAAATTTAATTTAGTTCATTATAAAGTAAAGAAGAATTAAGTTTTAAAACATCAGTAATCCTGATCTCAGAATTAATCAAGAAACTATTGAATTTCAACTTCTGGTAAATTTCTATTTGTTGTGAGCTTGAGAAACTGAAACAAGTATTCTTTTTTTCAGAATTGCCTCAAAAGAATGTATTTGTTGAAATGCAGAAAATGAATGCTTTGTTTTCAACTATCACTTTTTCTTAAAAGTTCATTCATTCTTTCTCACAAAGAAGGCAATATTCAAATTTATGCAGCATATGTCTACAATTGTATTACAATTCTTATGTACTAGAATTGCCATCAATTGCCCTGTATGTTATATCATACAGGGAAACTCAATCCTTCCTTCCTTCCTTCCTTCCTTCTCTTTTGAGATGGCAGTGTTTTCAACTAGATTTTATACACCTAGATAGACAACTGAGTGCTATTACAGATGAATTGGATACCTAGAGCTAAAATCTAGATCCTCTTTTGATTACCTCAGAATCTTTTCATACCATGGGACTTTTGGGAGGGAAATTGGATAGTTCATTTTGTATAAGTGTGTGTTTGGGTGGATATAAATGCATATTATTTTGCTAAATGGATTTCCTTCTGACCTTAGAATTTACAGTTCTTCACATTAGCACTAAAATTTTTACAGATGCTATGAATAACGAGGTGGAATAATCACAGGCTAGATTTCCTATTTTAAGAATATGGATACAGTTTGGAAAATTTGAGAAACAGAATGGCACATTCAAATTGTATGTTGTACTGTTGTACTATTGATCTAAAGGTAATCCATTTATTTCTATTGCAATAAAAGATTATTTTTTAAGTCCTATTTGTGTTATATTTACTATTAACAGGTCCATATATTAACTTGACAAATGTATATAAATCAGATCTGTATTTCAGCAGCAACATATCTTAGAATGATTACAAACTTTAAATACCACAGAATTTTTCACTGACCTTTTTTGATGGTTTGCGTATAGAAGAGATTGAACAAAGTAATTGTCTATGCAGCACAGGAAATACCAAAAGAGGAATCTATATTTTTTTAAATTGCAATTTCTATGAAGACACTCATTATTTGCTGGGTACCTGATAAACTTCCAAGAAATACAGCAAGCTGATTTTCCTAGCTGAAAATAGTCTATCTGTTTTAAAGTTTTATATTTCTAAATAAAGTCCACAATATTAAAAACATAAATTCTGACTTAATAGATTTTTCTTGATAGAAATCACCACCATCACTATTTCAGGGTTGGAAAACATCCATCTATCTATCTATCTATCTATCTATCTATCTATCTATCTATCTATCTATCTATCCATCCATCCATCCATCCATCTATCTTTTTCCTGCCTTTATTCTTTTTACAAATAACTCAAGCTGTCAAACATATCCAACATACCTTTCTTCTCCTATTTTCCTCATAACAACACCATGAGATGGTTTGGGCTGAGAGAAAGTGGTCATCTCATGAACATTAGTTGTAACTTTTAGAAAACATATACTTAAATAGTAGCTTTGCAGATATCTAACAATGTCCAAGTTCCACAAAAAGACCAAAAAAAACCAAACAAAAACAAAGTCCCCAAACAAAAAATCAAAACACCCTACAATTATTTCATAGTACAAATGAAACATTCTGGTATATGTAGGAGAAATGTGTATGGTTGTTGTTGTTGTTAGCTGCGAAGTCATGTCCGACCCATCACGACCCTATGGACGACGTTCCTCCAGGCCTTCCTGTCCACTACCATCTTCTGGAGTCCATTTAAGCTCACGCCTACTGCTTCAGAAATGTGTATATGTAGGTCATATACTAGTTTTCATGTGGATTGATATGATGTACTGTATATTGCCTAAGACCAATATTCAGATACAATCAGTCATGGGAATACATCGTTTCCCAAAAGTCCCCTCCCCAGAGTCTTATGTCATTTGATATCTAAAAGTAGTTTAATGCTTCACTCTCCCTTTGAAAATGAGTATATTCCTTAAGAAAAAGCAGTAATTTTCTTGCAAAAGCAAGCATGCTTCCCCCCCCCCAAGTAACAAATGGAGGAACTGATGGCACTTTTGAGAAGAAAAATATAGCAATCTCTTTCCTCACATTTATTTTCCTTTTCAAATCAATTAGCCTCAGAAAATTGGTCAGGATAATAAGGTCACTGGCCATCTTTTTCAGTGTATTGTATAATATTTTCATTTAGTTAAATAATTGTTCCTAAATGTGTCCCCTTCAAAATATTTTCCTAAAACAGCTGCTGAATGAGGAATAATAATAAACAAACTGTACATAAAGATATATATCATATTCACCATTTGATCTACACTTGGCTATTTTTTTCTTATCATGGCAAGATAATTTGCTAGATTTTGAAGAAAAGCTGAATGCTGAAAACCAAACCAAACCAAACCAAACAAAACACCAACCCACCACACACGAAGAAACAGAAACACCAGGCTGCAGAACAGATTTCAAGACCATCTTTATAATTTGTAACAAATCGTTGGTTTTAAAACCATACTGAAATCAATTTTCCCATGTTTGTGACAAAATTCAGTCATTTTGTCTGTTTGTTTGGAACACTTATATGATTATTTAATTAATGAACATATGAAGATTTGGAATTGGAATTAGGAGCTGCCAGGCTCTTTGTGACCCTTACACAGAATAAATAGGTTGCAGTATTACAAGGTCACAGATGAGTAAAGTTCCTCTTCACTTTCTACACACATATAGGCAGAGTTTATTCTGTTGTGAATACAAGTGCATTCTTTATGCTCTCATCATATAAGTGCATAGCTGCTTTCTGTGTGTTCCATGTCAGAATAACAAGGACACACATTTACACATTGGGTAGTATGGGTGCTGCATTTTTATATATCCTTGTTTTCAGAAATTCAGTGAACATCCATCCTAAACAGTATTAGAACAACCATTTGTCTAACAAAAAGTAATCATCAAATCAACTTTCAGTGCGTTATATGTGTCTTTCTGTGTGTGAACCTAACTGGGATACATCACATTGCTGTGATGTGACAGAGCTTTGTGGAAGCATAAGAGTCAATTTCTTTTTTTAATTATTATATACATATATATAATTCCTTTCTTTCAATTTCATCGATGCTTAAAATATATATAAAATTGTTTTTAATTAATAATAGAAGAAAAGGGAAGCAAAATACAAAACAATGTTACAGTAATGGAGATGCATACATAAAAAGTGCTCTAAAAGTGATAGAAATACAACAAAGGAAAAAAATACAGTATGTCATTACAATAACACACAGTTATATATACTTCCATATATACTTTTCTAATAAAAATATTAGTCAAATATGTATGCATTTCTAATACATTGATGTAACCATCGTGTTTTTAAAACACCATCAATGAACCTCTTCCTATCCCAGGATTTTGGTAAGGACTTGATAGGTGGATAAAAATGCCAAATTCAGTCTAAATATCTGACTAACTAATAATAGAAAAGGCATGTATGTGCCTTGTCCTACCTATGTGGATTGAATGAGTATTATATATGGTTTATACTGAACATTAGTGACATGAAATGGAAAATTTGGGATCAATATAAAAATCCTTGATACAAGAGGTTGAGATCAAACTAGATATATAAAATGTACAGTAGTAATGTTACCATAAATGAGGTGCAGATGGAGATATTATTATCTCAAGTCACTTCAAAAACTATTACTTTTTGTCATAAATTATGCTAATGGTTCCAAGAGTTGAATAATATTGTGATAAATGATAATTTAATATTCCTTAAAATTCCTTTCTTTCAATTTCATCAGTCCATAATCTTCTTTTTGGCTTCAATGTTTGTATTGTTTGATATCATTATTACAGGTAGTCCTCAACTTATAACCAGTTATTTAATGACCGTTTGAAGTTACAACGGCTGGGAAAAATTTGTAAAGCACTTCCAATGTCATAAAATGTCCCCTGTCCCCCTTGGGTGCTTGGCAACTTGTTACCAAGGTGATCTAGCTGCTTGGCAACGTGTTACCAAGCACCCTGTGAACATGTGGTTTCCCACCCCCACTCTCCCACCCTCGAGAAAGCCAAACTGTTGCTACCTGCTGAAGGGTTTCCACTCCCCTCCCTACACTAGGAAGGGTGTGTGTAAATCCTTGGTCAGAGTGCAAAAGGAAAGTTTGGATCTTTGGAACTTTGCAGAACTTCACTTCTGTGGATGGAAGGGAAGGGAATTCCTGAACTGGGTTAGAGAAACAAAGTTTGGATTCTGAAGATCTGAGCTCCATTCCTGCACTGTTCAGGTTCTTCTGTGCATGGAAGGGAACTGCCGGGCTACCTTTGGCAGGCAGCTCTTTTGTTCTGTCTGTTTACACAGTCACTTAACAGCCGCAACTGTAAGAGACAGTAATGCAGCCCTTAAGCCAAAGTATGGTGTGGGTAACTACGTAGCTATTAATGAAATGATAAGTTAAGGAAAAGTACTGAATTAATCAAACAAGGGTACTTTTATCAGTTTCAAAAGTAATTATAGCAAGGAATAGAAGTTACCCATCTATTTTTGATAGATTCATAAAAGCTGAGGCTAAACATACGTACTGCACATAATCATATTTCTATCTCCCTGTTTATCTTTTTTTTTAGGGCCGCTGGAATGGTTTGACAGGACGGATTTCTTTCAACAAAACAGATGGTTTAAGAAAAGATTTTGATTTGGATATCATCAGCCTGAAGGAAGAAGGAATGGAAAAGGTAACCAGTTTCGTACCACTGTATTCCTAATATGTCTCGGATGGTACAGTCAGCAAGACTTTAGATATTTAAAGGCCTACTGCACGGGTAGGCAACCTCGGCTGTTTTATGACTCATGGACTTCAACTCCCAGAATTCCTGAGTCAGCATAGCTGGCTCAGGAATTCTGGGAGTTGAAGTCCATGAGTCATAAAAGAACCGAGGTTGCCTACCCCTGGCCTAGTGGACTACAGGTGGATATATTGCTACCTATACCATAAGCTGACCAAATCACATTGACATGAACATTCAAGGCTTTTCTCCACCACTAACTTCTCATAGCATACTATGTAAATTTATTTTTTTTCTCAGATTGAAAAAAATACTGCTGTGGACCCATTTCATATTATTAAAAATCATTTATATTGGCAGCAAACATACAAGAATAATGTATTAAAATGAAATACCATAAAATTGGAAGACTGCTATTGTTTTCTTCTGCAAAAGATAAGATAAGCAAATTGTGTTGTTTTTCTTATTCCATATACTAATATAAACAAGTTTAGATATAAGGACAATATCTTCCTTTAACACTTACCATTATGCCAGGTAGAGACCACGACTATTTTAAATTGAGCCTACATTCTGCCATCATTCTTTAAATTATTTTTTAAATATATTCCCTGCAGCATTATAGACCATAATACTTTTAAGCAGGTTAATTTGGAGATGGCTCTATCTTATTCACAATTTATTTATTTATTTATTTATTTATTTATTTATTTATTTATTTATTTATTTATTTTATTACATTTATATACCGCCCTTTCCCGGAGGACTCAGGGCGGTTTACAGGGTAATTAAAAACCAAAAATACAAAAGTTAAAAAACCAAGTTTAAAAAAGATTAAATTTATCCCTGTATAAATAAAACCCCAATTAATATAAATTAATCCTCAGCCTGGGCCAGAGAGCTCGAAGAGCCAGGTCTTCAGGGCCCGGCGGAATGAACGGAGATCGGGGGCGGTCCTCAGCTCCACTGGCATCTGGTTCCAAAGGGCAGGCGCTCCCACTGAGAAGGCCCTATCCCTGGGTGTCGTCCGCTGGCAATCTCTTACCGGTGGCACCCTGAGAAGACCCTCCCTGTGGGAGCGCACTGGACGAAGGGAACTTGATGCCGGCAGCAGGTGTTCCCTCAGATATCCCGGACCCAAGCCATGTAGGGCTTTATAGGTCATCACCAGCACCTTGAATTTCACCCGGAGGGCAACCGGAAGCCAATGCAGCTCGCGGAGTAGAGGTGTTACATGGGAGTATCGGGAGACCCCCATCACAACTCGCGCGGCCGCATTCTGCACCAGCTGAAGCCTCCGAGTGGTCCTCAAGGGCAGCCCCATGTAGAGAGCGTTGCAGTAGTCCAAACGGGAGGTCACGAGCGCATGAGTGACTGTGCGTAGGGCATCTCGGTCCAGATAGGGTCGCAACTGGCGCACCAGGCGAACCTGGGCAAAAGCCCCCCTGGTCACGGCTCCTATATGGTCTTCAAAATTGAGTCGTGAATCCAGGAGGACGCCCAAGTTGCGAGCCCTATCAACGGGGGGTAACACCTCACCCCCCATCGTTAGAGATGGAATAATCTGGTTGACCCGAGATGCCGATATGCACAGCCACTCAGTCTTGGCGGGATTGAGACGAAGCCTGTTTCTCCCCATCCAGACCTGGACCGCCTCCAGGCACCGGGACATCACGGCGAGGGCATTGCTGGGTTGGTTCGGGGTGGAAAGAAAAAGTTGGGTATCATCAGCGTACTGATGATACCCCACCCCGAAACCACGAATGATCTCACCCAGCGGCTTCATATAGATGTTGAACAGGAGGGGCGAGAGAACCGACCCCTGAGGAACTCCACAAATGAGAGGCCTCGGGGCGGATCTCTGCCCTCCCGTCAACACCGACTGCGAGCGGCCCAGGAGATAGGAGGAGAACCACCGTAAAACGGTGCCTCCCACTCCCAACCCCCTGAGACGCCGCAGCAGGATACCATGGTCGATGGTATCAAAAGCCGCTGAGAGATCTAATAGGACCAGGACAGAGGAGCAACCCCTGTCCCTAGCCCTCCAGAGATCATTCACCAGCGCGACCAATGCCGTCTCCGTGCTGTATCCGGGCCTGAAACCCGATTGGTACGGGTCCAGATAATCAGTTTCCGCCAGGAACAGAGGAAGCTGGTGCGCCACCACACTCTCAACAACCTTCGCCAAAAAGCGAAGGTTGAAGACTGGACGATAGTTATTTAAAACAGCCGGGTCCAGGGCAGGCTTCTTGAGGAGGGGTCTCACCACCGTCTCCTTCAAGGCGGCAGGGAAGACACCCTTCTTCAAAGAAGCAGTTATTACTGCATGGAACCAGCCTTGTGTCCCCTCCCGGGCCGCATAAGCTAGCCAGGAGGGGCACGGATCCAACAAACAGGTGGTGGTGCTCAGCCTCCCCATGATCCTGTCCACATCATCAGGGGAAACAGGGTCGAACTCAGTCCAGATAACATGCTCAAGACCGTCCGATTCCTCCACATCAGACTCTGCCCAGTCAGAGTCCAGACCGGTCCGGATCTGAGCGATTTAGTCCGCCAGATGATGACTAAACTCCTCGGCTCGTCCCCGCAAGGGATCCTCCCTCACCTCCTGATTAAGGAGGGAGCGAGTTACCCTAAACAGGGCGGCCAGGCGATTATCTGCGGACGCGATAAGGGCAGCAAAGTAGTTAGACTTCGCCGTCCTTATCGCCGCAAGATAAGACCTTATAAAGGTTCTTAACTGCAATCGGTCAGATTCGGATCGGCTGGACCTCCAACCGCTCTCTAGACCTCGTCTCCGACGCTTCATCTCCCGGAGCTCCGCAGAGAACCATGGAGCCCAACGGGATCTGCGCCGGGTCAGAGGTCGCAAGGGTACAACGCAGTCAAGTGCCCCGGCGGCCGCCCTTTCCCAGGCATCCACCAGAGCATCAACTGGGCTGTGGGTAAGGGCCAATTTGAAATGGGTATAGTAACATTTCACAACTGCCTTATTGTGAACAATTTTCAAAGTATTATGCATGGGCATAGAACTATCCCATCCATTTCTGTTATCCTAAAAAAGAAGGAAATGTTTTCATTTTAAAGAAAAGTAAATTTGATAAGCTTTGTATCAAGCTATCCCAAGAACATTGGCATCCTCTTGAAAGAATCCTGTTTTTCAGAGGCTTTGTGCAAGATCAGCAAATCGAATAAATTTGTTTCTATATATGGAGAACATTTTTTGAACAATGTGTAATGTAATGTAATAGATTTCCAACCTAAACTTATCTTTTCTAGTTGGTTTGCAACTCTTTTTATCTGGAGAAATTGATTTGTGCATTCATGTTGTTGATCTTTCATCTTAGGCATATTTTCCCCCTCAAATTTTCAAAACTGTTATAACTATCATAAACAAAATGATAAGAAAACAAAAGGCTTTTTTTTACTCTTCCAAGATCAGAAAATGACTTTTGGAGTATTTTGCTAACACAGTAAAATCTAAGACAGGACATTGGTTTATGGTCTTATTTTCTTATTTATTTGTTACCAAAGTGTTCCTTCTATATTCTCTACCAAGGTTAGAAGGAGACATCTCTGGGCTCATGGTAAACCCCACATTCCATTGTATGTGATCAATAGTACCTATATTTGAGGAGCAGTACTGTCTTCTGCCTGAAGCTTGCATAGACAAGTTGCTTTTTTTTTTAATCCCATTTATATCCCGCCCTTCTCCGAAGACTCAGGGCGGCTTACAATTTAAAGCACAAATCAATGTGCTTAGCAATAGCCTTCATTCTATATATATGCCTGCTTATTAGGGCTTTCCCCCCCCCCCCCAAGCGGCATTATTACAAAGTCAGCTTATTGCCCCCAACAATCTGGGTCCTTCCTGGAGACAACAGGAAGCAATGATGGCACAGTACAGGTCTGGTGTGCAAGAATTAATAATCACTAACTGACAGCAAAGAGTTAAGCATTTAGGTATCTCTTTGCTATTGTTTACTGGCTCCCCCTGGTGCTCTGATACACTCATTGGGCCATGTAAGGAAATACTGAAGTTATTCTATGCTGGCTACAGCAGGCCATGATCTGGTTTGTTATATTCAAAAGCTATCACTTTTATAGTTTTGCCATTGTTCACCATCTTCTCTTTGAAATTATTCACAAGGCTTTCAAGAAAACAATTGTAATAGAAGATAAGACTCCTCCATGCAGCCCTATCTTGATGGTGGCTTTTTTTTAAAAAAGATGCTTTTTAGTATATTATAGCGCTTTTCCTCAACTGGTCCAATATGCCCCAATGTATTTAAAGCTTCTAAACAAAGGTTGTTATTTATACTATTAACCCAACCAAATTCAGAGAATATCCAACACAAGGCACAACATGGTGTGTTGTTCATCCTTTTTAGATGGGGTTGCAAGACTTGATATTACTGTCATATGCTCTGCATTATCTCACCTATTTGTGTTGTATGCAGTTCTTCATATCAAGGTCATTGACAGGCTTCTCCAGGGGGGCTGTCAATTGGCACAAAACATAAAAGTCACTTCTTCAATGAAGCAGGACTGAAAAATGATGTATAACTGATCTTTATTTAAAAAAAATGCCAGGTATAGGATTAATAAGCTATAAGTTCTACACATTCGTAATTTCCTGAATTATTGTTATACATATTCATCTTTAGTTCAATCTGTTTACCACAGAAATGTGAAAAGGTATGTGAAAGGTTTATTTTCATGCTCTGTCATGCACTGGCCAAGAATAAGATCCAACTGGACACTAAGATCCAGTGTTCTAAGGTAAGATCCATTATGGAGTGATCCCAAACTTGGATCTCATCGTGGAATGGAGCCGCTTGTTTTGTAAGAAACTTTGTAACATACTTAATTGCCGGCGGGTGACACCCAAGGATAGGGCCTTCTCAGTGGGGGCGCCTGCCCTCTGGAACCAGCTGCCAGTGGAGCTGAGGACTGCCCCCGACCTCCGGTCATTCCGCCGGGGCCTGAAGACCTGGCTCTTCGAGCTCTCGGGCCCAGGCTGAGGAGTAATTTATTTTAATCGGGGTTTTAATTGCACAGGGTTAGTTTAATCTTTTTTAAATTGGTTTTAACTTTTGTATTGCTGGTCTTTTAACTCCCTGTAAACCGCCCTGAGTCCTCAGGGAAAGGGCGGTATATAAATGTAATAAAATAAAAATAAAAATTATGTATGCCTAATATGTGAGTTCTCTGCATATTTGTTCTGTAAATGCTAGGACATAACACCCTTCAAAATACAGTATTTCCTACCTTTTCATATTTCTTTCCATTTAAAAATCCCCTTTTATAAAAGCATATTTTATAGTTGTGAATCAGTGGAAGTTTACAGTATAGATAAAACAGAAAATATTTCCTATTGATTTAGCAACCATTTCTAGCTACATCTCTCTCTACTATCTAATGTTCAGACCAGTTCAGAGGATGCCAAACAATGCTTTGTTTTTGAATATGTTTGTGCTACTCAATCCTGTTCTGATTTCGTGGATATTGAGAGTTTCTATTGACAAATACATTTTGCATTTTGCATTTCTTTAATAATTTATGAAAGGCCACCTAAGTGGATTTTTGTCTACAAAGATTAGATAAGAATATTTTCTGCTGATATATTTGGTTTTTCATTGATTGAAAGCCTGGGTTTGAAACCCAAGCTCCGTGCTCCTGTTACTTGCCTGAGTTCCTGCACACCTAGCAGTTTGAAAGCATGCTAATTACAAATAGATTAATAGATTGTACTGCTTTGGGGGGCATATCTTTGTTTTTCATTACTCCATTTTTCCAGTAATCTGAAGATTTATGGGGTGTAACCTATTTTATGAAGTATTAGAAATACTGACGTGTGTGTGTGTGTGTGTGTGTGTGTGTGTGTGTGTGTGTGTGTGTTTCTCTTCATCAGCCAGCCACAGAAGGAAGATAAGAAACAAATAGGTCCTAAAAGTTAAATCAGAACCCATATCAATATTTTATTGTTTGATGTTTTCAGGAAGCTTGTTGATCTGATCTCGAGATAGTGAATTCAAAACAGGAGGAAACAGTTGCTGGTCAATTTGACATCAAGCAGGAATTTTAAGGGGGTAGCACAGTTTCAATAAATACAGGAAATATTTGTTTGTTTTGTTATTTGAGACTTTTTAGATTTAGTCTGCTAGTAATTTTCATGCAACTAAAATTTTAGCCTAGAATTATGTGTATCAAAACTAATTGGAGACAGAGTCAAGTGTAGAATTATAATCTCTTGGACAGCCTAGCCTTGTTTCCTTTAAATCTACAGTATAGGATTACCGTATTTTTCCGGCGTATAAGACGACTGGGCGTATAAGACGACCCCCTACATTTCCTGTTAAATTATAGGGTTTGGGCTATACTCGCCGTATAAGACTACCCCTCTTCCAACGCACACCAAATAAAAATTTAAAAACATCAGATTTGATTTTAATATGGTAATTTTAATTCAAATGCTTATGACATGCAGGTACTTAGTAGGAAAACTGTCACTTATAAACATAAGGCTGTTTGTCATCAAACATGTAAACATAAAACAGTGCAAGTGGATTAAACTTAATAATAATAATAATAATAATAATAATAATAATAATAATAATAATAATAATAATAATAATAATAATAATAATAAGAAGAAGAAGAAGAAGAAGAAGAAGAAGAAGAAGAAGAAGAGGAAGAAGAAGAAGAAGAAGAAGAAGAAGAAGAAGAAGAAGAAGAAGAAGAAGAAGAAGAAGAAGAAGAAGAAGAAGAAGAAGAAGAAGAAGAAGAAGAAGAAGAAGAAGTTGGAAGGGACCTTGGAGGTCATCTAGTCCAACCCCCTGCTAAGGCAGGAAACCCTATACCATTTCAGACAAATGGCTGTCCAGTCTCTTCTTAAAAACTTCCAGTGTTGGAGCATTCACCACTTCTGGAGGCAGGTTGTTCCACTGGTTAATTGTTCTAACTGTCAGGAAGTTTCTCCTTAATTCTAGGTTGCTTCTCTCCTTGACTAGTTTCCATCCATTGCTTCTTGTCCTGCTTTCAGGTGCTTTGGAGAATAGCTTGGCTCCCTCTTCTTTGTGGCAGCCCCTGAGATATTGGAACACTGCTATCATGTCACCCCTCACCCTTCTCTTCGTTAAACTACACATACCCAATTCCAGCAACCCTTTTCCTATTTTCCTATTTTCCTAATTCACTTTTTCACTTTTCCTAATTCACTCTAAAGCTTTCCCTGTGCAGAGCCTTAAGTAACACCAGCTGCCTGCAATTAGTGCAGGTTCACATCCCATCAGGCTCAAGGTTGAGTCAGCCTTCCATCATTCCGAGGTAGGTAAAATGAGGACTCAGATTGTTGGGAGCAATAAGCTGACTTTGTAATAATGCTGCTTGTGGGGGGGGGGGGTGGGTGAAAGCTCTAATAGGCAGGCATATACATAGAATGAAGGCTATTGCTAAGCACATTGATTTGTACTTTAAATTGTAAGCCGCCCTGAGTCTTCGGAGAAGGGTGGGATATAAATGGGATTTAAAAAAAAGACCAAATGGGAGATCCGCTCCAGGTTTTTCAGCCAGCCCACCCAGTTCCTGAGTCAAATGTGTCCTTAGAGCTAAGCTGCTGCTCTGCTAGCATTCCCCACCTGCCTTTCAAATTGCTCTTGCATTCCCCACCTGCCTACAGCTGCTCTTAAACTTTAGAAGGAAAGAAGCCCAGACCCCAGCCTGTAAAAAATCACAGACTGCAGCTTCTACTCCAATTGGTCCCGCTTTCCCTGCGCAGACTAAATGGAAGATCCGCTCCAGGTTTTCCAGCCAACCCTGTCCCTAAAGTTTCAGCACCCGGCGTATAAGACGACCCCTGACTTTTGAGAAGATTTTCATGGGTTAAAAAGTCGTCTTATACGCCGGAATCTACGGTAGATGTGATAGAAGAGCCACTTTCTACTTTTGTTGCTGACTTATTGGGATAATTTATTTCACATATTTTGGGATGGAGAATGGTATAGTTCTCATTGTTGCTGCTCAACTGTAAAAGTAGCCAATTCGATTTCCAAAAGAATAATTTCAAAAACACTTCTACCTCGTATCCCAGACAGTGAGCTATTTCTGTGATTTTTCCTTTTATTGAATAGTTTCTGAACATCAGCTTTTTCAACCGGGGGTTCTATTTTAAAAAGACAAACTTTAGCTGATTCCGCAAGCATTCTGTAGGCTAGTTAAGGATGGAAAGCTTCTTGAACTGACTCTGAGGCAATTTGTCTTTCAAGCAGGCCTAGAGAAAAGAAGCCATCAGAGTGTATATTGATGAAGTGATAATAAGTAAATGGACCGATAATAGGTAAATGGTATGTGTGGGGGAAGTTGCAAAATACGGAAAAAGTTCCTGATCTTGGTGTACTACAACTTGAATATATGGCATAAATCTGATTTTTTTTATTAAGAAAAAAGACCATGTGCAGTCTGGAACGGTTTCCGCCTTGCTCCCTACTTGCAAGGACACTCTTCACTCTTATGAATATCTTATTTACTTCACTATTTCTGTTACAATATACACTTCATGGTTTGTACCAATTGACAGCACTAGTGTGAAGTTATCCAATTGTTTACTTGTAACATTTGTCTTTAATATAAACCTTGCAGAACTTCTTACAGCTCGTGTAACTTTTATTTTTAATGAGGAGCTAAATATGATAGCTCCTACATAATTAAAAGCTTTATGAATTTGCAAGAATGACTAGGAACTAAATGTTAAAAAAATCTGAAACAGGTGACTTTTTTTCACTCAATGTAAGCATTTATGCACACGTCTTCCTGTAAAACCTGTTACAAACATGCTGATATTTTGGCCCTTTATTATTCTCTCACTGCCAAAGAATGGATCCAAATCATTATAACTAGTTTTGAAGAGCTGTGTGCTTGCTATTTCAACCAAAGTATATGCCACTGGCTGAATATTATTGCCACTGATACTATTAACACTAAATATTCTTTGAATTGTTGAATGTCATAATTTAATACCTGGTTTTTTTCAAAGTGACATTTATTTCCCTTCAGCTAAATAAAGCAAAACTTGTTTGCATCTGTATTATGTTTATAATGAAATCTCTTTTGAAACAAATATGGAAAAATTAATAAAAATGACCCTTTGAAATTAACACAAACCCGGTGTGTAATAGGTAACCTGTAGATTCTTGTAAACTACCTTGAGCATTGGAATATACAAAGATTTATATAAACTATAAATCAATCATAAATCAAAGAAATAAATGTATTAGCAATACACAGTCTATTTACTTATTTTCATGCTTTAATTTTAATAAATAGTATGTGCTATGTGTTTGAAAGGAAATGGATATGCAATATTTTTTTACTTACATCTAAGTGTTTAATAATATATGTACAAGCGAAAAATGGTTTCTTCCAGTCTATGATAATTTATATTTACAGCTGCCCAAATGCATAAATATATTGTAAATTTAATTGACATGCCTTTATATCTTAGAATTGGTGTAAAATTCTAATTAATTATCAAAGCCACAGCATATATTGTGTAGGTAGACAAGGATCTACAATAGCTGAAACTAGGAGTTGTCCATGATCTTGTGCTCAGGTTCAAAGGTTACAAATTTGAAATCATATCCTTAACCTTGGAGGCACGTACTGAATTTTGACAATCTAAACCCAAGATCAGTCAAATGTATATAAACTGAATAATAGGTATATGGATCTACATTTGAATCTTGAAACCAATATCATTCAGATATGCCACTTTATTGTAATGGTACAATTTATGTAACACATGCACAGATTAATGTAATAGATGGCCGTGCCCACATATAGCTCCATATTTGAAATGGAAGCATCAGGTCTGGTTTATGTTATTTCATACCATACATGTTTTTACTCCTATGCAAACTACCTTTATTGGCATATTTGCATTGTAAAAATGATCTTATAGACTTCATCTTTCCTTATAAGAAATAAGGGTTTGGGAGTCTCTTTTGGAGTTTATACAGTTCCACTTCCACATCCCTCACAAATACACACATAGCTAATGCTCACAATTATATACAATACGGAGAAATCTCTGAAGAAGAAAAAGATATGTGTTCATGGCAAGAGACACAAATATTTTATTTTACCAAATTACTTTGGTAAATCACTGCATGTATATCTGTGTGTATAGGCTGAGTGGACAGTGGTCTTTCTTAAACCCTTTAAATATACATCCTTCACAAATACTATATTTTCATGAGGTGACATCATGCCATATGTTGATGTTCATACATTTTTCAATAAGAGGTCCATATATAAGCAAAACCTCCAGGCTATACTATTTTATCAAGATGGACTTTAGAATCCCATAAGATTAGATCTGGTTTTGGAATTAATAGTGACCATATAGTCCAGTTTGAACCCAGTTCAGCATTGTGGATTCAACTTTACTTGTTTATCCCCTTCCCTCCCTATTTTCAAAAAGTGACAGACAAGGGTAGGATCTTTCAGCATACATACAGTAGTATCTGTATATCCGCAGTACTCAAATGTTATACTTCTCACAAAGTTTTATTATGTGGTACATACAAATTTGTTGGAACTACATAATCAATGGAAGCTTAATTCAATTTCAATTTCAGCCCTATCTGATATATATTCCTTAGTTTGATTCATCTCCTCATTTAGCTACTTTATTGATCAGCCAACTTTTTTTCAATAGAAGAATTCATTCATTAGTCAGTTATGTCAAAATCTGGCTCTAGTTTACAACAGCAACTATATAACTATAAAGTGAAAAGAATTGTCCAAATTATTCCTGTTACCATATATGATAATTGTATTGTAGTACTTATATATTACAAGAATAGAACAGAAAAAAATGCTCAGATCCAGTGCAGATCCATATATTAATTATAAGCAAAATGCATTTTGTGAAGTTTTCTGAAAGAAAGGGCCGAAAGAAAAATGCATGTGAAGAAATATGGGAAATTGAAATAAAATCAATATGAAGGCATTTCTAATTTAGATACATGAAAGTTGAGTACTATTAATTATTAAATCCAATATTGTCTCAATCCAGCAATAATTAACTCAGTAAATCTTAATGCTATTAGAAAATTATAATGACAATCTAAGTATACAACTATAGTAGTTTTGCATTTTATTTTTAATGAAGAATTGTTATGTGTTCTTTTTTGTTCTTTTATAAATTAAGGTTGCTGGTGAAGTTTCTAATCATTTATATAAAGTTTGGAAGAAGGTTTGTATCTAGACAAGCTGTGTAAGGAACTGTTGCTTCAAGTCTCAAACTGTTCCTTGGGATTTTGAAAAATGGTATTAAATTGCAGTTTAGAGACAATATATTGGAATGTGTTTTCCTGTGCAAAACAGATTTTTGAGCCTATAGGAAGTCTTGCTACACATTAGACTGGGATGAATACATAATAAAGATTATTACAATTTAGAAAACGATGTTATCAACCTGGTTTAATCCAAATCCTAGTCAACCAAAGTATTAGCTGTACTGCCAAAAATCAAAATTAATTTTTCATTGTGCTTTTATGAATGAATAAACTTATTCCTCTTTCAAGGATTTGTAATGGTTAGTGAAAGATTTAATAAAAAGGGTGCTAAATGCATTTCAAGATATTGATTAACCATCAATTTGTACCTTATAATGATCTGATCAGATTCCTTTGATTAATAATCCACCTTTTGTTCTGGTGAGCACTGAATGCAGCTACAAAAATGTTTTGATCAGTGCAACATAGCTGTAGATGATACTGAATAGTATTTTTGGCTTCTTATGGACTAATATAATATATATGCATGTGTGTGTATAAAAACCAATATCAGTTATAATATAGATGTAAATTATTTTTGATCAAAGAACATTTCTGTCCATGTAAGAGGCATATTGAGAGCTGTTCACTAGAAGGAAAAGTAATGCATCCATAATAAATTCCCATGCATATTGGGGGGAAAAATGGTGTCATTAAATAGAATCACTTCCTGTTTCTTAAATCTCAGAATGATTCTATCACATGTTTTTGTACCACAAATAAATAAATCAGGAAATAAAAAATAAAAGTTTTTTTGCATGATGCACCTATTGGCTCAGTATACTGTATTTAGTTTGAGTTGTATTCCTAATAAAATACCTAATTATTAAACTGTGAAGCTAATTAATAATAAGGAACAAAATATTATTTAAAGCCGAATGCAAAGATTCAAATTGGTAAATGATTCAGATCATTTTGAGTCATTAATGAAGGCAAATAAGTCTGGTTTCTTGAGGCAAAGCCTTAAATTCAGAATCAGAACCAATTTGCATACTCTTAATATTTTATTGTCAGTGATAACTATCGTCCATAATCTGACATGTAATAATATATGTAAATTAATTTAATTTCGTATTTATTCAATTCATGCGTTGGGAAGTATTTCTCACATAATACACTCTGAATTGTCACTAAACTGCAATAAGCCTGAATTCCCCCTAGTGATGTGATCCGTGATGTTATTCCTTCAAACGCAATTCTGATCTTTCATTGCTGTAAAACTAACCAACACTGTGATCCCACTAATGTTAATGTATTGTGTTTCTATCTTTTATCTTCTACGGTTTGTGACTGTGCTGGTTGGTTTTAGTTTTTATACCGGTGCTTTTTGTTTTTATAGCGGTGTTTTTATAATTTCTCATTGCCCATATTTCAAACATTCTAAAATATTTTAAAATACAAGGTGGCAATTTGCAAAAGAATAGAATCTTTACATGCAGAAGATTGTGGTTTTATCACTGCCAGGGTATCCCTAGCAGAACAGCAAATCAGACTCTTAAGAGATCACGACAGAAAAGGTATACTAAAAAATGTGCCTTTGGGTAGAAATGGAGGGAAGTAGAAATCTAGCTTCCAGGGATGGAGAGAAAGAGGAAATAATTTTCCCAGTATTCTCAATAACCAGTCATCTTGTTGAGTCAGTATATCTCAAGTAGCTGGGAAGCATAGATCTGAGATTTGCTGTGGTGGTCAGCACCAAAGAAATTAGAAGATTGGTCGAGGTTAGTATGCAGCATCTGCTTATTTTTATGACTTTGCTGCTCAGAGAAAGAGAACAACCATTAATTTATCATTCATAAATGGACTATCATTTCAATTCTCCCTTTCCTGGCCATTTTGGATAGGATATATGAAACTTGGATTCCAGAGGTTCTCTTCTGCCTGGTTCTTGTATAATGGTATACTTCTCTGGAAAAAAAAATGAACATATTTGTAGGGTATCTTTTCCTTTCAAATAAACCCACTTTATGATATAACAATGTTCTTAGTTTTAGAATCAGGTTGTTGAATTGATTTCTTATAAATGCATATAATAATTATCTGAAACAATGGCACTGTTATTCTGGATTTGTAGAAGTAGAAAATAAATATAGTTCTGCTTTGAGTTTGCCATCAGATTTTGATACTAACAGGCCAACTAACAGATGAAATATAGCTTAAACTTATTTATAACACCATTTACTAATTCAGAAAAAAACATCTCCACATAACTTGTTACCTTTGCAAACCATCTTTGGCCTCCTCCTTGACCAAGTATTCCTTTGTGCATTGCTCCGCTTTCTCCTTTTGAGAATCCCATCATCTCTCTCCAGTCACAACTTTTTTAAATATTCTCTTTTCCCCCCTCAGTTCATTCACATGTTCTTCATGTATTCATAACTTCTGTCTATCTGACCAAACCATCCCATTTTTCCCCACACTGGCCACTTATTTTTATATTTACATAATTTATATTCATTCATCATCCATTCATTTTTAACCATGGATGACACACCCATTATCATCACATTGACAATATTTTTTTTGTTTCTTGTGACATATCTAAGCCTCACTTCCAGCAACAAGGGAGACAGAAGCACACAATTATATATCTTGAATTTTTTACTAACTTTGACACACATTCATCCATGTCATCAAACTACAAACTTACTTGTTATTTTCCTAAAAAAAATTGCACATAGTGTATTAAAAGGTCTTTATCCATATCCCCATCCTTAGTAGACACTTTTCCAGGCCATTTATTTACTTGTTCCAGTTTATGTATAACTTGTGTTTATGTTCAAATATACACACACATTCACATTTCCTGCCAGCATAACATCACCACAAGCATTCTTTATACATTGATCCATAAATACATTAAACAAGCCTTGTCTTTCTCCCTAGTCAGTGTTTTATTATTTTCTAAAAGTGCAATTTACTTTCATTTATATTGTACTTCCATTATATACTACTCTTATGCTGTTTAGCAACAATCCTTCAACTCCATTTTCATGAAAAAAAATTCCATTATTTAATCCTGTTTATCATATACTTGCTCTAAATCAAACTAATTCAATTATCTATCATTTGTTGAAGAGCAAAAAACACAGTTCAGATTGTACTTTGTTCAGTCAAAATTATGCCAAACTTAACGAGTGCAAGCTGTTCCAGTGGAAAAGAAATTCAAAATCTTATTCCAATCTTACTTCTGGCCTCCCAGCTTCAATCTTGGAATTAGATTACTGGATCGCTAGGCATTCCAGACTCAGGATTATTCACTGTCAGGTCTATTTGTAATAAATTAAATTGTGAACAAGGTGATAGTCCCAGTAAAACTGTGAGTTGTAGTCCCACTAGCCATGATAGCTGACTGGTGGTTTGGGACCAGTCATTCTTCCTCAGCCCAATTTACCTCACAGGATTGCTGTTATTGGGAAAATGGGAGGAGAATGGGAGGTATGTTCACCATCTTGAGATTGTGTATTTTTCCCCTAAACTTTGTAAAACCATGATGGCTGCTACTGGGAGTGAAAAGCGTCATTAAGGTCAACCTCACATTAAGACTGATCCTCAGATGTAATTGGTACCATCAAACAAGAAATCTTTTTCCTGGTATAACTAAACAATCATCTTCACCTTAAAGAAAATGATAATAATTGAGCATTCTCTGTAGCTGCTCCCCTTTGGAGTAGTTTTTCCTCCGAAGTCCCCTCCCACCTCCATAGCTTTCAAGAAACAGGTAAAAACTTATATATTATGCCCCTACTTTCTATAATTTCAGACTTTATTTTATTCATTATTTTAATTACCTTTATTGTGATTTTGCACTCTGTTTTATTATGCAAATTCTATAAGCTGCCCAAACTCTACTTCATTAGCAGACATACTGTATAAATAAAATAAATAAATCTGTCTATGGTTTATGCATTCAACCTTGTGACATTTTGCTTCGTGTGAGGGAACAATAAAAGCATTCTTCTAGGCATCAAGCATAGATACAGCCTTGACATACGTGCTGAACAATCTCTCCTTAAGCAAAAACAATCCCATATTTTAACATGTCTCCAGTTACACTGTCAACACATGCATCCTTAAATTATTTTAACCTTCTCATAATATTTATGAATATTTTCATCATTTTGTTTTGCCATTATCATTTACAGAATTCATTTCAATTCCACTTTTGCTAATCTCTAATATACTTCCAGCATTCTGAAATCATTTCATTAGTTTTTCTAATTTATATTCATTGTGCCTTGTGTTGCCCTTTCCATCCCTTTCCTATTTTTTAAAAAGTTTACTGTAATTTTTTTTTTGCAGTTTTGCTGTCTCTTTTATTCTAATAATTGGTTAAAAACTATATTTTCTTCTATACATACATTGTATAATCTGATTGATTTCTAATGATGGTTTTCTTATTTGACTTGATTTATACTGAACCTTTTTTGTGATCAGTCAAGACAGCCATTATGTGCTTTTCTTGGTGAAAACATTAAATAATGATATTTTTGAAGATCTACTAATGTCCTATGCTACGTTCAACAAAATGTAGATTCACCTGTGTCTTATTTGATAGACTTAAATATAATTTTTGGAAGCTTAGAAATGAGTCTGTCTATAACTGGCTATGTCAGTAAAGACCTTAGGCATGCAGTATTTAAACATATAAACTATAAACATCGTCAAGTGAGTAGTGTAGAGAGTGAAATCCCTGCCATATAAATAATCATGGCCAGAGCCTCTTTGCCAATCTGAGCATAGTTGCGGTCAGCAGAGGACAAGGTCCTTGAGTAAGAGATATGTCCATTGTCTAATTTTACCATTTGCCTCCCAAAAGTGATTTCATTAATCTATTCTGGATGTTGCTATAGACTGATCCTTGATGGATCTGCTTCAATGGTTAATCATGAACTATTTAATTGTCATTTTTCACTGTAAGTTTTTGAAAACATTTCTCTTTTTCTGATTTCTTTCTTTATACCTTGCTCCAGTTTTTCTTCTAATGCTTAACACCTAGGAATAATTTTGACAGATTAATTGCCCTTTCTTATGTAGTTTGCCTATTTGTTAGATAACAAACGGTTATTCAACCTGTTTGTATTTGCATCAGATCTTTAAAAATTCACTCACTCACTGAAATATGACATTAATGAAATCATAGTATTAATCTTCAAAGCAAATATCAGTCATGGAAAATTATTACTTTCATCTGAACAAAAAGACCTCCAGTCCTGTTATTTGCATTAGTAAATAACCTTAATGGAGGCTCCCCTGCCAATGAAAATAGTGCCTGGGCTGGATCTCCCTTATCTACTGTATAGCCAAGAATAATCACCTCTCCCCTTAATGTTACTCAATCCTCCCTGAAGCTGGTCTTTACAATACAAAAAGAATAACTGCCAACTATAGTATAGATCCTCTGCTACAGTTCCATTAAACTTCATTACAAAACCATTAAACTTAAAGATGAAATTATGACTATGCCATTCCCATTTTGCAATTTCAATTCACACAACTAGATATTGTCATGTTCCCTTGAAATTCTTAAGGGCCAAATTATTTATAATATTCTGTGAAGATTGCTCAAGACCCTGAGGTTGGGAAATCATCTCTCTTTTTTTTCCATTCAGCTTCAATTTTCCAAGTGTCATTGATCAGTGATTGTTTTATTAATTCCATCATTAGAATAGTGAAGCAATAATGCTTTCAGCAGAGAAGAAGGATTAGTGATTATGCCTGTTAGCATACTCCTAGTGTCTTTTATGAAAATAGGTTTTCTTTTTCCATTTTCAAAATATTCATTAAAAAGACAAAAGCAATATGTAAAACTTGTGTATTCTGAGATAAAAGTAATTCTGGTAACTAATATGCAACTAACATCACTCCCTTATAATTAATCCCATCTCAACAATGTATTTCATGTAATCGATTATGTTGATAATTCATCATTCTTGTAGATTGGTAGTTTCAAATATGTCTGGTCCATGCCTTTAGTATCTGTCATGGCTGCTGTTTTAGTCTGCTGCTGTGATATGAATCATAAATAAAATTTCCACAATAGATCCATAATACACATTCATTTGTATAGACATTTTCCTAAAATTACTGGTTAGCAGTCATATATCCAATTTCTTCCATATAGATTGGGGTTTGGAACTCAAACCGTGGCCTTAATATGACTAACAGCAATAAAGACCGATCTACCAATATAACAGATTCACTGGCAAACCGAACACTCATAGTCACCACTATTTTGGTAAGTTTTGGCATATTTTCTGGTTATTTTCTGTCAGTTGTCTTTATTTTTCTTAAACGTAATATTTGCTTTGCTAACAGCCTATTTAATTAAAAACATTTTTTATTAATCATAAACTTGTATTACAGATGTCTCCAGTAAAATGTACTATAGTAATGGTGTCACAAGAACTGGGGATTTAAATAGTGTAAGCATAAGCATTACTTGTAGGTGTCACACACACAATTTAACAGCACATACTGTATACTCTGAGGTAATCATCTAAATCTTGTCACAGATGAAATTGTTCTATATTTTATAAACCCCACATTTCTGTTCATATTTTTCTTCCTAACCTCCTTGTGTTTCCAAATAATTTTTAGCCAAGTTCACTTATTTGTTTAAAGCAAATGCATTATAACATTGAGAGTTTGAGTATGATGAAATGTGTTCATGTTTTATTTCAAAGACAAGTTTGAGAGAGCAATCTTGAGAAGAAAATGAAAAGAAATAGATGTGTCTATATTGTACCTCTGAACAATAGTGGTACACTATATATAAAATTGGGGTTGACAGTCTGATGCCCAAGAATATCTATAGTTGCTATGTCCATTTCAAAAACAACAAAG
This sequence comes from Vipera berus, assembly GCF_964194415.1. Taxonomy (NCBI): domain Eukaryota; kingdom Metazoa; phylum Chordata; class Lepidosauria; order Squamata; family Viperidae; genus Vipera; species Vipera berus. Next base: position 51,900,554 of record NC_138206.1, on the reverse strand, counting down.
AATTTTAAGATGGTCAATAACACATAAATTATCCAACTCTTAAATGATTCTCATATATAGTATGCTCTCATCAAATTTTGGCTATTTTAGAACTTAATTTATTTTATTTATTATGTTTTTAAAATGAATGAAATCACTCAATAGTATCTAGGTCCTAAAAACATAACTTTCTGCAATGTCAAATGATGAATCCATCTAAAATACACATGTCAAACTCGCAACGTCATGCAACATCACACAACGTATTGGGATGGTTTTGCCATTGCCGGCAATTGGGTGGGCGCAGCTTCTGATGATGCATCCGGCCTGCGGGCTGGCAGTTTGACACCCCTGATCTAAAACAACATGATCTTTCATGAAAGATCAGTAATTCTTAATATTCTTTTTTCTTATGACTGGAGGAACTGACAGATTAATATAGGATTTTCCATGTTATTTATCAGAGTGACATGGATGCACCCTAACCTGTGTGAGTCGCCACCTGCTGCTGCATCTTGGGCAGCAATATGTCCTAATACCACAATACTAATATTAATCTTAGAAAACAATATCTCAGTGTTTTCTATTTAATTATCTTACATTATGTTCCATATACAACTAGGCAAGAAACCTCAAGGTGGTTTTGAGTTTGCTCTTGTCTAATAACGTGGGTCCAAATTACCAGACTATGATCCTAGTAACTGTATGATTTAGTACACACTAAGATTTTCAGTTGTTAGTTTTTAGTGTGTGAAAAGCTGGTTTTCTTTTTTACTATCTTAATCAGATTTAGTTATGTGATGACCTCAGAAAATAAATCAAGCCAGCATTAATGTTTTACATAATTGAGTCAGATAAAATGTTGATATTAAGCTAAGCATCTATACATTTTAGCATATGACTAATTTTTTTCTGTATTTCAAAAATAGCTGGTTATATGAATGTCTCATGTATTTTTATACAGGAAGATCCCTATGTCATGTACAGGAAATCTGACAAACCTCTTTATGGTAATGATCGATTTGAAGGTTACTGCCTGGATTTATTGAAGGAGTTATCAAGTATTTTAGGCTTCATCTATGAAGTAAAACTAGTATCGGATGGAAAATACGGAGCCCAGAATGACAAAGGAGAATGGAATGGGATGGTCAAAGAACTCATAGATCACGTAAGATTGAATCATCATCTTGGTCATTCATTTCAGCTTGCATTGATCACTAGCTGAAACACATAAACTTACACCGATCACTAACAGAAACATAAAATACTTAACCTCTATACCATTTTTCCTCTATAGATTACAAGAACAAAATTTAAATGGAGATTTTTTTTCCCCCACAGAAACTCCAATCTTAAAAATTTACATGCAATGCAATTCTCTTACTGTGAACCAAGCATGTATTTTAAGAACTCTGAACATTCTTTATCCTTAACTGCAGATATAGGAGGAAGAAATGGCTGATGGCCACTTTTTTTCTTATAATTTTATTCACCTTAATGGTTTATATTCCTTGCTTCTCTAGATTAGAGATGACCAAAATGTTGTCCTTCCTATCTTGCTGGACAATATTTCCTATTATCCATCAGTATTGACTGTGCTCCTTATAGTTGAGTTAACATTTGGGAAGGAGAGGCTATACTCACTCACTGAGCATCATGTTTTGTATTAGCCCATTCCTTACAACATGAACATTATGTGCTGTTCGAACACAGACAAAACAGCCAGCTTATATATGGACTGGGAGGCATGAAGAGCTGTAGAATCAAATCTAAGTAAATTGTAGTTTAAATTTATATTTCTATGTGAAAATTTCCCTTGAAAAAGATCACTTTGGAATCTCTCAGTTTCACTTTTTCTATTACACTTAATGGATTCTGCATACTCAGTGTTTACCGGCAGCACTTCATCATAGCCGCTCGAGAGTCACCTAAAAGGATGAAACACTAAATCACATACAGTAATCATAAAAATACATTATTTACAAAGCATCCTTGCTCTATATGTTTTTGAATAAATAAAAGCAAGATAAGTGTGCCTTCTTACAGTGATTTTCTGGAAGTAAGGCCCCTTAATGCAATGGAACTTACTGCTGAATAGACATGAATACAATAATCTTACACATTTCCATTCCTTTCTCAACAATCCTTAATGAGAAAAACATTTTTGTTTGAAATTTATTGACCTATACCAGGGGTGTCAAACTGCCAGCCCGCAGGCCGGATGCGTCACATGAAAGCCGCACCCACCCCATTGCCGGCAATGCCAAAACTGTCCCAATACGTTGCGCGACGTCACGTGACATCGCAGGTTTGACATGTCTGACCTATACTGATGCTTGAGAGAGTAACTGATACAATAAAAATATGTTTATTTGTTTCTACAGTGGAAATGAGTAGTTAATTCTTTAATTTGTATTCCCAGAAAGCTGACCTGGCAGTTGCTCCCCTCACTATTACCTACGTAAGAGAAAAAGTAATAGACTTTTCAAAGCCATTCATGACGCTGGGAATCAGTATTTTGTACCGGAAGCCAAATGGTACAAATCCTGGGGTATTCTCCTTTCTAAACCCTCTTTCTGCTGATATTTGGATGTATGTGCTGCTAGCCTGCCTGGGAGTCAGCTGTGTGCTCTTTGTCATTGCACGGTGAGTTTAAAAGCCCCACGTGTGTAATAGCAAAACACATCCAAGTCTCTGAGTGATACCTCTCGGCATGTAAATTATTCCTGGTTCAGAAATGATAATCTAGTTACATTTTCTGCACCACTACCCTCTAATAATGTGATCTGCCAAGCTGGATACTGTAAAAGCAAGTAATGGAAGATAAAGAATTTGGGAAGCTATTGGAATGGCTGCAATCCATGCAGAAAGAAAGGAAAGAGGCCTGCTGGATCAGGTAATAGGAGCTACAGTAGCTAGTCCAGGATTTCGTTACCTGCCATGGACAAGCAGGCACACAACTAAAGGTTCAGTTAATTTCTTTGCACCATTGTCTGGGTTCCATTCTTTGTATTACTACCTTCTCAGGTTAACACTTTAGTTCATGGTTTTCAAATTATATTCCAAGGAACCCTTAGGCTCAAATGGATGGATGACAGAGATTTCTAACACAAAGCTTAAGAGACATCCCATAATAATAAGGTAGATTGTGATATTTCCTGTTTTGTCTAGATATTCTTGCCTCTCATAACAGAAAAGAACAAAAACATCATGCCAGCTCAGGTGGAAGATGTTTGTATCCTTACTTTCTTATCCTTACTTCTCCCTACATATCCCATGTTTGCTAGCATATTGCCCCAATAGTCTGGGTCCTCATTTGATCCTCATAAACTGTCTGTAGAATATTTGACAGAATCTCCAGCAATGTAGAGTCCATCTTGAAAATCTATTGCCATGTACAGATCTTGGAAGATTAAAAGTTTGAAAGCTACTGAATAAATGTGAACAAATAATTTTAATATGGTAGCACTGAATGATTCTAAAAAGCACAGGTACTATTCAGGCTATTATTTTTTGGCAGACCAAATTGCATATTTCATGTAAGGCAATGAAAGAACATTGGTAACAAAATATCTTAGACCGATATTCTGCTTAGCACTATGTGTCAAAAACAAGGCAAGTAGTGAATTAATGCCTTGATTTTCATGTAAATCTGATACAATGCTCTTGAAAACTACCATTTGCAGCAATAAATGCTTATGAACTATGATCACTGTACTGTGAATCACAGATTTGACTATTTGTAAATCAACAGCTTTGCAATGACTAATAACCATCTGATCATCATTGCCAGATTTTTTTTCCCGTGTAATGAGGCAAGACCGAAAACTATTCTGTTTTCCTACTGTGAGAAAGATGGATAAAAATCAGTTACCTGGAACCTCTGCTAACAAGGGCTGGATTCCACATTGAAAAAGTCTAAAATGAATAATAATCTCAAAAGGTTGCCATGCCAATTTGCAAAGCACTTTAAACATCTAAATAGCTTCTTACAAAGTGTGTCCTGGTAAACATAGGAATTTCCCAGATAGACTTTTTTTTTCAGGGCACGGTCATAAACTTTTCATTAAAAACCCCACTTGCCATATCTCTGACATGGAGTGGGTTTTGGGATATGCAATTACTGTCCAAAAAGTAAAACCTGTATATTTAGTGTTTTCTTTCGATAATGGATGAAGATTGATCACTTTACAGTTTTCACTAGATGAGCAAAGTATTCAGTGAGGTCAAATTAGAAGCCTTCACATTATTTTCATTCTTATTTCTAAATGCTATTTTTAATTATCTTCATAGTTAAAGATTTGCACTTATATTTATATGATGTAGCTACAAAAACAAACAAGGCAGCTTTAGTTTATGATACTTTTGTTCAAGGATTTCTCTGTCATTAAGTTTCTTAGTTTATTTAATGTTCTCATCCTTCCTGTGGAAGATGTTTTCTGAAAGTCCTTAATTTCTAGCGCCTTATATGAATTTTGGATTCTATGTATAAAAAATGTATCGAGAAATGGAAAATAAAAGTAATTCTACTAATAACAAATATATCTACTGATTGCATATTCAAATGATATAAAAAGCAGTAGCCTTCTACTCATACCTTCAAATTGCCTTTACATTTCATTTTACATAAGGTTGTCAAGATTATAATGGATTAATAGGCTCTACTATGGAGAATAAATGAGTAACTGTGAAATTAGTTTTAAAAAATAGAATTAGAAATATTTTTAGAAGATAGAATTTTAAAACGGCAGAATTAGAGCACATGATGTATCGCAATTTGAGACATTAATTGATAATTTACCTGGTGCCTTGAACTACAAGTGAAAGTTAGAATTTATTACATCCTGCACCCTATGCAAAACTTCATTCTGACATTTTCTTAATACCTCCAAAAGAAATTATATATGCATAATTTTGTGCACAGCTGCAACTGGTGACCAGCATTAGACTTTAATCCAATTTTGTTTCCCACATAACAACTTCAATACAATATGCTAACATCCTCAGGCTTTCACTAGGGTGAATAAAAGAAATATAATAGGCTTAGGCATCACGTTTAAAAGCTGCTCACATAATATTATTTATTTTTCTTTTAAAAATATTTAAAGTTATATTTCCTGCAATTTATAAAGGAGGTGATTATCTGTTTTTAAATAAGCAATGTATTTCATTTTTGTACAGCTGGGAACAGGAATAATTGATAGAGAAATATAATCTCTGTATAAAAGTCAATACCTAGAAGAATTTTGCCTGATATTTATAGTCGGCTTCAGAATTGTGCCCTATGGCAAAGAGGCATTTTCTTTTGGTGTAACTGGATAGTTCTCCATTCCATCCTTCCATTTTGCTGTTAGAAACCAACTGGAACAGGTGCAATGTAAATATCATAAATCATTTGGAAATACCCTGAAATCTAAAATTTTGCATAACTATGGCATAGGTTGGTATGGACTGCAGTCAATTTCAAATGTAGATCCATAGCTGATGCTAACTAGTTGGCAAGCTGGTAATGCAGGTTGCTCCTTTCTCTATGTGCTAAATGCCTGATCTGGGTGCCTTCCAGAGATGAGGTGACTTAAACTTTCTAAATTCTTAGTTATAGCAACGTTAACTGAGAACTGAAGGCCCCAAGGTTTGAAAGCTGCAGTGAAATGTCTTGTTGTTGTTAGTTCTGAAGTCGTGTCTGACCCATTGCAACCCTATGGACAACGTTCCTCCAGGCCTTCCTGTCCTCTACCATCTTCTGGAGTCCATTTAGGCTCACGCCTACTGCTTCAGTGATTCCATCCAGCCACCTCATTCTCTGTCGTCCCCTTCTTCTCTTGCCCATAACCTTTCCCAGCATTAGGCTCTTCTCCAGTGAGTCCTCATTAGGTGGCCAAAGTATTTGAGTTTCAACTTCAGGATCTGGCCTTCTAAAGAGCAGTCAGGGTTGATCTCCTCTAGGACTGACCAGTTTGATCGCCTTGCAGTCCAACACCATAGTTCAAAGGCTTCAATTCTTTGGTGCTCAGCCTTTCTTATGGTCCAACTTTCACAGCCATACATTGCAACTGGAAAGACCATAACCTTGACTATAGACACTTTTCTTGGCAGGGTGATGTCTCTGCTTTTTAGTGTGCTGTCTAGATTTGCCATGGCTTTCCGCCCCAGGAGCAAGCATCTTTTAATTTCTTGGCTGCAGTCCCCATCTGCGGTGATCTTGGAGCCCAGGAAAATAAAATCGGTCACCACCTCCATTTCTTCCCCATCTATTTGCCAGGAATTGAGAGGGCCGGATGCCATGATCTTGGTTTTCTTAATGTTTAGTTTCAACCCAACTTTTGCACTTTCCTTCTTCACTCATAACAAGAGGCTCTTTAGTTCCTCTTCACTTTCTGCCATTAGAGTGGTATCATCTGCATATCTTAGGTGTTGATATTTCTTCCGGCAATTTAAATTCCAACTTTTGATTCATCTAGCCCTGCCTTTCTCATGATGTGCTCTGCATATAAGTTAAACAGGCAGGGCGACAGTACACAGCCTTGCCGGACTCCTTTCCCAATTTTGAACCAATCAGTGGTTCCATGTCCAGTTCTCACTGTTGCTTCTTGACCTGCATATAGGTTTCTCAAGAGACAAATAAAATGGTCTGGTACTCCCATCTCTTTAAGAACTTGCCACAGTTTGTTATGATCCACACAATCAAATGCTTTAGCATAGTCAATGAAGCAGAAGTAGATGTTTTTCTGGAACTCCCTAGCTTTCTCCATGATCCAGTGTATGTTGGCAATTTGATCTCTAGTTCCTCTGCCTCTTTGAAATCCTGCCTGTACTTCTGGTAGTGTATATGTGTATATATGCATAATAAAAGTAGATGGTTCCCATCCTTTCAAGTCCTGAAAGGAATGTCTCCCTCTTCAGCATCACACTTTGTAAGTACAGAATATTGGTCAAGAGCAGAATAATTCATAAAATACTATACTGCAAAATGGTAATTTCAATATAATTTGAACTTGGATGTTTTCTTTGAGTTCTTAAAAAACTGTTGGAAAGAGGATTTTAATTATGCACAGAAATTCCACAATTATTTTCTATCATATACTATTGTATATTGTGCTTTGCGTTATTTTATTTTGCTTTATTTGCTTCAACAAGCTTTTTTTTCCCTTTTCTGTTTAACGTCACTTGACTGAGTTGGATGGCTATAGAAATTGAATGAATGAATGAATCAATCAATCAATGAATCAATGGATGGACGGATGGATGCATAACTACTCTATTACATATCAATATCTGAAGGCTTGGCCAGCTCAGTTGCATAGAATTACTGCAGCACTTTTTCTACTTTCTTTAGGCTTTTGCACCAAGATGGTATTCAGAAGAACTCTCCTGCCAAACAAACAAACAAATAAATCATTGGAATTGTCAGGATGCTTTGTTTTATTTCCTATTTTATTTTCGCAACAGATGTGGCCACTGAGGAATTGGGTAGCCATTTATCCTTCAGTGCTTTTTACTCTTTCTTTTCTTCTTTGGGTCTCTTTGAGCTTTGGTGATTCTGCCTAGTTTTTCTTAATTTCCTTATTTGGCCAACAGTTCACTTAGTATATAAGGGAGTTCAGTAAATAAAAGAAATTTCATTCAAACCCAATATTCCATCAGAATCTATCTCTTACTTAAGGTATTATTTGTTTTCTCTCTGTATGAAAGGCAGACTGTAGGTTTTTGAATAATTTCTTCCACAAACCTCAAATACTACATACTGATAAAACGCTACTGAGCATGTCCCCTTGTATACTCCTTGACTTATGACCACAATGGAGCCCAAAATTTATGTTGCTAGGTGAGACATTTGTTAAGTGAATTTTGCCCCATTTTATTATCTCTGTTGCCACGGTTGTTAAGTGAATCACTGTAGTTGTTGAGTTAATAACGTTGTTATGTGAATCTGGCTTCTCCGTTGACTTTTCTGGTGAGAAGTGTCTGAATTTTGATCACATGACCATGGGGATGCTGCAACAGCGAGCATAAGTCTGAAAAATGGTCATAAGCAGTGGTGGGATTCAGCTGGTTTGCACCACTTCGGCAGAACCAGTAGCTAATGTTTTGTTGCCCAGGCCCAGAATGGACTTTCGGAAGCTGCATCCACACAGAGAACCAGTTATTCACATATTTGAATCCCACCACTGGTCATAAGTAACCTTTTTCAGTGCCATTGTACCTTTGAATGGTCACTAAATGAACAGTTGTAAGTCAAGGACTCCCTATATATGCATTATGATTACACCTAAGTTGGTTGGTAGAGATTATATATTTTATCTAACAAGATTGCTCCTACAGACTAGAGTTTACATAGTCCCTGTCTTCTGCAAAAGAGCTGGGCTCACTTTCAGTTTCAGGATTTTGGTATGATGAAATTTTCTTTCCCAGGTACTCTTATATATAGTGCCACTAGTTATTTTATCCATCCATGGTCTTCTGATCCCATGGCGTGCTTAGCCAGTCACAATATTGCTTGTAGTGCTATTTGTTTGATAGACATGGAAACCTGAGCACATAAAATTGTAAATGGTGGTGGATAGATTAAAAATCTCAACATTGCCTTTTAAGTTGAAGCATATTCTGCCTCAATGCTGGCACAGTCCTGTTGTTACCATAATTAGATCCCATGTTGTTAATTAAAATGTTTATTTTAATTTTGAATTTCAAATTCAGGAGCTTGATGGAGTATTTTTAAATGGTATTTGCCATATTATGCATGCAAGACATGTTTTCTTGAATAACCATCTCATTTTGATTTTTTAATTAGCTATTATACTGATGATTATATTATTTAACTAACAGCATCCTAAACTACAAACTGTTTCAATCAGTACCTTCGTTATTATCTACGTTCATTGCTTCATGTCTAACACAATGCTCAGTAACAAGAATGCATATAACAAGAATGCATATATTCAAAGCTTAAATATATAGTTAAAGTAGTTAGTTATTGTACTGGCATAATATTGTCAATTAAGGCTATATTTATAATTGTGAAAAATATGTCCTGCAACTGTGAAATTGTTAGTCTGCAATAACCCGTGGGTAAAGAATTTAAAATAATATTGCTGATTTTAAAATAATTTTGCATAACAATTCTAAAAATTCAATCAAATTATTAATGCCATAAACATTTATAGTTCTTATTCCAAGAAGGCCTGTTAATCTAAGGGCTCTGTCCTTAATAATTGTAGTAAGTCCTTAGTAAGAACTGATGGAATTGGATGAGCTAATGGATCAGGAAACCAAAGTCATACTGCAGCTTAAGAGTTGATCTTGACAAATACAACCATATTTACATGATTGGTTCCAGGCAAATGGATCTCAAGAAACTAGAGAAGGTATGGGGAGCCTGTCATTCATTGGCTATTTCTACAAGAACTGTACCAGGAAGTCCGGTTAACTATGATTGATAGTGGGAATTGTAGCATCTGGAATGGCACTGATTCATTCTTCCCAAGAACCAAGTTTGAAGAACCCTAATAATTAAATAAGACATAAAGTCTGAACTATGAGAATCCTGATTCATATATCTTCCCCATTTCTATACTTTAGAGGTGGTATAAGCTAAAATTGTTTTAAAATAACGGTGTTAAATTGAAATAGAGTGAAAAATCATTGTGAGGCTTTTTCTTCTAATAAATGGTTCGAATATGGTTCTATAATTTCCATTGAATATGGTTCTACTGTATAATTTCCATTCAAAAGAAATATAAATTAAAGGAAGTCATAGATGGGGGAAAATGTACTTCTGAGTGCTATTTGTTAGGTTTTTTAAAAAAACATTAACAATAAGAGATCACGTAAACTTTGTGGATTCATAAATGGAATGCAGCTGAGAGGACAAGCATGTACTGAATAGTTTGCTGTCTTTTGCCTTCCTACTGAAACTGCCCGATTGTTTTGAATCAAACCTTGCATGTTTCACTTTACCTGTAATAGAATAAGAAAAGTATCTGCTACAATGAATGTGCAGCAAACAGCACACAGGCCACGTCCATTTGTGGGTTTGCTTTCATGCATCCAACCCACGCACATAGCAATACTGACAGATAGTTGGCAAATACTATTATTGTATGGAAGGCTCTTATTGCTCCAGAAATATACAGACACATATTATTGACATAGAAAATAATTCATATCAGAGGAAATAAGTGACATGTAACTGGAGCACTTTTATCAAGACCTGATTTCTGGATATATTGCAGTTGGTTTTACTTTTATCAGTGTCTTCCAAATTACAATCCTTGGTCTACTTTTTTTTTAGTCTAAAAAAGGGCATTGTAGAAGGTTGTCATATGAAAGTAATTTTCCTAATTTTTACATGATGCTTGGACTGACTTGCTGGCTATGAGCCAAAGACGAATAGACTTAATGGAATTAGTCCATTTATTGAAATGTGTATTCTAAAATGCTTTGCGCTGCAAATCTGCTTTGAATCTCTTATGCTGTGATTGCATATTTATGAATATGGCCTTAATTGATTCCTTTTTTTTCTTTTGCTCGTTAATCTTTGGATTTTGTTCAGTATTTGGCATATTTTTAATGTGATGTTTACCTACTCTTTCTGTTAACTACCACAGGTTTACACCCTACGAGTGGTATAACCCCCACCCATGCAACCCTGACTCAGATGTGGTGGAAAACAATTTCACTTTACTTAATAGTTTCTGGTTTGGAGTTGGAGCTCTCATGCAGCAAGGTACAGTGGCTACCCTTCACTCCTGCACATATCCCACAGTTTGATGGAGGGCTGCTGTGCTGGTAAACTCCACCATTGGTAGCTATAGCAAAAAAAACCGAAAGCCTAATTTGGAAGGAAAGATACAATTGCATATGTTTATGTTCTGATGATTTAACAATGCACTTGGGGAGAATGAACTTGGAACCCTACTGAAAAGAGCCCTTCGTTTGAAAATATTGGTCAGACTTCTGTTACTTACCAAAACAGAATTAAAACTTCTCTGCAGATATTTAAGATGTTTGTCACTACTAAATGGATCCAATCTTTGACGCACACAATTGCAGTTGATTCTAGAAATTGCACAAAAGGCCCATTTGGCTGTGAAATTAATATGATGCCTTTGATACTGTATGGTATTCCCTGGGAGACTTGGAAGTAATGCATTTTTGCCTCCATATGACATATACATTTATATAAAGTTTATGTTACTGTGAATCCTTTCAATACTGATCACACATTAAGCAAATTGCAAGAACAGACAACTTTTTTAAAAGTTTTGCTAGTATAAAACATTGTTATAATCTGGAAAAAATAAGCCATTTTTTTCTTGTATTCATCTAGCTTTTTTGGCATATGTAGGAAGATACACGTACCAAAGTATATTGTACACAGGGTGAGGAAATCTAATTTCATCCATTAGAGTAAGTTCTTTTTCTCATTTGGTGAATAAAGCATGTAAGGTTTCTCACTACTGGACAGGTGTATACTTCACAGTACTTTATGTTTGAATTTGGTGTTCTTAATAATCTTCTTTTTTTTTGGAGTTTACCAACATCCACAACAAACTGTGGGATGTCGTGTCTTCAAGTCACCACTACCTTGGATACATGACAGTCAGCCCCAACCAGACTCTGCTTGTCTTTGAAGAAGCATTAAAAAGGAAAAATAAACTCAAAACATTTGTAAACTGCAGCAAATATTTCCATGTACAAACTTGTGGTACGTGTGGACTATAAGGGCAGCATCATTAACATGAAGAATTTGAACAAGAGACGAATGGTTTTAACCTCTGCACCTGTTGGTATACTCTTTTCTTGTTAACAAAAGCTGCTGAATCATAAAAGCATTGTTTATTAAATTATAAGTTGTGATCATCAGACTTTCTCTTTTCTACAGAGGTTGAGCAAAGTCTGGATCAGGATTGGCTGTCATGTCTGTCAAAACAAAACAGACACTAGAGAGTCTTCAGCAAGTATTGTCATTCATTTGTAACATTTATTTCCCCACCATCCCCTGATTTTTAAAATCAGATCATTTTTTTCTTTGAACATGCAATATAATTAGAGATTAATTAAAATAGAAAACAAAACAAGTTAAAATCTTCTCCTTACAAGCCTGTATAACCACAGTGAAGTTGTTATTCTAAGCCAGGAAGCTGTTATGATTAATCCCAATTCCCAATTCAAGGATAACATTCTTGAATTCAATGAAGCTTAGATGTCAGTAAATATACCGTACTTACTCGTCAATATTCAGCATGCAAATTAGTAGAGTTACAAACTCCAATGAATGCAGTCTTGTAAGAATCAGTGATGAACCTGTTAAGAATAATAGATAAGTTTATCAGATTCCATAACGAACCATAAAAATCAGACACAGCAATTTTCTGCACATACTACAACTATGCACATACAGGACAGACAAATTTGTTTCATGTATTTAGCAGATAAATTGATGCCAAGAGAGTTGCATGTAGAAAGTATCAATCCTCTTTCCCCATAATATGAATTGGGAAGGATGCTTACATAGCAATGGTAAGGATTAATTATATCTGATCATTCATTTTTCAAAGAAGTCTGCATTCTGCTGAAAATCAAGCATTTGTTTATTTTGGATTTAATCAAAACCAGGGAAATATCATTCTGTCAGCCAATGGTATGGTTTCAGCTTTTCTGTGGTTGAAGTGATTGTTCTTGGTATCTTCTGATACCTTGTATGGTTGGCTACAAACAGATGTCTAAATTAAATGCATTCTTTCTTTTCACACAAGCAAAGGGCTTTTCTTATAAATCAAAGGGAATTCAAAATTAGCAAAAATGAATGTAAGAATTTCAGAACTTCCCAGTGTAAAATATCTATCTTGGAACCAGAAATCGTATCATTTTGGCAAGTTGACTATCTTATATCAATACAATTTGCAGCCTTAAACCATACGTAACACAGGATTTGATCTGAAATATCTAATTTGGAAAATACAATATTCAGTTTACAAATAAAGATATATTGTTTTAGAATAGGGGTCCCCAACCCCCGGTCCGTGGACCAGTACCAGGCCACAGCAAGCCATCAACCAGTCTGCAGAAACAAGGAAATCCCCATCCAAAGGATGCAGGCAGCACACAAAAACATGCCCCCTCCGGTCCATGGAAAAACCTCTTTCCACGGAACCTGGAACCGGTCCCTGATGTCCAAAAGGTTGGGGACCTCTGTTTTAGAAGGCATACTTATAGCACCTCAGTGCCAACAAAGTTTGGTAAACAAATCAGAGCAGTTTACACTTGCATGGTAGTCAGCATATAAACAGTTTGACCACCTGCTGAGGTGGTTGTGAAGAGGAGGAAGTTTAATTGCTGATGCTATTTCTAGCATCACTGGAAATGCAATAACAATTTCAAGGATTTTTGATTCCCTTGATATAAGGGTTGTTCAGGTTCTACACTTGTAATTGACAGATCAGAAATCATGCTCCATATTCAGCTCACAGCTCCAGATGCAGCTTGGAGGGTGTTGTTTTATCTAAGTTATATGATGCAGGGTAGTTTTCATTCTATGTAACAGAGAAATGAGGAACAAATAAAGGAAAGTTGAAAGCTTATTTAAAGGTAGCAAGGGCATCTTCGACAAACTGATTTGCTTATACTCTTCCTAATATCCAATTTTAAAGATATAAATCTGAAAAATTTGCATTGAAATCCAGAGCCCAATTTCCAGTTAAAATTTTGAGTGTCAAAGACTTCCCAAATGATATAAACTCCCCATTTCATGCTTGAATGTCCTGCACCTAAAACAATATTTCAGGCTTGGGGCAGAGTGTCTTGAGTTCGGAACATTTTGCATATTTCTAGTTTGCAGTAATATTAAGTCGGTTTTCACTTGTAACAAAATAGACACAGTCTATGGGACAATTTGGGAAGATTTCACCGGAACATTTTTGGAGATGCCTGAGTAACCCATAATAAACTGAACATTTATTGAAAATATTTTCTGAGAATAAAGAAACGATGAGGTTCTCCCCAAATGTATGTACAAAAGAATTTCTCACTTAATATTATGGGGTGAAAGAAGCAATATGAATACTTAGAACAAATGTGGATATTTCCTCAGGGGTGGGGTGGGGGAATAGTGCTTTAATAATTAAATAATATGCATTTATCTTGACCTACTTTTCTGACCTTGCTATATCTAATGTTGCCTAATTTTTATATATTTTGAGGAATTCAATAAAGGAAAAGCAATATATCCTTATATTGAAAGTTCTTTCATTTTGATCCTGGTACTATTTATTACACCAATAAAACTTACTACCAGATAAGAATATCCATCATCATAGTTCAGCTGTTTTTCTTCAAAAAACAATTAAGGGACACGTTAATCATTAAGGAAAAGAAAATGGCAGTTCTAATCCAAAGACATCTATTTGTTTGTCATCTAGTCCTGCATTCATCTTATGAAAAGTATTTGCTGAGTCTATCATTACTCTACACATCTAAATGATAGCATCAAATCATTTTTTGTTCTGTATTTGTAATGTAAGATGTTTCTGAAACTAATATTCCATTGCATGATCTTCAAATTCCTTTCCCTCCTATTGTAATACAATTGTTTTGATGGTGTCACACAGGATCAGAGCTGATGCCAAAAGCTCTTTCCACCAGAATAGTAGGAGGAATATGGTGGTTTTTTACCTTAATCATAATATCATCCTACACTGCTAATTTGGCTGCCTTCTTAACGGTTGAGAGGATGGAATCACCTATTGATTCAGCAGATGATTTAGCAAAACAAACTAGGATAGAATATGGAGCTGTTAGAGATGGATCAACCATGACATTTTTCAAGGTAAGATGCTGTGAAAACTTTTTGTCAGTGAATTATTAAGACCCTTTTATACTGTATCATTCATTATATACTGAATAGTACATTTGGATAATGAGAATAAATTACTCAGGTAAGTCAAACCTGGATATACATATTGGATATTTGATTGTTGGATCCTTAAAATTAAAAGTGTTTACTCAAAATTATGTTGCTCAGCCTTCAAAGAAAATTCCAACTTTTTTCTCTTTCCCCTTATAAAGAGGCATGGCCAATATCAGTTTGGGATTTAAGCCGTAGTTTGAAAAAAAAGCCCAACAGAGGTTAAATAAGCTGTTTAAAATATATATACTGTATTAATATGTCACATTTAAATTATATTTAGACAACAGCTCTTTAAGTTCATTATCTCGGTTGATTTTAATATTTCTGAGTTTTCAGAATATTAAATACACTTAGAAATATGCAGTCTCACCAAGAGTTTTCTCTATATTTATATTTCTCAGGGCCTGAACCTAAAATCTGGAAAGTGCATATATTTTGTATTTTTATATTAAGTAGAAAATTCTCTTTCTTACAAGAAAGTCTCACTTAAGAGCTTGTTTCTCATGATCCCATTAACAAATATTGCTAATAAAATGTATAAGCATTTAATATTCTATTTAGTACGGTTTTAGTTTTAGACTGCATTAAATTGGAAATAAGAAAAGATTGTGCTGAACTTTGGAAGACTGCAATCAGCCAGTTCACTGAGATTTGTATATGCAGATAGGGAGAAAAGGCTGGGTAAAATCTTTGGGCAAAGTAGTGTTTTATTTAAACATGGAATTAAATGAGATGGATTGGCTTTCTAAAAAAAACAGATTCAAATCTGAGTAGAGGATTGATTTTCATGGTCATAAAGTTTCTAGTCAAAAACAGATTATTCACAGGCTTCTTCTTTGTGAACTACCGTTGCCATTACCTTGTGTAATTTTTTTAGCACAAGAGATTTGGGGAGCTTGTAAATAGTCTGGCCAGAGATACAGAATCCCATAATAATGAAAAAGGAATCGATAATATGAATGTCTTCAAGTAGATTTTCAGAATTTAACATATCCCTGATAATCCATATTGTGCTTTATTGGGGAAGAGGTTATCTCTCTTTCTCTCTCTCCTGGTTTGCTTCTACTGTATTTACTTATTTATCAGCAATGCTGTTCAGCATAAAGACTCAATTCTTGCTTTTGTTATTTACTTATCACTACTTATTTAACTATCAAAATGTTCACTGTATGTTGTTCTTTGTGTATGTGTGCTTTATATTACCATGTGGTAATATGGTGACAGACATGCTTATTATATATTCTGCCTGTATAAAAGACACAATATTTAAGTTGAAATTAATTTGATTAAATACCACAATAAAAGTTAAAGTACAGTAAATTCTACAGTTAAGTGATAATTTAAAGATACATGTAAATGTTCATCATTCCAGTAGCAATTCTCTGCCTTGGGATCGTTTTTTATTTGTAAAAAGACTTCAGATTGAAATAGCTATTTCTATTAATAAGTGATTTAAAGATAATGTGAACAGATAGGAATATTCCTTCACATGATATGCTGTAGAATGGCACTAGCTTGAAATATACTGTAGGCATCAACATAGGAATGTTGATATCATCCTAGAAGCTTTTCCTATGCATACTTCTCAGTTCACTTTTATTGAATGTTTGAAAATTTGTAGAAAGGAACTTATGTTTTTTCCTGTGCTTGACTAACACACATAGGCCGGTTTCTAGCAATGAAAAAAAGTTTCTCTTTCATTATTCCAAACTCATATTTCAATTTTAATCTTTCTTTCTTTCTTTCTTTCTTTCTTTCTTTCTTTCTTTCTTCCTTCCTTCCTTCCTTCCTTCCTTCCTTCCTTCCTTCCTTCCTTCCTTCCTTTCTTTCTTTCTTTCTTTCTTTCTTTCTTTCTTTCTTTCTTTCTTTCTTTCTTTCTTTCTTTCTTTCTTTCTTTCTTTCTTTCTTTCTTTCTTTCTTTCTTTCTTTCTTAGAAATCCAAAATATCAACCTATGAGAAAATGTGGGCATTTATGAGCAGCAGGCAACTGACGGCTCTGGTGAAGAACAATGATATAGGCATCCAACGGGTGCTCACTACTGATTATGCTCTGCTGATGGAATCAACCAGTATAGAATACGTCACTCAGAGAAATTGTAATCTCACCCAGATTGGGGGACTCATTGATTCAAAAGGTTATGGCGTAGGAACTCCCATTGGTAAGAAATGTGATACATATAATAATTGGAAGGTAATTGATGGTAAGCACTTTGGAATGCTTCATAATATAAAATGTATTCTATTTAACATGGTGTCAACAAGAGTTTTGTGGGTTAAGAAGCAGGAAAAATTATATTATGTCCTATAAATAAATGCAGATA
This sequence comes from Vipera berus, assembly GCF_964194415.1. Taxonomy (NCBI): domain Eukaryota; kingdom Metazoa; phylum Chordata; class Lepidosauria; order Squamata; family Viperidae; genus Vipera; species Vipera berus. The sequence goes on along the minus strand of NC_138206.1, from coordinate 51,883,345 downwards.
GGTCACACACAGTATTATGCTACCCCCTGATGTTTAATCAATTTAATACTAAGAGTTTAAAGCATCATCACTGCTGCTAATTTTAATCCTGATTCTTTAAAATCTTTAAAATATATTTCATAAAACGGACAACATGCAATAAAAAAAGAAAAAAGAAAAAGAGGAAAAAATATTTAAAGAAATGAGTTTGATCTTCATCACAAGTACAAAAAAATTTAGTGATTCTTTAACACACACACCCCACCTACCCAACAAGGCAGGGCTTTTTTTCTCATAGAACGCTCATAACGGAGTTCCGGCACCTTTTTTGGATGGAACCTTGTAGGGTAGGCAAGGCGGGTTGTATGACATGTGTGAGTTCCGGCACCTTTTTCTTTTACAAAAAAAGCACTGCAACAAGGTCACTTGCAAATATCTTTTCTTCCTATAATTTTTATACTAATATTCTTTATTAACCTTTATAATAACTTTTATACTTTTATAACCTTTATAATTTCAAATTAAATTAGACTAGACTAGACTAGAATATTTTTTATTGGCCAAGTATGATTGGACACACAAGGAATTTGTCTCCAGTGCATAAGCTCTTAGTGTACATACAAACAACAAAATAATAAAATCATAAGATGCTAATAGGAAAAGGTAATAGAAAAGACGAAAAAGATAATAGTAATACAACCATACTACAAGGGTAAATATCATTAGACATAAGACAGTGCTGTGGTAATTAGGTGTTCAGCAGAGTGATGGTACGAGGCAAAAAAAAACCTGTCGCTATGTCTAATTGTTTTGACATGCAAGTGCCCTATAGCAGCATCCAGAGGGGAGGAATTGAAACAGTTTATATCCAGGATGTCAGGGGTCTGTAGATATTTTTTCAGCCCTCTTTCTGGTTCGTGCAGTATACAGGTCCTCAGTGGAAGGCAGGCTGGTTGCAAGTGTTTTTCCTGCAGTACTAACTATCCGTTGAAGTCTGTACCTGTCCTGTAGCTGTACCAAACCAGACAGTTATAGAAATATAGATGACTGATTCAGTAATATCCATACACATCAACATTTCAATCATGATGTCAGCAAAAAGTCCTTAAAGAGTTCCCAGAGTTTTACAAAAACATATTTTATTTTAACTTTGGTCAAACAAACCAAGTTTGTACTCCCGTCCTTTGCTTCTAACAAGCTTGATATTTAATTTATTTGTTGTTCTATGATTTGAACTCTCTTCCATTTTTTTCCCATTTCAAAGACTTCTTCGAGGCTTTAGGAAAGCTTTTTTGTAAATCCACCAAGGAAACACTGTCCAGACAGATAATGACTTTTGGCTTATCATTTATATTTCCACTTTAACTGCCATCTCTGTGCTATAATCCAGGGCTTTTGAACCTTTTTACCCATTGTACCACTTTTAGGACAAGGCAATATCCAAGTACCATCAGTCGCCCAGCAAGGTGTCAAAAACATGACCAAAAAAAAAGAAAGGAAAAAATGATAAAGTACAGGTAGTCCTCGACTGACAACAATTTGTTTAGTGACTGTTTGAAGTTTCAACGGCACTGAAAAAGTGACTTATGACCATTTTTCACACTTATGACTGTTGCAGCATCCCCAAGGTCATGTGATTTACATTCGGATGCTTGGCAACTGATTCATACTTGTGACGTTCTGTGTCCCAGGGTCATGTGATCAAATTTTTCAAGCAAAGTCAATGTCTGGAGGGGGGAGTGGCCAGCTCATCACTCAGGTTGCAGGGTGCCTGTGGGGGGGGAAATCTGTGGGTCTCTGTTGGAGGGGGGTGGGAGTTGGTTGGGTGCCTTCCTTCCCTCCCTCTCTCCCATTGTCCCTACATTTCTTCTTTCCTTCCTTTCTTCCTTCCCTGGGAATTGCAGCCGGGGATTTCTCTCTCTCTCACACACACACACACACAAACACAAACACTCTCCCTGGCTTGCCTCCGCATCTGGGATTTCCTTCCTCTTGAGGAAACCCGCAAGATTTCCTGCTTGCAAAAGGGTGATCACTTCTGCCTCTCTTGAAAGACAGGCATTTCTCTAGCAGAACAAAGCAAAGAGGCAAAGACGCCTGCGCTCCACCGGATGCAGCCTCCCAGGCACACAGGGTTGATGCAGCAAAGCCGGTGCCAAAGCCTATCCACACATTCAAGGCACCCCAGGTAAACATAGAACTCCAATGACAGAAAGGGAGGTGGGCCCCCAATGCTCTCCCCCCCAAGATGAAGGGAAGTGGCGTGCCTGACAAGGAGACCAAAGTGGGGCGGGGGCAGGAGGAAGGTTGATGTAAAGTTCACCTACAGGCAGGCAGAGCTGAGACTGGCTTGCACCGAGAGCTGCCACCAGCCTCTCGCCTTCCTGGCTGACAGGCGGGCTGTTTAGGCAGTCCAGCCTGCTGCAGCCTTCCCAGGACCCCGGCCACAGGGAACTGTGTCTCATGCCCCTGCTTTCCTGAACATGGCATGCCAGGGGCAGACATGCACACCATCCCGGGTGAGGCCCACTCTCTTTGGGGCCCTGCCAGCCGGCTGGCAGAAACACTTCCCCTGCAACCCCCCCCCTCCACTCCCTCTGGGAAGATCGGTGGTCCCACCTCACCATGGTTGCTCCTTCAGCCCTGGGGAGTGTCCTCCAGGAGGAAATAAAGTCACACCCATGCACCATCCTTGCTGCATCGACTCCGTGTTCCTGGGAGGCTGCATCCAGGGTCACTGATCAGCTGGCAACTCTGTATGGCTGAGCCTGACCTCTGCCAATGGGCTCCAGTCCACAGAGAGCTCCTCGTGGGTCGACGGCTTCCTGACGGTGGCCCCAGCTGGTGAGGAGGCTGGGAAGGAGGTAGCAGCCCAGTGCTGGGGTTCCCCCACTCCTTTGTGTGTTGGGCCCACGGGGCTCAACACAACAATTGCTGCCGCCTTCCCCACAAACAAGTGATCTGGGAAGGAGCGGAGCGGGTGGTGGGGAGGAAGGTGACGCTGCATACCACCAGCCAGGTGCTCACGTACCACCAGTGGTACATGTACCACGGGTTGAAAAGCACTGCTATAATCCATATTTTTTAAATTTTCCAATATTTCAACAACTTCTTATATCCTAACATTTTTGCATTTATTTTAGTTCTTGATCCCATAAATCTTCTAGAACATTCTCTTTCACATTTATCATTTCTTATTTAACATCTTTTGGAAATAAACTTTTAGGCCTCAAGAACCAAGAGGGACATATGGAATCACTTCTCAGCAGTTTCCTTTATTACTTCTCACCTGTAAACAGAAATTTTGCCAACTAAACCAACTACTTGTATCACTATATATATACACTATGAATTGCTGGGGAGTAGCCTTCTTAACTTTCTTTCTCTCAAACTACATAACCTTAGTTGCATCTTTCTTCTCTAAAATGCAGCCCCTCCCTCCTGTGAATCCAGACTACATTCCACCACATCAATTATCCATAGAAGCAGACAATATTGCTGACATTGGAGCTGCTAGTTTCTGTCCCCCTACTTCAAATATCTCCTGGAATATTTCAAATGTCATATCATTTTTGGTCATTTTTGTCCCAATGCTGACCAAAAACAAAAGTCAAGACTCTCTTTTCTTTTGTGCCTAAATACTTAGTCTCCTCTAGTGTCCAAAATATAAAATCATAAAATCTCAAATTTGCCTTTATCTCAAATTTCTGTTTTTACTTAAGATAGACTAAATAATTTAGTTCCCACAAAGGTACTATTTATTATATAATTATAATTGGAAATAATTATTTCCAAAATCTTTTAGCAAAAATCCTAAAATTCCAAATTCATCTGATTGCTTAATTTGTTTATAACTTTCTCAAATTAGTCTAACTCAGCTTTTTTGCCATTTAATTCAAATACTTATAATTTTTCTTTTGTTCTAGATGATGGTAAATTCATCAGAAATGTCATTTTAAAGATCTCCATTAGCCTTAAAATAGCTAAACAGGTAATTTCCAAAAGTAATTAGTAAGTGAGGTTAGCAGACTCAGAGTCCTTAAAAAGGCTCTCTTGTGTTTGAGAGCATGATTTTCTCCTTTGTTCCCAGTGCTCAAACCCACAGAAAATTTTTGTCCTGCAGTTGCCTTGTGAGGAACAGCCATCCAGAGTACCAGTGAATGATCTCCCATCCTCTCCTTAACCAGAGAGGTACTATGGAATGGTCTTTTTTACGGGTATTTTGGTCAAGACTATGAGGTTGTGTCTGCTTATTCAAAGATGTACAGTACTACTTCACCATTCTTCAGCCATAGTCAAATCCTCCAATAGGGAAAATTTGATGTCCTTGCTTTGAATCTGCAGTGTGCTGCAGCTGCTAAAAAAGCCAACATAGTGCTAGGCTGCATTAACAGAGGGATAGAATTAAGTTCATGTGAAGTGTTAATACCGCTTTACAATGCCTTGGTAAGGCCACACTTGGAATACTGTATCCAGTTTTAGTCATCACAATGTAAAAAAGGTGTTGAGACTCTAGAAAGAGTACAGAGAAGAGCACCAAAATGATTAGGGGACTGGAGGATAAACATATAAAGATCAGTTGCTGAAATTGGGTATGTCTTGTTTAATGAAGAGAAGGATGAGGGGTGACATGATAGCAGTGTTCCAATATCTCAGGGGTTGCCACAAAGAAGAGGGAGTCAAGCTATTCTCCAAAGCACCTGAAGGCAAGATAAGAAGCAATGGATGGAAATTAATCAAGGAGAGGAGCAACCTTGAACTAAGGAGAAATTTCCTGACAGTTAGAATAATTAATCAGTGGAACAACCTGCCTCCAGAAGTTGTGAATGCTCCAACAGTGGAAGTTTTTAAGAAGAGACTGGACAACCATTTGTCTGAAATGATAGAGGGTTTCCTGCCTGAATAGGGAGTTGGACTAGAAGACCTCAAATATCCCTTCCAACTCTATTATTGTTATTGTTATTAAATCTATTTTTAGGGGAGTCTAATACAATCTAAATATATATTTTTATTAATCAGTTTTAATCTCAAATCCATCAATACCATTTAAATTTTCTTAAGAACTTGAAACCATTTACAGGGCATTAGTGAAGATTCCAATTCTGTGGTCCGTGTTTGATCTATTATGGTACTATCCACTTTAAAAATATCCTCAAACTTTTAATAAAGATATGTTGAGAATTTAACTCCTGTCATGAATCTCAGGAGCCTTTGAAATGGCCAAAACATGTGGCCCAAACTGAGCTATTAAAACTTGCTTAACCTGGGAATAATGGCACTGTTGTGAACTACAAAAGACCAAATTCAAATCTTTAAAGTAATAATTACACAGTAATTGATTTAAAGTCACCAACCCAGATTTTGTCAATATATGCATAATCTGTTTGTGAGAAAGCATTTTTTTAACCTGTCTCTGTAGAAAAAAAATAATTAAAATTGTTTCAGTAAGATTCTTAGATAAAGATCTAAACATCTAACTCTGGCACTCCTATGTTTTACTTCTGCATAAAGTACATTTGTAACTGGATTACAAATCTGGTTGGTAAATAAAGCAATTGTTATAAGATATCAATAAGACTTTCACTATTCCAAAGGGAAGCAATTTAATATTATTACTACTACCGTACTTATCGAATACTGTAACCCTGAAAAATTTACTGCTTGCAGCCCAGAATCAGTGTTGAGTTGGGTGAATTTATAATCTAAATTAAAAAGAAAAAAACAAACCAAATAAATGTGTGGGGGGGGCGGGGAAGATAGCCTCTGTGTGACTCTGTTTTTCACTATGGTCTTATATAGCCTGCCACATTCAATTTTGTTTTACTCCTTCTCTTTTCCTTCAGGCTCTCCTTACAGAGACAAAATCACCATTGCCATTCTCCAGTTACAAGAGGAAGGAAAGTTGCACATGATGAAGGAAAAGTGGTGGCGAGGCAATGGCTGCCCAGAGGAGGACAGTAAAGAAGCTAGTGCCCTCGGAGTGGAAAACATTGGGGGCATTTTCATAGTACTTGCAGCAGGACTAGTTCTTTCTGTGTTTGTAGCTATTGGAGAATTTTTTTACAAATCAAGGAAAAATAGTGACATTGAACAGGTAAGACCAGCTGAGTTCAGTCTGGGAGATACCTTCACATAAAAGAATGGGATCCAGCCAAGCACACAAACCCACTTCTACCTTATTATTGAGTTCCAGAAAAGCTGCCTTCTGTTGATTTGGCCTAAAGCATTTTGTCCTAAGAAGATAAGTGAAATGAGTAATGATTAACCACTCGTGTCTTTTTATGAGCCACTCTGCCCAACAGCAGGCTTTTCCCAATGATAGGATCAGCCCTATACAATAGGTTCCTGCTGGTGCTATGAGCACTTCTATAAGGCTATAACTGTCAGCAAAGTCGACGTGTCATTGCATCATCATCATCATTATTATAACAATAGTGTTAATCTCGATAAGACCTTTCTGCCTAGCGCAGTGAAACAAATCCAGAGTTCATGCTTTTTTATCTGCAGGAGCATACTAGATAGTAATTAAGGGTCAGCTGAAAAGAAGTTATAGAATTTCAAGAGTCAAAGTGAGGATATGACTGCGGCATTTTTCAGCCTCCACTGCTTAAATATTTTGGCATTATCTGTGTGAGGCAGAGAAAAGGAATGGAACTGTGGTATTTCTACAAAGGATTCCAAGCCTTTCTGTTTAACAGATGACCTTGCTAAGTAAAAAAGGACACAAGCATCATCTTTACCAATAAACCCCAAACTACTCTTTGTGCAAGCAAAAGTATAATTTAAATAGTTGACACATAGGAATGATGCTCCCAATGAGCAATTTCCTCCAACATTGGAGTTGCAACTTAAGTTGGAAGAGAGACATATCAGGAGACTGATCTGAAGATGTACAGTCTTCACTTGTTGTCCAAGTGATTGATGCTAGGAGGGTGAAGGATGCAAAGAATGAAGCCTCAACATCTTTGTTCATTGGAATGGTGGAATGGAAAAATAAATATTTATGTGAGAGGGAATGCAGGGAGTATATAATATATATAATTTAATAAATAAATAAATAATATAAAGGGTACTATGATCTATGATAATATGGGTCCCAATGTGCACATTTGCATGAAGATGAATTAATGAGTGCGGCCCCCAATCATATAACAACCATGTTTGGCCAAACCATGCTAGAAAATATCATAATTTACAGCAGGGTACATGTCTCTGCAGTATCTCTTTGAAATCACTAAATCCCATTTGGCTCTTTTTATTATTTTCGAGGTGGAGAAGTTAAGGGGCAAACTGTTTGCAAAGGCTTAAATATCCCTTAATCCTCCTCTTCCCCACCTCCAGGAAAAGGCATTCTGTTCCTGCCTTTTTGAGGATCTGACCTTCAACATGCAAAGCCTGGGGTCGCCCTCAAAATTTTCCATATAAGTGCTTGTTATCATTGCAGTGATCTCTTATTTTTATGCCTACATATTGGGGTTGGTTTGAATCTGCTACAGACTTGTATGAGATACAAGAATGTTACCCTCTTAATAGTCTGGAGCAGACAGAAATCAACATTAAAACAAAATTGATTAAAATATTGTGTACATGTATCCCTGAGAAAATGGGTTGATTCTTGCCAGACAATAAAATAATAAAAAAGTAAAAATTCAAATTCTTTTCTTCAATGAAATTTTAATAAAAGATATGAGAAATATGAAGGTAGTTGCTATACAAGTTGGTAAAGTTTAATAGATTGACACATTTAATATAATACAGTAAAATCTGCATATGTACCCTAGAGAATTTCTATATTATTACATATGTTTCACAAATTTCATTTTCCATAAGTATATTGTCTTATAAGTTTTGATATTTCTGTTTAAAATTTTGTTACATTGGTTAATATTATTTTTTCTTTTTCTTCCATCTTTTCCTTTCTGCATGCAACAAGGCCTTTTGTTTCTTTTATGGACAACAGTGTAAACAAACTCACCCATCCAACTCCACTTCTGGAACTACCTTGTCTACAGAGTTAGACTGTGGCAAATTAATTCGGGAACAACAAGGGATTCGAACGCAACCCTCAATTCATACTGTATAGTTACCATAAAGGAAAGGTGTGTTTAGCTAAGAGCAAATTCTGTCGACAACATACATTAAGGGGAGAAAACTCTGAGATCAAAATAACCTATTTCTTCATGTACCCAAGGATTTTTGGGTTGTACTTCCAATAGAAGCCTAGCAGGTGAAATAGGGTAGGAAGAAGAGATAAAACAGTTAATCCTTCAGCCTGTTTGAGAAAATCTAGGTAAATGTCTTACATGCTCCATACTGTAGTAGAACATTATGTATATAGTATGACAATATAATATGACAATTTCCAGAATAACAGGGCAGTGGTGTTTGCAGGATAGGGATAAGGGAAACAATTATAAAAAGAAATAAATACAACAGTTGGGGCAATGTGATCAAAATCCCATCACTCTGTGCACTGATAAAATTATTAAAAGCGGTGGGGCTTTGATTGTGCTGCAGCAACCATCGTCCTGTACTTCTGTACAGATACGGTAGTTGGGTCTTGCATGGAAATGCCAAATAGTTCCTCAAATGGAAAAATCTGTACAGAACAAGTGTAAGTGAGCGTGGATAGCCTGAAACTCTCTGAATTTTAAAAAGCCAATAGAGATCAGATAGAATCCTCATCTGTAATGCAATGCATGGGCACAGGTTCACCTTATCATTTATTTAACCATGTGGAGAGAAATACCAATCTTGTTCCATTGCTCCAGTGGGAATGCTCATGCCTGCTGGCCTTGCAGGACTTTATTTATTTATTTATTTATTTAATTAAATTTTTATACCGCCCTATTCCCGAAGGACTCAGGGCGGTTTACAGGGCAGCATAAAATACAATATAAAAATAGTATAAAATTAAAATAGATTAAATTACTTAAGCCCAACAATTAAAACAATATTAAAAGCCAAAACCCCTTCAATCCAGGCCTGATAGATCAAAAAAACCAGGTTTTACCGGTGGAACTTCAGACCGCAGATGGGGGCGGTCTGAAGTTCCACCGGTAAATCATTCCAAAGGGCAGGCGCGCCCACAGAGTTACAGTTACAGAGTTACAGTTATGTATCTTGCTGCTTGCATCCCGTGTTTCCGTTGGGATCAGTCACTGCTGTGGATTATTTTTGTATGATTCATCTTTTTTCAAAGTTGAATAATTTGCCTTCATTTTTACTTTCCAGGTGGAATTAATTAAAATCATACTTTTCCTTTGGAGTAAATGTAACAATGAGGTGTTAAAACAATATAGCTTTATCTTTACCAATAAATTAATGAGTTGGTTTTTTTTATTTTCCAAGCAAGAGCCTGGAAAAGCCTGTTAACATTGCAGCCTGTTAATGGTCCCAGGGATACATGCAGTAATGGGGAGGAGGAAGAATCATAGCTATCTGATCCAATATATTGCACTGATTATAAGACAAGGAATAACTAAAACAGACTAGATGAGCCAAGAATTAATCCTATATCTAAAACATTCTACAGAGAATCTTATAACCTACTTTATTTTTATACTGTAATCCATTCTTTTGTTCTGCTTCAGTTCATTTTGTCAAAAAGCTATTGTTTCTACACTTGTGATAAGGCCTTGCAAACACATTTTAAGATATACACACACACCCTCCCTAAAATCTAGCCGAGGAAACTATTTTATTGGATCCGGCTTCAATGTGTAAGATCTTTAACAGGACGCCAGAGTGCATCGATAACTTGGTGCTGCCTACAGTTTTCCCTTCTCTGAGCCAGGAGCTCAGCACTTAGAAATTTATGTTCAAAAATCCAAAATCACAGCTGTTGGGAATGTAGGTTTATGATGGTACAACTAGTGATTGAGTATGTTGTGGCCAATGTAAATGGATTCCTTTTGTCTATAATGTTGTTCTCAAACTGGGTGGTTAGCAAAAGAACAAAGAACAGGAAGAACAAAAGAAAAGAAAAACATAAAAAGAACAAAATTTAAAAAAAAAATCTAAGAAAAAAGACTTTTCTGGATAGGTTAACATTAAATCAAACTGAATCCCAACAGATAGATTGTATCTACAATAGCATTTTGCCCAGCTTCTTCATGTTTTAGTACAGGGGTGTCAAACTCAATTTCACTGAGGGCCGCATCAGCATTGCGGTTGCCCTCAAGGGGCCGGGTGGGTATGGCCAGGGTGGGCGTGGCCTACTGGGTGGGTGTGGCTAGAGTGCGTATGGCCTACTGGGTGGGCGTGGCCAGCTCTACATTGTTCGCATCAAGGGTGCCTCTGGGGCCCTGGGAAGGAGTGGGACAGATCTGAGGGTCTCTGGCAGAAGGAGGGTCTCTGGACCAGGGCCAAGACAGTGGGGGCCGTTCCCTCACTGTTTCCAGGATGGCTTCTCGGGCCACATGAAACCACTTCGCGGGCCGTATCCGGCCCCCGGGCCTTGTGTCTGTTTTAGTAGGACTTTGTTTTAAACGAGGAACTCCCATTTTTCACAGTGAGGATTATAGCAGAAACGGCAGCACTGTGTGAGATTGTGTTGTGGTGGATAGTCTGGAAATCTTCGGCTCACTCACCTTCTAACTCCCAATACCATAGTCTCGTGGCAGGAAATGAGGACAAGTGGATTGTATGAAAGTACACAATATATCTTTAAAATTTATTTTTAAAGTGGAAAGGGATTTATCTTGTGGTACAAAATGATGGGGGTAGAGCAGATGTCCTCATGGTTTCGTGACATGATTAGTTGTCAATTGTTGGGGAAGCACAGTACATTTGCAAATAAGTAAACATGCCCATTTCAGCAGCATTGTAAATAGGATGCTTAACTTTTAAAATGAACTCAACTTTTGCTTGCTTATCATTGTGAATTTATGTGATAGCAAGCGCCAAACATTCATTCAGGGTCATTTTAGGTAAAAAAAAACCACAACTGCTCAGGTATAAAATTGTTTAGATCCTCCTCTTTGTGTGAATTTGAATGTAATAACTTAAGGTAATTCAGGTTATAATTAAGTCCTTTGATTTGTTAATATGTTTGTTAATATATGAAATAACATTCAAAAATGTTATTGTTGATTTCTATTGTTTTAGTCTTCAGATTCAGTCATTTAATTATTTTTTATTCTAAAAAAAAAATACCTTGTATTTAGCTCTGGGAAGTCGGGGGGGGAGGGGGGGAGGGGGGAGAGGTGGGGGGGGAGGGTGAAGGGAGGGGGAGGGGGGGTTTTTTAAAGAAAAATTGTATGTTAAAACTTTTCAATAAAAAAAAAATTATTTTTTATTCTCTGTGTGCCCTTTCTCCTTTTATCTATGTTTTTATCTTGAGGTGTTAAATTATGCTTGATTTTACAATGAGTTTCTGTACTGGTTTCATGCTTATCTTAACTATTCTAAATACAACCATTATTCAAGTAAATGAAGATGTATCGTTAAGTCATAATCTTTTATATTTTTAAAATATTTTCTATAAATAAAAATATGGGTGAAGAATGACCTTTTGCATATTTTATATGTATAACATGAATCTGACCATTAGATCATTGAACTCATTTATTGCATATTTCTGTATTCTACAGCAGCCTTCCCAACTTTTGTATCTTCAGATGTGTCAGACCACAATTTTCATTTCCCAAGAAAGCACAGCTGTTAGAACATTCTAGGCAGCCTAGGTGTTTTTTTCCTTTATTGTTCTTTTCTTGTTGTTTTCATTCCCCTGATGTGAATATTTTGAAAGTCCTATATTTTTACCTTATTATGTGTTAAGAATATTGTCTTACTATGCGATGGTAACAGATTTCTGGTCTTTACATTATTTGATAATGTTCTTGGGAGGATGACCTTATCAAAAACAATAAGGACTTTTTAAAAAAAATAATCCATGGAGGTTTCTACTTTCACAAACATTGACTTCTACACAGAACTTATAATGGGAACATGGAAAAAAGCCTTGCTACTCTGACAAGCAGCAATTCTCCAGAGTGTTTTTTTATCCTATTTTCAGTTGCTAGGAGTTGAATTTGGGATTATTGCTTGCAAAGCATGTTGAGTGCTACACAGTAAAGGTGTTTTCTTGAAGATAAATATGAGAATTGTCTATTCATACATATATATGTCTATTCATACATATACATATATGTATATGTATACATGTACGTATACTGTACCTGTCTACTTGCTGCCATAGGCTGTAAAGATGCTTTTTTTTTACTCCAGTCCTCAAAAACAGTCATACTGGAGGTTTTTTTGGAACAACAAAACTCATTTTCAATAAAACAGATGGAAGAGAGGAAAAACAAATTCCCTATTGGCAATGAACAATCTTGTCACTATATATATCATGACATATTGTGACATTTTTTGCCTTTGTGGAGCTGGGGTGGGCGTAGCCTGCACGTGACACATCTGGCCCACAGGCTGCCAATTTGACATCCCTGCACTAATTGATCAGGACTCTGATCTTTAAAAAGTGGTGTGGAAAACTAAGGCCTACAGTTTAAAGACTATCTCTATAGTTAATATATGGTTTTAATTGTTTACAACTATTCATCTTGTTAAGATACAGCTGTATCTCAAAATTTCTCTTTAAAATGAGCAGTGCAACTTGAAACCGACTCCTAATTTGTTTATCAAAGAAACAAGAATCTGGCCTGCATTGTATTTTGTAGAATGATACAGATTTAAAGCAAAACGTTCTTTCCACACTGCTGTAATACTGTTGCTTTGGTCTTAAGTACTCTTGATATACTTAATTTTCTTTTGTTTTTCTAATGGTTGTACTGCTATTTTTTATTTATTTATATTGGTTTTATTTATTTTTTACTATACATTCTGAGATCTGTTAGGATGGAAAATAATTTAGCTATACTGAAAATCATAGCTAAGTCAAGAGCTATTGAAGCCTGAAGAACGAACTGCCTATATTTTCTGGTCCAAAAGTTAGTAATATATAATCAATCTGTAACAATAAAGATGATAATCAAATAGTGATCAAGGAATCAGAGTTTTCTGCAACCCACCAAAATAATGATTTGTATTTAAGAGGAGGTTCTTTTATTGATAACAGTGAACAAATTAATCAGCATTAGATCCATAATTACTTCCACAAGATATGACTGTCACATTTACAGCTAGGTTTAAATTCTAATAAATACACTGTGGAAATCTGTTGTTAACTTCAATAAATTTTTCTCTCCTATCTTTTATCAGTGTCTTTCCTTTAATGCCATAATGGAGGAACTTGGAATTTCACTCAAACATCAGAAGAAATTAAAGAAAAGATCAAGAACTAAAGGGCGTACATCTTTCACAAATATCCTTACTTGTCATCAGAGACGGACTCTTAGAAAAGAAACCATGGCTTGAATAAATGCAATTTTCCCTGTAAGAGATATCACAATAAAAGGCAAAAACAAACCTTGATGCCCACTTGTGAAAAGACAACTATTTTAATTTACAGTCTGATTTTCTTCTTTTTACTCCAGAGAAAATAAAAAAACAAATTCAGTCTTCCCATATGACTCATAGACTACTAATCACCCCAAAGCATTTCATTTTTACTTTTGGAATAATATCACCTATTTTGCATCCCTTTGCTGTTCATTATTCTTTGCTGTATGTGGTTTATAAATAAATAAAAAGATTTTTGGGGACTGGAGTATCAATGTCTTCATTTCAGAAATCATAAATATTTATCATATAAATACATGAAACTTTCTTCACATATATGTGTGTCTATATACCCACCTATCCCCATTAGCAATCATTTTTAATACGTTCTAATGGTATCTTAAATTAGATTAGTTCAGTGATTCCAAGACTTGTTTTATTATTATGGTTGGTTCCTCAGACACCCAGTTGTCTAGAGTTGATTTAGCATTTTTATTCACCGATTGTGAGCTTCTCAGGGCCGGGATAGGCTTTAATTATTGTTGCATTATTTATATTTTAGGACTTCCCATCCCAGCAGTCTCTGGAGTTTACAAAAATAGTAAAAAATAGTTAAAAACACAAAACAGAAAACCCAGACTAAGACAACCATAACTATACAACAGGAACTCCACAAACCCCAGGCTTTGGCCGAGAGCCAGGTCTTACAAGCTTTCCAGAATCCCAAGACAGAGGTTGTGGTCTGTATGTCTGGGGGGGATGCTGTCCCAGAAAGTGGGGATCACAACGGAGATGATACATTTCCCCAGTCCCACAAGATGACAACATTTAATAGGTGCCTGTCCTGGACATAAATGGAATCTCAGGTACCAGGTTTTATGTCATGGATAATACTAATAATAATCCCAGCAACTCTGGGTGGTTTACAAGTATCTGTAATCCTTGAATTGTGCCTGGAAACTGAATGGCAACTAATTCAGCTTCCATAGCATCAGTGACACATGAACATAAGCAAAAGTGCCATTACTTCTCACACTGCTGCATTTTGAACCAGCTGTAGCCTCTTGATGGTCTCCAAGGCCAGGCCCATATTGAGTGCAATGCAATAATCAAATAATACCCATGTAGAAAGCATAATCAAATCTGTGAGGTAATCAAGGCCTAAGTAACTATCTAAGAGGCCTTCCACTTGAGGAAAAAGTGTAATTGGTGCACAAGATAAACCTGTGCAGAGGGTCTCCCAGTCACAGCTGCCACCTGCTCTTCAAGCAGTAGCTGCAAATCCAAGAGGTCCATAAGGTGTGGTTTCATGTAGATCTTAAAAGAAGTGATGAGAATATTGAGCCCTGAGACATTCCACAAGTGTAGGGATGTCAGTTCAATTCTACACCTGTCAACACTGACTGACAGCAGCCACTTAGAAAGGTGGTGAATGGCAGCAATAGAATACCTCACATTCTCAACCTCTGCAGCTAGTCCAGAAGACAGTTATAGTCAATGGTACCCAAAACTGGTAAGAGGTCAAGGAACTCAAAGATGGATGCACCATTCTCTACAGCAAAGGTTATAAGCAAGCATGACTAACAGTCTCTGTACTATAGTCTAACATGAAATTCAGCTGAATACATCCAGATAATCTATTTCCTCCAAGATCCTCTACAATTGCTACCTAATCACTTTCCCTATAACCTTCCACACAAATTGTTGATAATTGTTCAGCATGGAGGGTCAGTTCCACCCCCTAAATCACAGGTGTCAAACTTGCCACGTCATGTGACATGTCATGACATGTCGCGACTTTTTTTTTCATTGTTGGAGCTGGGGTGGGCACGGCCTCCGAATGATGCAACCAGCCTACTGGCCAGCAGTTTGACACCCTTGCCCTAAATGGATGAGTTTGGTCACTTGTTGTTTCATTAGTCCACAGATGAGAGGAGGTGCAAAGTAGGGCAGGAGGTCTATCAATATTCATTAATGATTATTATATAGGAAATACTGTTATATTTCCTATAATACAGGAAAGTGACTTCTTAATTTTTTAAAAATGTCTCAAACAATAAAATTATTACTGAATTTGATCAGACAAAATTAATGTTTTCTGTTTATCAAGGCAATTTTGAATAAACACAGAGATATTTAATAAAAATTTATTTGTTGGGACCTTTATGCCACAAAAAATATACTTTTAGAGGAGTTCAAACATTTCTGTGCTGCCAAAATATTCATCCAGCAATTTCAAAGAAATGAAGACTAAGTAAATGTAACAAAATTGAGCCAGAAAATCAGGTAATAGAAACTGATCCAGTATTTGAACTTACGTTGCTTTTTGTAAGCACTGTGGGTTTCTGCAGTACTGCCTGAAAAGAATCTTCTACTTTAACATAGTTATCTCTGTTTAAAACAATAAATATTCATACAGAAATATAAATTACGTTCCCCTTCTTTGACATACTGCTTGTAAGTAACCAATAAAATGTATAGAATTTATTGATAGGGAAACCGCAAACCAGCTTCGATCTGGTAATTTTTTTCTGTATAATATTGACAGGAGATCTAGGGCATTTTTATTACTCTTTTATAAAAAACACCCTCCTTCTCCAAATGGAAAATCTGGAGCTGGTAAACAATCATGAGTTCCATTTAATTGATAAAATGTATAAAGTGAACAAGCGTCTCTTCTAATTTGGATACCTTGCACATTTAAAAAACTAAGTGGAATATTGTTCCTGACTGAATCAGTTTCATTCCTGATAGAATATGGAAATTATTTTTTAATTCCTATTTGTAGTAAATGTATTTTTCCCATATCATTCTCATATTATTATAATCAAACGTTTCCTTGGGAAGCAGTTTGTTTTATTGCCACCATAATTACACTGATCCAAACTGAAAGTTTTTTTTTCCTTTAAGTATAAATCTCTGCCTTTTTTAATCCCATGATCACCCCTTTCTATATGATTTAAGGAATCGTATACTCCATTCAACAATTATTGTATTTTCTACTTGTAAATCGCAGGTACAATGTCCAGTCTAAAAAGGCAAGAATTTTGCTCAAAATATATATCCAAATAATATAATGAGTTATAATAATATAATATAATAATATGAGTTATTTATGCTAGTGAAAGTGACTACTTTGGGCAGAGAACTCTGCTCTTTATTTTTAGCATTCTGCCTCTTATACGTGCATTACATGGAACAATATGTCTATCAGTGTGCTTTATAATAGTTGATTCTGATGGCAAAAGCATTTTGAAATTCATGGCACAATTCTATTTTCAGACATTTTACTTCAAGAAAAATGCATCCACCCTCCCCGGATTAATGCACTTGAATGATATGTATTAGTTGATTACTAAAAATCACAGAGGACTGATTAAGCCTATTCACAGGATGCTGAATACTTGACTACGCTCTTGTAATGCATTATGCACATTAGTACATGATTGAATGAAAACAGATAATACCGCTAACCATCCACTCCACCTTAACATTCAAGATATCTGTTATGCTGTCCTATTATTCCTTCTTATCTCATGGGCATGAACTATGCACATCTGTGCTGATATATGCTAACTTTATGCATATTGACTCAGACTTTTCTGGATCGGTGATTTCAGCACTCATAATCCTCATGCCACAGGGTTTAAAGACAACTTCCACTGTTGTTTTTTTCTAGAAATATCCAGGAATGCACAAATGTGTAAAATATTTAAATATGTATGGCTTACTTTTTTCAGTTTTAAGTTAATTCCCTTCTGCTTCTTGATCAGTCTGAAGGTTTTTTTACAGTGTGTAAACTTTACTTCTACTACACATGCACACGCGCACACGCACACGCACACACACACACACACACAGAGTTTATTACAAAGCATGATTAACAAATGATAATTGTATTTTAGTCTGTAAAGTAGGTCAGTTGGCATTAAAAAGATCCCTTAATTGATGGATCCTGATGTAAAAAATGCATCTAATTTCCATTACAAAACTCTCTAAGCTAATAGCTGCATTACATCTTGTGACAATGAACTGTGCTCAGAAGGGTTTTTTTCCTCTTTATCTGCTGAACCAGTCACCAATAGATTTCATTTCAAAGCCTACAGCAATATTGTTTAAAAGTTATATTCAGTTTGGAAATATACTGTTCATTCTTTTTTTATCTTTTATAGTTTTACACAATGTATTTTGAGATGAAAAATGTAAGCACAATATTCCAGAAACACTGTAGATTTAGTTAAAAAATAATGATGCAGGGTTTTTTTTATTTTCAATTGTTTTTTCAAGAACTACTAGTAATGAACTGGCACTCCTTACTGTTGCTACATGATAAATTAATACGTTCCTCAATTTCCACAATATGGTGCCAAGATTTGATTTCGGAAAGTCAGTCAGTTTATGTTTCAACAATACATAAAGATATACTGATTTATATCTTTATATCTTGCATAAAAGTGTCATATTTTGATCTTACCCGGGACCTTTATGTTTTCCATATTATAAACTACTCATAATTTGGATGTAAGTTCTACAGCAGCAGTTTCAATAATAATAATAATAATAATAATAATAATAATAATAATAATAATAATAATAATAATAATAATAATAATAATAATAATAAGTTGGAAGGGACCTTGGAGGTCATCTAGTCCAACCCCCTGCTAAGGCAGGAAACCCTATACCATTTCGGACAAATGGCTGTCCAGTCTCTTCTTAAAAACTTCCAGTGTTGGAGCATTCACCACTTCTGGAGGCAGGTTGTTCCACTGCTTAGTTGTTCTAACTGTCAGGAAGTTTCTCCTTAGTTCTAGGTTGCTTCTCTCCTTGACTAGTTTCCATCCATTGCTTCTTGTCCTGCCTTCAGGCGCTTTGGAGAACAGCTTGGCTCCCTCTTCTTTGTGGCAGCCCCTGAGATATTGGAACACTGCTATCATGTCACCCCTCACCCTTCTCTTCATTAAACTATTAAATACATATCTTTATTTTGTTACTTTGTCTTTTATAGTAAGAAAATGCTGAAGCATAAATTCAAACATCTTATTTCTGTGTAAATGAAGTCATTACATTCAGTTTCTGCTTCTTGAATAAACACTTTGAATATTCATTGTTTCAGTCCATTACTGTGAGAAAAGTTCACAACCGCTGACAACACATGATCAGTTATTTCTTTGACAAGGTAGAGCTCAAGAAAAGCAACTAATCTTTTTGCTATTCATGGTGATGCCCGTCAGTTCAGATCAAATATTTTTCCCAAAGAAGCAAGGAAAGTTTTTTTGTCTCTTAGAAATGTGCTGTGCATTTGATCTCTAAGAAACTGCTTCTTTGATTCCGCATGAAGTGCAAATGCCAATCAAGCTCCTCTGATACAGAGAGATTAGTTCCATTGGATTCAGTAGATTGTGGCTGTTTATAGCTATTCTTATATCTTTTTGATGCCATCTGTAGAATTGTTTTTCTTTTCTAAATTTTTATTCAAAATTATTTAAAATACAACAACACCCCAAAAAATGCGTTTCAAAAGTGCATTGAAAAAAATTCTGAATGTAGAATTGTTTTGATGCAAAGTACAAATAGTAAAGTTGGATATTTTTCTTACAAGATGCCCAGGTAGGAATAGGGAAACTCTCCTGTTGGTTGATAATGAAACAGCATGTTTATTTAAACTAAACTGGGAAATAACTTTGAGCAACCATAGGCTTCTTGTTTTAAAAACATACTCAGAAGCCTGTTCTGGGTACTAACTTTGTTGATTAAGCAATAGGGCTAATCATGTCATTTCTTCTCTTGAATAAATGACCTCCATAGTTTATACTATGGAGTCATTTCATCATCTCCATAGTGTAAACCTCTTCATGCAGGTGAATTGAATTGAATTGCTTTGCATTGGCCTAAACCAGGGGTGTCAAACTGCCGGCCTGCATGCCGGATGTGTCATGCCGAAACCACGCCCACCCTATTGCCGGCAATGGAAAAAAGTCGTGATACATTGCGACACATCACGTGACGTTGCAAGTTTGACACCCTTGGCCTAAACAGTATAAATGAGGGTGTTTCTTTGTAATTACTTTCTACCTCAAACTTCATAAACAAAAAAGTAATGATATATTTTGAGCGATGAGCTTTCTTGATTTATTATTGTTTTAAAAATACTAATAGTACAACTCTTAAAAAATAGTTGGTTACATGAAATTGTATCATGTCATTATATAAAATATATCTAGGCTAATTTCAGGAGAAAAAGTAAACAGCAGATCAATCAGTGCATTGCTTTCTTTCCAATGGTTGTCCAGAGTATTCTGATATAATATGAGAATTTCTACTTGCCTTGTGATCTACTTCACATTCACTTCAAGCATTATTTAAGTGTCTACCTTTCTTTCCTTTTTTCATTCTGTTTAATTTAATAACTTGTCCAGTGCAGTTCTGGCTTTTTTAAAAATTTGAATTGGACTAATAAAATTATTGCCTTGATATATTGGAATCTCTTCCATGTTTCATGTGTCTTAGCAACTAGTTGCACATAGCAGATGTTAGCTGGTCGATCTGTAAAATCTGTATTTCCATAATGTTGCTAAGAAAGCTACATAGATAAAGGAGTGTAGTTGATAGGAATCTTTTAAAGCTTGAGATAAAGTTTCCTTTTAAAAAAAAACTTTAAAAAAATTATGTTTCTCTCTGTGTTTTATATAGTTATGCAAACAGTGCCAAACAAACCAAAAAGGCAAATTCATTTTTGCAAGTATCCAAACTCCATAGCAACTGAACTGTTGTTCTGATATGTAGCTTCCTGCACTTACAGTATATATTGCCAGAGTTGTTCATACTATATGTAAATGTCTCTACATATAACTTTATTTGCTTTAGAAATAAAAACAGTTGGGCTTCACAAGGATTCCAATATTTGTTATACTTATATTTATATTTATTAAATTTTTATACCGCCCTTCTCCCGAAGGACTCAGGGCGGCGTACAGGGCAATAAGTATTAAAAGACAAAGTACAAAAGTTAAAAAACAATTAAATATTATGCCCGATATATACAATAATTAAAAACCATGTTAAAACCCCAACCCCAACCCCATCAAACCAGGCTGGATTGCTCAAATAAGTAAGTTTTTAGATCCCGCCGCAAGGAGCGAAGGTCGGGGGCCATCCGGAGCTCAACCGGCAAGCGGTTCCACAGTTCTGGCGCGCCCACAGAGAACGCCCTCCCCCTTCATTTATCCATAAATAAATGAAGATAAAGGTAATTTTTAAAAAGGAAGACTATTACAAATTGTCTCAAGAAGATTCTTCCAAGATCTTTATACATAATATAACTGGTTTTTTGGTTGTTGTTCTTTTATAAGGGTGAACTTTATTTTAGACATTTTTTCCTAAAATACCATTGACAGAATATGTATGGTTTGTCTATCCTTACTTCTTTTTTAATGTTCTTTCCTATGCCTTATTTAGAGGGAAATGTGATTGCCTGAAAAATAACTTTTGAAAAATGAAGACAAATGTTGTTCGTTATATAAAGGAAAAGCAAGAAACCTATGGAGAAACTTGGAGCAAACTAATCTATTAAATTTAAATATGAATATAAGACATTGAAAATTATATAAATATCCTAAATATTTGGCTATTTAAAATAATATATAATTATGTACATGCAATATATAGACAAATGTCAAATTCATATAAGGCAGTTTTTCATTTAACTCAAAAGACTAGAATTTCAACGAAACAATAGAGAATCTGATCTGCAGGTTTTTGTACAAAGAGGCAAAGTAAACAATGTAATTGTTTAAAGAGGTCTTCTGATAATTATCTCAAGATGGAGTTGTATAACCCTTAAACTAAACTAACAATTCCATTTATTTTGTAAAATGTTTCGTGGCAAAAAGGCAAGCAGTGAGTAGAATGATTTTTCCAGGACTGCAGAAAGCAGCCTTGACTGTTATGTATGCAGGCACCTGCATAGCAACAGCCACCAGGGGGCGTTGGCCTGAACGGTTTTGGCAGGAAACCCAGTTTCGGCGGGAAACCTAGGGCCAACCCCATTGGCTGTTCGCTTACCTGGCTAGGTATTTAAGGAGGCCAGGTAACCCTCATTCCCCAGTTCACTACCCCCCTCCAATAAAGAGCTGAACTCACACACCAGCTGGCGTCTCTTCCTTGCATCGGACCCACTACACAATATTGACCTTATCGTTAGCAACTGCTTAGTTGAGTTTGTGATGGCAGAGACTTTCTTACCAGCTGAATTGTTTTTCTCTTACGTAGCCATACAGAAATGCACATATCAAAGGCTAACATTTGCATTCAGTCTTGTGCTGCTGATATTCCATGACAGCTGAGGCAATGGAATAGGAGAAACATTTGGTAAAAAATTAATTTGACTTCATACATTCATTTTTTCAAAGACATATGGCTTGCAGCATTCTAATTTTTAGAGACTTTACCCACCAAGATTCTCAGATTGGCTGGGAAATTCTGGGAGTTGAAGTCCATACTAGTTAAAAATTTTAAATTTTTTAAGATTCAAAGCTTGACAGATTTTTAAAATATTTAAACCCATGGAATTATTTCAAGGCACATAGCATAAGGACATGAATTATTAGAAAGTTTTAATTCCTCAAAATACAGGTGAAACTCGAAAAATTAGAATATCGTGCAAAAGTTCATTTATTTCAATAATGCAACTTAAAAGGGGAAACTAATCTTTGAGATAGGCTCATTACATGCAAAGCAAGATAGTTCAAGCTGTGATTTGTCATAATTGTGATGATTATGGCTTACAGCTCATGAAAACCCCAAATCCACAATATCAGAAAATTAGAATATTACATGCAATCAATAAAACAAGGAGTATACATAGAACAATATCGGACCTCTGAAAAGTATAAGCATGCATATGTACTCAGTACTTGGTTGGGGCCCCTTTTGCAGCAATTGCTGCCTCAATGCGGCGTGGCATGGAAGGTATCAGCCTGTGGCACTGCTGAGGTGTTATGGAAGAGCAGGATGCTTCAATAGCGGCCTTCAGCTCTTCTGCATTGTTCGGTCTCATGTCTCTCATCTTTCTCTTGGCAATGCCCCATAGATTTTCTATGTGGTTCAGGTCAGGCGAGTTTGCTGGCCAATCAAGCACAGTAATCCCACGGTCATTGAACCAGGTTTTGGTGCTTTGGGCAGTGTGGGCAGGTGCCAAGTCCTGCTGGAAAATGAAGTCAGTATCCCCATAAAGGTCGTCTGCGGAAGGAAGCATGATGTGCTCCAAAATTTCCTGGTAGACGGCTGCGTTGACCCTGGACTTAATGAAGCACAGTGGACCAACATTAACAGATGACATGGCTCCCCAAATCAACACAGACTGTGGAAACTTCACACTGGGCTTCAAGCATCTTGCAGTGTGTGCCTCTCCATTCTTCCTCCAGACTCTGGGTCCTTGGTTTCCAAATGAGATGCAAAAGTTGCTCTCATCAGAAAAGAGGAATTTGGACCACTGATCAACAGACCAGGTCTGTTTTTCTTTAGCCCAGGTAAGACACTTCTGACGTTGTTTGTTGTTCAGGAGCGGCTTGACAAGAGGAATACGACATTTGAAGCCCATGTCCAGGATCCGTCTCTGTGTGGTGGCTCTTGATGCACTGACTCCAGCCTCAGTCCACTCCTTGTGAAAGTCCCCAACACTTTTGAATGGCCTTTTCCTGACAATCCTCTCCAGGCTGCGGTCATCCCTGCTGCTTGTGCACCTTTTTCTTCCACACTTTTCCCTTCCACATAACTTTCTATTAATGTGCTTTGATACAGCACTTTGGGAACATCCAACTTCTTTTGCAATTACCTTTTGAGGCTTTCCCTCCTTATGGCGGGTGTCAATGATGGTTTTCTGCACAACTGTCAGGTCAGCAGTCTTCCCCATGATTGTGATTCCTACTGAACCAGACTGAGAGACCATTTAAAGGCTCAGGAACCCTTTGCAGGTGTTATGGCTTAACTAGCTGATTAGAGTGGGACACTTTGAGCCTAGAATATTGCACCTTTTCACAATATTCTAATTTACTGAGATTGTGGATTTGGGGTTTTCATGAGCTATAAGCCATAATCATCACAATTATGACAAATCACGGCTTGAACTATCTTGCTTTGCATGTAATGAGTCTATCTCATATATTAGTTTCCCCTTTTAAGTTGCATTACTGAAATAAATGAACTTTTGCATGATATTCTCATTTTTCGAGTTTCACCTGTAGCTAAGCTCTAATATATTTTAGAGAGAAATCACAATCAAGAATATTCTGTTACTACTGCTGTTAAACTGGTAATTCACCAAAAGAATTGGATATTTAAATAAGTGAAATGAATCCAAATGCCTGACAGTAACTCTCAGGTAAACAAAAAGAAGATGAAAACTAAAGCCATCAAGTCAAGATTCAAGAAAGTCTTCCACAAATGCTATGTTGCAATGACACACTTTAACTTTTTTCGTATGTTGATATTTTTCAAGAATGGATTAAAATCATTTTAATCTTGGTTTGCTGATAATCTCTGAACTGTGAGTTCTTAATCAAAATTCAAAGCAGACCTTAATTCACATTTACAGTATAGCATAAGAAGGTTACAGCCCCTTGACCTGCTTCTACCGGTAGTAGGCAATTTCACTGCTCCGCTTTTTTTCCTTTAAAGCAAAAGCAAGTGGAAGAAGTAATTGAAAGCTCATGCAAAATGGTCAGATGTTCTTTCATTAAACATGTTGTTTAATGACAGGCTACAAGGTACCGTATTTTAATTCAGAGCACCAAATATATTCCAGCTGGTCGAGCTTTTCAAGATAAACTAATATTGTATTATTATAAAAGGTAAAGGTAAAGGTTGCCCCGCACATGCGTGCTAGTCATTTCCAACTCTAGGGGCCGGTGCTCATCTCCATTTCAAGCTGAAGAGCCAGCGCTTGTCCGAGGACATCTCTGTGGTCATGTGGCCAGCATGACTGGACGCCAAAAGCACACGGAACGCTGTTACCTTCCCACCGTAGCGGTCCCTATTTTTCTACTTGCATTTTTACGTGCTTTCAAACTGCTAGGTTGGCAGAAGCTGGGATGAGTAACAGGCGCTCACTCTGCTACGCGGCACTCGAGATTCGACCCGCCAAACTGCTGATCTTCTGATCGACAAGATCAGCGTTCTAACCCACTGAGCCACCGCGTCCCTTGTATTATTATAGAATATTAATATTATAGAAATAATTAGGACTCTGTAACTCTCTGAAGTGATGTGTCAGGTTTTATTTCCATCTTTTATAATTTTCATATGACTCTTTAAAGCTGCAGTGCCTGTTTCCATTCCACACTATATACCCCAAACAGGAAAAAATAATCCCAGGGGAAAAAATGTAGTGAGTTGCAGTCAGGCACTGAACTCCAACTCATCATAAAGTAGATCTTCCAAACTGAATCCAGGTCATTGCACAGCCCAAGGCACAAAATTACAGTTAGTCCTTGACTTACAACAGTTCATTTAGTGACTATTCAAAGTTACAACGGCACTGAAAAAAAGACTTATGACCGTTTTACACACTTCCAAGCATTGCAGCATCCCCATGGTCTCGTATCGAAAATTCATTTTGGCAACTGATTCATATTTATGACAGTTGTGGTGTCCTCCGGTCATGTGATCATCTTTAGCAACCTTCTGACAAGTAAGGTCAATGGGGAAGCCGGATTCACTTAGCAACCATGTTACTAACTTAACAACTGCAGTGATTTACTTAACAATTATAGTAAGAAAAGTCATGAAATGGGGCAAAATTCACTTAACAAATGTCTCACTTAGCAACAGAAATTTTGGCTCAATTGTGGTCACAAGATGAGGACTACCTGTACAAGTTTGTGCAAAGGTTATGCTCTAGTGCCAAAATAGGCTGTGTTTTCAGACTACACAGTGGTGCGGTGGTTAGAATGCAGCACTGCAGGCTAATTCTGCCAATTGCCAGCAGTTCGGCAATTCAGTTCTCACCGGCTCAAGATTGACTTCCATCTTTCAAGGTCGGTAAAATGAGGATCCAGTTTCTTGGGGGCAATATGCTGACTCTGTAAACTGTTTAGAGAGAGCTGTAAAGCATTGTGAAGCAGTATATAAGTCTAAGTGCTATTGCTACTTTTGAAACTTTGGTATGAGTTGTTGAAGAGCGAACAAAATTGCGGCCATTATATACTTAATGTTTGCCTATGATTGCCCTAGCATGACCTCCACTCTAAAGCTTTCTATCACAACAGTTAATAGAAATCTTCTTTTTACGGGCAAAGCCCAGGCCTCTGTTCCAAAATCATCCCGCCAATGTTGTAAATGTGCACTTTTAAGTCAGTGCTGACTCCTGGTGACTGCCTGTACAAGCCCCTGTAGTTTTCTTGGCAAGATTTCAGAAGTGTCTTATCTTCTTCCTAGGATTGCGAGACTGTGACTGACCCAAAGTTGCCTTTGTGTATAATATAGGACTAAAATCAATAGGCTAGAAATCAGTCTTCTGGTTTATAACCTGTTGCCTTAATCACTGCACCATATTGGCTCTCTCTTGGAAATGAAGCAGATGCTATTATGCCAGCAAAATAAAGTTAGCGGGACAAAAAAGCCTGGTGGATGCTAATAGAGCTGTATTTCTATATTCCTTCAATTGTTTTCAACATAACTGCAGAAGTTCATTCATATAATTTAAGCAATTAGTAGAAGTGATTTCTTTCGTATGTAAAAAGGGGAGATCAATACCTAATTTTATGCTATGTGCAATCTTGTCTTTTTATTTTTATTCAGAAATAACCAAACCAGAACAGGACAGTGTATAGATTTGATTTTTTTTTCCCCCTTCAGATAAGACTCTTTTAAAAAATTATTTCGTGTGTCAGAGATACCATTATCAAAATTTCCAATGAGTGCCAATGGGATTTTTTAAAAAAGCTCACTTTGTCACACAAAGTAATGGAAAACTCTTGTTTTTTTATGCATTTGGCAGATAGCATATTACTTTTGATCATTAGAAATCATAAATGTAATATTATGCAAATGATGAAAATATAATGGGAAAAATTATCAGTTCACCAACTGATATCAGTGATAACAGCAAGACGTCTTCTAGATCAAAGAAATGTCATTTTAAAAAGCAACCCCCGGACTTAAAAAATTATCTGTTACATTTATACTTCATATTGTTCATTTGTATTTTAGACCTTCCATATCTTAAACATTCTAACAGAGAATTTTATACTTTAAAGGTGGAAGGAACCACCTTTGCTCACCTATTTTCTGTAAGTCTATGATAAAAAGGATCATTTTAAACAACTGATAATTTATTATGTTAGCTCTACTGTCTACCTAAAGATTT
Organism: Vipera berus; assembly: GCF_964194415.1. NCBI lineage: Eukaryota > Metazoa > Chordata > Lepidosauria > Squamata > Viperidae > Vipera > Vipera berus. Next base: position 51,856,596 of record NC_138206.1, on the reverse strand, counting down.
ATAAATCTGATATCTTTAATACAGCATCTGCTGGTTAAAAAATTCCAGGGGTCTTTGGTGCTCTCTGAGCTTGGTTATTTTCTTGCAGATGTTTCATTACCCAAACTAGGAAACATTATTTTATCAGTAAAAATTATTATTGTTATTGTTATCAAATTTAATTGCCACCCATCTTGTGGTTCAAGGTGACTCCGGGCCTTTTTTTTATCCTACAAAAAAGCCTGCAGATTCTAAAATAACAATTCAGCTATAACTGCAACAAACAAAAAAGGGCAAATGAGCACTGGGTCTTTAAAAAGATGATGCATTTTTCCCCCTCACAGTGGAAAAAAATCTATTAGTCTCCATATGATAAACTTACAGAATATTAAACATACTCATGACTGTTTATTTGGGAAAAACTAGTTTTGAAAGAATTAAAAATGCTGGCTGCCTTGTGTGTGTTTGTGGAATGTGTGTATATGGATGTATAGGAAAGAAAGAGAAGGACAGACAGACAGTTTGAAGAAGAGGTTAAGGCACCATGCCAAAGACCTGGAGACCATGAGTTCTAGTCCCACCTTAGTGACGAAAACCAGCTAGGTGACCTTAAGCCAGTCACTTTCTTTTAACCCTAGAAGAAGGTAATGGCAAGCCACTTCCAAAAAACCTTGCCCAAGAAACTGCAGGGGCTTGTCAGGCAGTCAGTCGCCAGGAGTCAAAACTGACTTTAAATTAGACACATGTGTACTTACATATGAATTCTTAGTTTGTATGCATGTGTACATCTGTGCACAGAAAGCATGGCAACATGTGTGGTATAGTGGTCAAAGTTCTGGACTAAAAGGATTGGAAACAGTGGCGTAGCGTGGGTTGTCAGCACCCGGGGCAATTTGCGCCCCCTAACCCAGTGACGTCATGGCACCGCCGAAAAGACGCGCCCCGCAGCGACGTAGACTTTCCAAGAAGAGTTGCGCGCATGCGGGATGCTTCCGGGTCCCTCTCGAGGGCGGCTGGGCAGGTCTCCGACCTGCAAGAGCCGCTGCATTCAAGCTCGCACATGAGCCCCACTAAATAAAGCCACGCATGCGCACGAAGCTAGGCCAGCCGGCCGGCGGGTCCGTCTTCGCTCGGCCAAGCCTGCCGGGGTGCCTGCGGGGTGCTTGCGGTTGGCCTGAGCCTGGGCGGAGAGTTGGGCGCTTCTATTTATTTTATTCAGTTTATGTGGCCGCCCATCTCACCTGCCGGACTCGTTTCGCTTTGCAAGAAAGAGCAGCTCGAGAGCGGAGCCAAGCCGACTCTGTGCAGCCCTTGGGGCTCCCTGAGCAGCTCAGTGCGAGCGCGCCCCCCCCAGATGTTGCACCCGGTGCGGCCCGCCCCCCCTGCACCCCCCACACTACGCCACTGATTGGAAATTGGTCTGGTGACTTTGGACCAGTCACACACTTTCAGCTTTAGACAAAGAAATTCGAAAAATATCTATTTTCTAACTCACACTCTGGATTAGGATTTGTAGCCTTTAATGAAGACCCCTTCATTCTGCAAAGGATTAGTTTGGACTGTTCATGATAATAATTTGCACACCTGTCTTCCAATGATTGCATGGTTGTTGAGATCCCCCAAATAACACAACTCTGTTCTTCATCGAATTAAAAATATAATAGATATATAAAAATAACATTTTATGACATTTCTTGCCATTTTCAAGCAAAAGTTAGCAAAAACACCCATTGGATAAGCTGGATTGAATTTACAACCACCATAATGACTTACTTAACAACTATCATAAAAATGGTTGAAAAATGGAGTCTGATCATGTGCTGACTCAACTTCTGACAGCAACAACTTACAATCAATATTCGAGGCTCAATTGGGTGTCACCATTCAGTATGTCCAACCCAAAGAATCTGGACCATTTGCGTAGATTGCAGCATTAAGGATTTATTGAAACCAAGTGCCTTGGTGGAGCAGTGGGCTAATGCCTCCTTAAGTAACACCAGCTGCCTGCCATTAGTGCAGGTTCGAGTCCCACCAGGCTCAAGGTTGACTCAGCCTTCCATCCTTCCAAGGTAGGTAAAATGAGGACCCAGATTGTTGGGGGCAATAAGCTGACTTTGTAATAATGCCGCTTGGGGGGGGGGGCTGAAAGCCCTAATAAGCAGGCATATACATAGAATGAAGGCTATTGCTAAGCACATTGATTTGTGCTTAGATTGTAAGGCGCCCTGAGTCTTTGGAGAAGGGCGGGATATAAATGGGATTAAAAAAAAACAATACACAAGAGTCTGATCAGCTAAATGGTCAGCACTAAATTGAAGCTAGATAAGGGTCAATGGAATTCAAGAGGGGGTGGACTGGATCTGTCGAGGTAATGTAAGGATTATAAATTAACGACACTTTTTACTCCTTCCCCCAGCTCTGCCTGCTCTTCTCTTACATGTGACACTCACCATTTTGATGCTGCTGATCCATCACTTCAGCTACTGATATCTGTGTTCCATCCTGTTCAAGCAAAAAAGAAGCTGTTTCTATCGAATGTCCAGCATTTACTTGTTCAAAAACCAAAACACTAAAGAAATGAAAATTTATTTTACGCATTTGTTTTGTGTTGGAATTTTTACCCTGTTCTTATAATTTTAAGCTAATATCCACAGTCTCTGATTTAACTGAATTTGCTTTTCATAAATATATAGCTAAAATTGAATACAATGTTAGGCTGTCCATTTGATCTCCGAGTTTGGCGATTTGTTCTGCAAATGTTTCATCTTCATTCGGGGGGGGGGGGGTAGACATCTTCAGTGTGCTTTGAATTGAGATGTTCCCCCCCCCAAATGGAAACAAAACATTTGCAGCCAAATTGCGAAGCTCGGTGATCTAACGAATAGCCCAACTACCATCCCGAGCTACTAATATTGAAACCCATTTCAAATATAATATTAATTTAATGCTGTTCCTAAAACACACACACAAATTGAAAACAAAGGATCTGATTAATATAAATCCATTGCTTATTTCATATGCACCAATTATGCTCACACAAGCTGGCAAAGCAAGATCATCGCTGCTTAGTACCTGTCACATTTAAAGTATGCTAAATGCCTTTTATGTAACATGCAGTATGTTGCTAAATGGCAATTCTGCTTCATTTTAACACTATGAACATACACTACAAAATGTGAAATTCACTTAATTCTGAAAATTTAATAAAATATTGAAAAGTTGCCTTTTAAAGTTTTTTTTACTAAATTTGCTATTGTATAAATAATTCTGTAACTTCTTTTACATTAATAGACAATATTTTGCACACATTAATTCTATAAGAATGGTTCAGAACGGAGATAATGCAGTATCCTGCAGTCCTTCTGAGACAGCTTCCCACAAGCAAAGTCAATATGGAAGCTGCCATGGAAAGTTGCAAGTCACTTGCACTGTGCCCTGCCTGGCAGCAGCTACATCCAGCTCAGCCACAGTCATTCCATGCTACTGTTGTGATTCAGCATCAGCCTGTGGATTCGGCAGCTGAGTCAGACAATTCTGAAGAGGAGGAGGAGGAGGAGTTTGGAGAGCCTTTGGTGTCAGAGGAAGGTTCTGATGCACCGCAGAACTCTCAGCCAGGCCCCTCCTGTCTTGTTCCTCCTCAGATCCAGCTGTGTGAGCCTGAAAGATTGGAAGAAGATGATCCACAGCTGGCTTTGTTCAGGGACGCTAGGAGCAGGAGGCAATCCAGCAGAACTGAGCAAAGGAAAGCAATGAGGCAACTCGGGAGAAGACAATGAGAAGCCATGCCTTGAGACTGCTGCTTAAAAGGGGAATGTGTGGGAGGTGCTGATTACTGAAGGCAACCATTTAAAGAGCTTTTGATAAAAGTCTTGGTCTGTATTTGTTTCACTTTTGTTTGAACTGTTTCATTTAGCTTTTGCAAATAACTTTGGTTGGATTAGTTCCAGCCTATTGTTTATAAAAAGGGGTTGTCACTGACATTCCAACAGGGCCGGTCGTAGGCTGGAACAGAAAAGCTACACAGGTCACCCACACTTCACCCCTTGGCCTACTCTGCTCACATTGCACATCACTCCATGTGCTGTGATTCCTCACCAGCCAGTGGATCCGGCAGCTGAGTCTGAGGAATCAGATGAGAAGGAGGGGCCTGGAGTGACATTAGAGTCAGAGGAAGGCTCTGAGGAGCTCCAAGACTTACAGTCAGACGAGGAGCCTGGCCCCTCTACTCATGCTCAGGCTGAGACACAGCTGTGCTGGGAGCCTGAGTTGGACAGTGATGAAGAACAGCTAGGACAAATCCCGGATGCAAGAATGTGTAAGCAGGAGAAGCGAGTAGGACAGAGGAATGCAATGGGGCAGCTCCAAAGGCAAAGGAGAAGGCATTAGGAAGCTACGCCTTGGCTGAATTATAAAAGGGAAGGTGTGGGAGGTGCTGGTTGCCAAAGGCAACCATTTGTGTTGAGGATTGAGTTTCTGTGGACTGTGTTTGTTTGCCTTGGACATTGACTCAGGTCTGTGAGAATAAAAGGAATTGTTTGTTTTTTGTGGTTCCTACCTGTTTCTTGGAAGAGAGGTTTCTCCTTGTGAGTATAACAAGGACTCACGTAGGCTGGGACAGAACATCATGCTTTATCTGATAGCTGACCTGTTTGCAAGCTGCAAGGGACTTGCTTAGCAACCTGCAATATTCACTTAAAAGCAGAAATGGAGATTGCTGTTATTAAGTAATGAGGCCATGTGATATCATGCTTTATGGCTGCATCATTTAGCAGTGGAAATTCTAGTCTGTTATCCTTGTTAACCAAGGGCCATCTATACTGGATTTCAAATATTGGAAATACCTTCAAACCAGAGCAAAATTGTTTAAGTTCTCTGAGATACAAAAACCCAATATCATCAATATAAAGGAAGCAATTCAAAAGCAAAGGAATTACATAAAATAGCAGTATTAAATCATTCTGGGCTAAAGAAAAGAGTTATATGTAATTCTTACTGCCACCTCTCAATTTACTGTTTCCATTCTTTCTGCTCACCAAAAACTATTTGTCTATATTCAGTATGTTATAGACTAGTATGGGGAGGGTAGTCTTTTTATACATACTGTATACAGACACATATATACAATGAAAATCTAAAAATAATTTTAAAGTGACAGAAGATATAAAGAATATATAAATTAAAAACCAAAGGTATTATAAAAGATGAGTATCTAAAAGAAGTGGTAAGAGCATTAGCTGGTATGTAGAAGCATAAACATATGTAAAAGCCTATATCTGTCCAGTTATAAAGCAATCTAATATGTTGAACTCAGTGCTCATTAGTGTCATGGTTCCGACAGATGAAACGCTTCAAAAGAACTTCGAGGCATTGTTTACCTTAAAGATTCTTTTATTTGAGAAACAAAGTATTGGTACTACATAGTTGAAAAACTAAATTCCCCTCCCCTGGATACAAAGTAACAAAGCACAATTCCCTCCTCCAATAAAGAGTCATAAATCACATTCCCCAATTAGCTTGAAGCGCGGGCTTTCTCCCCAGCTCTCCAGCCCACCAAAACACTTATCAGCTCTGGGCCCAATGTCCCATGATTAAGTTATTATTGTTACGACTAGCTGGACTCTCATCCCTATTCCCCCTTCCAGCAGCAACTAACTCTAAAATCAATAGAGAAAATGGCTCCATTCCATCTGTTGTCAAAGCAAGAACATCCAATGTTAGCAGCATTATCTAGATTGAGTGTATAAAGTTGAGCTACAAGCACAAGTCATGATGTGACAAATTTTGAGCACTGCTTCACAGAACCTGACAGCATTGCATATTATAGCAGGGTTGATATCTGAAAGTAACAGGGTGGGGTAAAATTGTCTATGCACCCTGGGTATTTATGCAGTAGTGGCAAGATGAGACTAGCATGAATGTCTCTGTAATATAAGCACTGAGGGTCACATGCTTTATTTCTATGTGTCCAGAATAACTGAAATATTACCTTTTCAGTTAGGCAATCTTCCTATATTGGTCTTCAAGGCCACCTGAGGGGAAAGCATGGCATCATGCTTGGGTAGCGTTTAGTTATTTATGCCTCAGGATTTAGTTATTTATGCCTCAGGGTGAGTATTGGATTCACTGGCAATAAAGTTTGGGGCCCTGGCTGGACCTGTGTCTGGTATGCATTGATCTAACACAGTGGTGGGATTCAAATATGTGAACTGGTTCTCTGTGTGGTTGCCTCTTCCAGAAGTCCATTCTGGGCCTGGGTAACAAAATATTAGCTACTGGTTCTGCCAAAGTGGTGTGAACTGGCTGAATCCCACTACTAGTCTAACAAGATTTGGCCTAATAACCCATGCTGAGTATTAGAAAGACATGGAGAAAAGCCCAAGGATTAGGTTTTAAATGCCACTGCTTGTTTCCATGTAAATTGAAAATAATTGTTTATAGTCAATGGGGTAAAGCCAATAATTGAGTATGGCCACTCATACACTTGCCTCTATTTCATGAAGCCTGTTTTTAGTCACAAGATGCCATTAGGGACATTATTAAGGACTTGAAAGGTTGTTTTGAGATTATGTGATTGTATAAGTTATAAAGGTCCATCACCATCAGAGAAGTTGTGTTAATTGCCTGCCTTCAAATAATTTGAGAGCCACTGGTATATAGTAGACATAAACACCTCTTAACATATTTAAAGATGGCAGATGAACTCCTCTGTGGGTTATGAACAATGGACAGTAGTCCCCATGGAGACTGACTCTTGTGGCCATCTGTGCTTTAGGAATAAAGCTCATTGTTTCTGACAATGACTACAAATCAATAATGACTTAGAGAACACAGACCAACCAATGTTTCTCTAATGATATCTGCAGGAAAGAAGCCATGCTGGCTTTGAAATGAGTCAATATATTGATAATTTGGAGAGTTGGCTTGCATGGAAATCAACAGGGATGCAAGTATAGGCTTGTATAGGCTTATAGGCTTCTTGTTGGCTTTCTCCTGCACAATGTCGCAGTGAACACACAACAACCTGCAGGAAGCAAACGTCATTTAACTGAAGTTGACTGCATTTAGTTTAGGGAAGGTTATCCAGTGTGATCCTGTGGTGAACATTCCAGTTTATAAATGTCACTTAATAAGGTAAGCATCTCTGCTGAACAATACAAGAATTCCCTAATGACAAATGAAAACATGAGCTTTGCTTAAATGGCCAGGTGTTTACTACTGAAGCTGAGAAGATAGAGATACCAGGTACTTCTTAGAAGGTGTTCATTAAATTAAGTAGCAATAACTATACAGGAATCAAAATACTTGGGCTTCTCAAGTGTAGCCTTTCACTGTAAGTACAATTACGTCTCTTGTCTGTGGAAAGTTAAAACTGGAAAACTGCTACAAAGAGAGCTAAACAGTTCTTTCTTTCTTTTTTTTAAAAAAGGGTTTTTTAAAGTTTATTTCTCCAACCCACTCACAAAAAAGGCAAACTTCAGTAATCTTTCATCAAAGTAATGTGTTTGAAAATTAATCTAAGTGAGAAGATTAACACTAAACAGTAATTATTTGTTCAATACCAGATGGAAGGGGTGAAGTTCATTCTGGTTTTTTTTTAACTTGTCTTAGGTTGGGCTTTCACAATTCAAACCAAAGGGATTTAAAACAAGGGAATTTCAAGGGAATTCACTCTATTCAAAAAAAAGTCTAATATTATGGAGACCAACTAGCATTTATGTCCAAGAAGTATAGACAAATCAGGTGGCAAATGAAAAATTGGAGACAAAAATCTCAAAGGATAATATTCTAGTTAATGCATTGTGGTAAACTAAAAACACAACCATTTCAGGCATGTGAAAAACCGTAATTAAACAGAATTCCTAAGCCTTGGAACAAACTGATTCAAATAGAGGTGGATTCCTTGCTGGAGGTTTTCAAAAGAGAGTTGGAAGGCTCTCTGTCCAGGATAGTTTATTGGAGCAGGGGGTTGAAGTAGATGGTCTGACAGCTCAGGAATACAGAAAATCTCTGCCACTTATCCTATAACAAGCAAAAGAAAATAGAAAACCAAACAATTACAAGATTAAAAGTTTTATTACCATGTGATAAATGTATTGGTAACAACCATAAATAAGATGAGCAATTAGCCAGTCAACACCTAAGGCTTAGAAAGTTCACAAAGTCCACAAGTCACTTGAAACTTGAGCCATGAGCAAGTACATGGAGGCAGTAGAGCCACAAAGGTTTTCCATGGTTAAATTTAGGGGCCAAACGCAGGGCAAGGAGAAACAAGAGCAGACAATTCAGAGCCAGATTCAGAGAGCAATTTTTCCATCAGAGAAGATTTTACTGGTGATTTATCTCTGGCCATTTTTTCTGGTCTAACAGTGAGCACAAGTCTCTCTTATGTTCTTTTTGCAAGAAAGTCTTATAATATATGGGTTTTTAGAAGAATGTGGTTGTTCAAATGGGTTATATCAGGTTTTTTTTTTTTTTTTAAAAAATATCTTTAGGCTATTGACAGCTGTGCAAGAGTACTGTTAGTGTTCCAGATGGTAAAACATGGGAGCTACTGCTATGATTAGACACCTGCTTATCACCTTTGCTTATCACCTTTTCTCCTTGCTCCATAGCTGTCAATGTGCTGTTGGACTAGGTGCCCTGTCAAAAGCTGACTCTTCATTATCTGAACCCAGCCTCAGTGGCTCCTGCTTATCTCTTCAGGATGATAATCTGTCAGGTCTGATTCTTCAGCCTCTGACTCCTAGGATTCAGATGAGACCATAACATCACTGATTTGATTAGTGTTACAGTACGTTCAAACTGGAATCTCTGATCTGTCCCCTCTTTAACAAGCCATATTCAAGAATCAGATTTGGTTGCTTGATTTTGAGTTCTCAGAAGAACAAGCTAAGTTGTCTGCATCAATCTAGCTCATGACTTGGAAACCAGCCCAGTTTTGGAACATAAATCAAAAAATACAAATCTAATTAATAGCTTGAGATTAGCTGTAACAAGAACGGAGATAAAGTCTTTCCACTTTCCACAAAAAGCATACAATTTTAATTCTACAAGTAATTCCTTTGTTTTGTGTAGCTGTACACAGGAATGTGATGATGCTATGTATGTTTTACTAAACTGAATAATCAAATAAAATGTCAAGTGATTGATCCTTCAATCATGTGCAAAGGACATGCTGAATTTAAAACGAGCATTCCTTTCCCTATTTGTTCCTCAGTATTTTTCTACATTCTTTGCAAATAGCATACTAAGCTGACAACTTAAGTTGCTTCATATTGCAAATTGTCTTGAACATGTAATTGTACCATAGAGTATAAAAGCACAATAATAAATCATCTAAATGTCTCCAGTTGTGCTCAGCTCCACTAAAACCAGAAAGATATTGCTTTCAGTCTGGAAGGCTACAAATCTAGACCAGCTCTCCTAATTTTGGATATGACATTATCAAAATTTATTATGGTTTTGCTTTTATAGGAAACCGGCTTAACTGCTAATTTCATTAATGCATTTTCTAAGATTAAATGCTTCTCTCCCTTGGGTTTAGCTAACAGAGTTAATGAGCTTTTTGCCAGGTGATTTGTAGCAAGTGTCTGCTGCCATCTATTGTCTTAAGTTGGCACAACTGCAAAAAAAAAGCCATGTATTTTGGCTAAAACAGTCAAACAAATACACAGTACATCTGTCTGGTTCTAGAAACAATTTCTTGTATGCTTGCGATATTGGGCCAATGAACATGAAAAGGCTTTTAGTAAAATCTTATGCCAAAATTTAAAAAAAAACCTGATTATGCATCCTGTTCAAATGAGCAGAGTTGCAAAAGAGGCATGGCAGAAAGGAGCATCTGACATCCTTTAATTTACAACCGGATCCAATTACTATCAGCAAAATTTTAAGTCATGTTAGTGTGATAGAGAGGACCCTCATTATTCATGGAGTTCTAGATTAGCAACACAGACAAACTGTGGAAAATTAAAAGCTCAGCAGTCCATTTTGTACATGTGCAAAGGCTGACCACAAATTTATACCTGCATAAAATATAGAAAATAACCCAAACATTTTCCTCCAAACAGAACCATGCACCAAAGACATGAAATACATGAAATCTTTTTCTCTATGTAACATGGTCTGCTCTGCATTTATCAGTTACAGATACAGGGAACCACGGTTAATAGAAACCTGAACAATGAGACTCTTTTCTGTACCTACAGAGAAGCAAATGGGTCTTAATGTCTATGGAGATTCTCAGTCATCCAGGACAAAGTTGTCTCAAAGGTGTTTTTCAAAAGACAATTGGACTTTTTTTTTCTTGAGGAACTTCTTTTTGCTCAAGGAAAAAAAACACAATCCAATTGCCTTTTGAAAAAGCACCTTTGAGACAAACAGGTCTTAAATTAAATCTGTTCCAATGGCAAGTACCTGGGAGAGGTACTCCTAACTCAGGGGTCGGCAACCGGAAAAAGGAAAAGAGCCACTCAGAACCGGTTCCATCATACAAAGAAAAAAGTGGGAGCCGCAAAAAGTGCGTGCGCGTGCATCCACTCATGCGTATGCGCAAAAAAAAAATTGCGCACGCGCAAAATGGGAGGCACCTGTGCGGCAACGGGTCTCCCCTTTGGAGAGGTGCGCGCCATCCCGTTCGGAGACCTGCCGCGTTCGTCAAACATGGACGAACGTGGCAGCTGTGCAAACGGGACGGCGGCGGTTTGGGAGAGGTGCGCACGCACCTCTCCCAAGCCGCCACCATCCCTTTCGGAGACCTGCCGCGTTCGTCAAACATGGACGAATGCGGCAGCTGTGCAAATGGGACGACGGCGGCTTGGGAGAGGTGCGCACGCACCTCTCCCAAGCCGCCGCCGTCCCTTTTGGAGACCTGCCGCAGCTGTGCAATATTTACATGCTGCTGGATTTGGGGCAGCATATGCATGGAATAAATTATTATTCATTAAGCATTGTTAAAACACATATTCCCTCAGATATTCAGAATTAGATGGAGATGATGAATAGCACAGGAAACAACATTAGGTTTTTTATTTAAACACTAAAAGCTGATTGGATTTACTCATTTTCAAATTTGATCTTTCTTTTGCCAGCCTCTTTTGCCACACCAAGTTTGGTTACTTTGTCTGTTTTCAGAGATTTCTCCTATTGAAATATAGATTCTGAAGTCTTTTATATAATTTTTGCCCAACAGGAAGTGAACAAAAAAAACATCTATTTAAAGAACCACATTTTAAAAATTTGCACTGCATCATTGTGCTTAGAAGGATGAACTCCTCTGAATACACTTCATACAATTGAAGTAAACATTGTTTTGCATAGAAAAAAGGATGCAGGGACTCAACAAACCTCATTTCCCATTAGTTGTGTGTGTTTTGAAATACCAGAACGTTACTTCCTTAGTTACTGGCTTCAATTGTTGAAGCATGAAGAATAAATTGTTTAAAATGTTTAAACTTCAGTGATAGTAGCAGATCTAAGAAAAGACTGGCCTTGGATGCTATTGATGGGGAAAGAATTAGCCTGTTTTCTTCCCACGCAACATGTAAGTTTAGAGAATTCCTTGAGATTTTAGCATTAACTAAAGTTATTTGATACTCATAGTGGCTAAATGCAATTGTGCTGATCTCACCAGAAATGGTGAAACATAGCCATAACAACTTTCTATGTCTCTTTTCTAGGCTTTTTTAGAGGAGATCAACCCTAACTGCTCCTTAGAAGGCCAGATCCTGAAGCTTTGGCAAAGCCATGGCAAATCTAGACAGCACACTAAAAAGCAGAGACATCACCCTGTCAACAAAAGTGCGTGTAGTCAAGGCTATGGTCTTCCCAGTTGCAATGTATGGCAGTGAAAGCTGGACCATAAAAAAGGCTGAGCGCCAAAGAATTGAGGCCTTTGAACTATGGTGCTGGAGAAGACTCCTGCGAGTCCCTTGGACTGCAAGGCGATCAAACCGGTTAGTCCTAGAGGAGATCAACCCTGACTGCTCCTTAGAAGGCCAGATCCTGAAGCTAAAAATCAAATACTTTGGCCACCTAATGAGAAGGAAGGACTCACTGGAGAAGAGCCTAATGGTGGGAAAGGTTGAGGGCAACAGAAGAAGGGGACGACAGAGAATGAGGTGGCTGGATGGAGTCACTGAAGCAGTAGGCGTGAGCTTAAATGGACTCCAGAAGACGGTAGAGGACAGGAAGGCCTGGAGGAACGTTGTCCATGGGGTCGCAATGGGTTGGACATGACTTCACAACCAACAACAACAAAGATACCTGCTTTAAGTCGAGCAGCAAAAGAATTCAATCTCTGGTTCATATACTCTTCATAGATTTAAGCTGCATTAACTAACTTTTTTCAGTATTTGTAAAGCTAAGCAGTAGTACAGAACTTACTTTTGAAAGTTTATCAAGTGTAGTATTTTATGTGTTACCTAGTTATCCTTAATCTCTAATTTTTTTTCTTACTGATTGAAACCCACCATGACTGAGGTCCAAAGTTTTAATGTAATGCAATATATATATATACAGTCTCATATATTTTTAAAATATATGTATTTATTCAGCCGTTACCAGATACTGAATTTTTTACATCAAACTACACCTCAAATGTTAAAATTCAGGCTGAATTATTTTCTTTCAAAATTTGCTGTTTCAATAGGTGACACAGTGTTGTATGTTGTGAAGGTGCTGATTTAGGAGAAGGCAATGGAAACGCAGGTTCTAGTTCAGCCATTAAACCTCACAGTCAAGTCTCTCTCAGCATAGCTAGCTTGCAGGATCGTTGTGGAGAAAAGAGAGTGCTGGTTAACTTCTGGTCTGAAATTTATCAAATGCCAGAAGCTGAGCTTAGTGCTAAGATCTTCTGCAATTATAATGCAAGTGCATCATTCTGGGAACAGCATAATTATAACCAGAAGCTGGCATGGATTAGTCAAGGAGGAAAAAAACCTTGCCAGATTTTCTTTCCCAGGCACTGGGTACATTAAAGCCATCTATTAGGGATGCTTAAAATTGGACTTCGCATTGAGCAGGAAGTTGGATTCTGTGGACTAAATAGTCCTTACAACTCTTACAAATCTAATAAAGTCCTTACAAATCTAATAAAATCTTTCAGTTCCATCATTGACCAATAGCCCTTCAGAACTGCTATGCTTCATGGAGATTAAGTAGTATGGCTTTTTTAAAAAAATATTGCTTACTAAATATGACCTACATATGTTGACCTTTACATAAAAATACCAGTACTATATGATAGTAGTATATGAAACTTACCTGCTTGGTACATAATATTTCTATGACTCACTGTATATATTAACTTAAAAGCTGTAATATGAAATGATACACTACTTCTTTCAACTAACCAGTTCTGAACCATCTTAACAAGAGTTTAACAGTGTAATAAAAAGCAGGTTATGAAACAGCTCAGTCAAAACTTTTAAACAGCAATGTTTCCAAAGAATAGTAACAGGTTGACCAAGTGAAATTAAAATTGCTTCTAGCAATTTTTGTCATGGTTCCGACAGATGAAACTCTTCAAAAGAACTTCGAGGCATTGTTTACCTTAAAGAATCTTTTATTCGAGAAACAAAGTATGGGCACTACACGGTTGAAACCCAAAACTAAATTCCCCTTCGCTGGATACAAAGTAACAAAGTGCAATTCCCTCCTCCAATAAACAGTCATAAATCACATTCCCCAATTAGCTTGAAGCGCCAGCTTTCTCCCCAGCTCTCCAGCCTGCCAGCTTTGGACCCAACGTCCTTGGGTTCCCACGATTTAAGTTATTATTGTCATGACTAGCTGGATTCTCATCCACATTCCCAGGAGCAACTAATTCTAAAAGCAATAGAGAAAATGGCTGCATTTCCATCTATTGTCAAAGAAAGAACATCCGATGTTAGCAGCGTTGACACACTTGTTTAGCTAACACAATTACACATTGCATGAACCAGGAGAAACACATGCTTCATTTCTTCTCCAGATATTTCTAATTGTTAAACAAATCAGACTCAAAATTGAGACTTGTAATAAATCAACATATATCTCACATTGCTAAATATGGAATAAGCAATTCATGATATCTCAAGCTGTTGTCGCTTTAAAAGTATGTCCAAATTTCTTATAACCTCCAAAGGAAACAGTGGAAGAAATGTATGAAATAGGCATGCTTAGATTTGTGTGAGCACCTACATATTTATGTGTGGTGTAAATATTCAACTTCAAAACAATCTTTAAAATCCCAGATAGCATAATAATACACATTTATTTTAAAAAACGATAAATGCAAAATATGAAAGTAACTTTTAAAGAGTTTTATTCAAAGTCAATATTTGTTTCTTTAATATATTATATAAATGTATAAATAACGTCATTTCCAGAGTTCTCCTTTAATAGTATGAATCAGTTGGTATGCATCAATTTTACAATGCCAAATTTTTACAAAAATGAAGATATCAGAAAGGATAGTTTTATTGCATTAAAAACACTGGACTATGAAAAGTTTTTTTAAAAAATCAACTGGAATTAAGAGTTGTTTTTATACAATCTTCATGCTTTTATGGTTAGAATTTCTAACGTTCTGCCCAAAATATTTAAAACTATTTTAACATGCCTTGATGCAAATATTGTTCAAAGTCAGAACTGAATGCTCAAATTTTACCTGAGTTTCTTATAACTGATGTATTTCAAGTTGATGATTCACTTTTTCAATGTTTGCACGCAAAGCAAAAATATTACTCTACATAATCTCCTAGAGATAGCTGTTTAGGTGTTAAGCTACCTCAGTTTCTCCCACCCCAAAATTAGATAGTAGAAATTAGGCAATTCCTGTAAAAATGGGAATTAAACCTGGGAGTCTCATTCACAAGCATTGAAGTTTTTAAATCAAGATGCAATAAAGGCTCTTTTCATTGCTTTCCTGATCAATGACCCATTATTTCATATACCTTATCAATAAATTTCTGAGGGACAGAAGCCCCAAACACCAGATTGTATGAATTCAGTCACAAAATTAGCCAACCCAGTTATATAAACATAGAATTTAGAATTTACAGCGCATACTTCTTTAGAAGCAACTGTATCAATTGTTTCAAAATAGGCTTAAGTTAATTCTCCAGGATAGTTTTTCATATTGTATGCCCAACAGATTTGGCACTGTTAACTGATTTGTCAAAAAAAAAATGAGGTGGACCTGAAGAATCAAAATGTGATTCCCAGAAAAGAAACACATTTGTACTCTTCAAGAGTAAGAGTTTCGTTAGATGCACACAACACATATAATGCCAGCTAAAGGCTTTTAAGGACTCATTCCCTATATGATCAAAAGAGAAATGAATACATGCAAAAGAATTCATGCATATTTAGAGGAAACTTCCACAATGAAGTTAAAAGTTTGTAAGCGTTGTAATTCTTAATGCTAATTTGTGACAAGTATTTGTGAACATCACTGCAGCTTTGAATGATATTGAAATCACTCTGAGGTAGTGTAGTTTTCTGTAATACATACTGGTTGTTAGTAGCACTGTTTGGATGGTATATTTGGCCAAATATTTACTATGTAGAATGATGCTATATGTTAGAAATACAAACTTACTTTTCTAGAGGCTAAATTGATTGCTAAACTTAACCAATATCTCAGAATACCAGAGAAGATTGCAGGGTTCTCAAATAGTAAATATGTTAGGCAAAAATTGTCACAGAAAGATGATTGTGTTCCAAACACAGTTACAAAAACTTATATGTTCTGAGGTAGGAAACAAAGAATTCCATTGGCTTTTATATTTTGTAAACCAGGAAAAGTATTTGAGGTTCAGTAGATAAATCTTCTATTATTAAGAGCACTATACTATTACAGAATTTATACAGACTTTCTGTAATTAATACAATGCAGCACTGGCTACAGTAAAATGTTCTAATTGCTTTTTTTTAGTAGTTAAATTATTGAAGCTTTAAAGTGTCTTATTTTTATAACTGAATTGTAAGCTACTGAATTTGAACAGCTACAATTAGCTTTACCCATAAAAGTAATCTATTTAAAAGAGGATTTTCCCAATACACCCAACTTGGTCCCACAGTTAATAACAAAAGTTAAAATCCTTCCAGAATATGTGATCATTTCATTTATCCTTATGAAAACCACATCAAACTTTAAGTAGGAAGCACAAATTAACATAGTCTATTATAAATATTTTCATCTGGAGTTCATGGAAGGACAGCAAGCTATCAAGAATAAGTACAGCTGTAGCACAGAGACCTAACTTTCTCAAAGATTTAGATTCTTGAAGTGCTTTGTTTTACTATCAAATTTTTAACACCCCTAGATTGGAATTATCAATAAATGTGAAGTAGTGGATGAAACAAATGTTACTGCCTTCCATGGCACTGGACATCTGAAATAACAAAACTGTGTGGATTTCTTTCTTTTACACTTAAGTATATTGCATAAGTTTTGCATGTCATTAGAGAAAAGCCCATAATTACATTTAGGTTTGATTGAGGATGATGGATATGAAATGCAAAATTAATGCAGCTGCAGTTCTACCTTCTCAGATGATGACTCAGGCCTCAATCATGCTAGGCTGAATTTTAAAAAGAATTTTCATCTGTAGTGCATTTGTCAGTCATTTGTTGACAAAAATCTGTGATACCACTACCACTCTGCACACACTGTTCCAAGCACAGTGTTTTCTCTGATATTCTCACAGGAACTGGACATAATTCTTGTGCTTGATCATATCCTGCATCATAGCCTCCTTTGATATGTTGATAACTAGAATTCTGATCATTAGATGATATAACAGAAAGACCAGCAGATAATTCAACACATAATGGTACTGAAGATGAGATATCAGAAGGTGCTACTTGATCCCTCTCGGGAACCAAAAGTGAAAGTGGACATTCAGAGGCTGAGTATTTTGCAAGAATCTGGATTTGCTCATGACTCAGCGCTGCTTCCTTGAATACTTGCTGGCAAAGTCCTGTTAGATTCTGTTTTGTCTCGGCCAGTGTTGACAAAATGTGATTTTTTTCCTTCAGTAAGTTCTCTTTTTCATTTTGCTGCAAGAAAACAGAGAAGTTCTGAGTTCAGAAATACTGAGTGGGGTGGGTTTCTACTAAGGCAAAGTTATATTTTACAGTTTGTTGTGGATTGGAAAACAGCGACAATAAAGATTGCTTAGAGTACATACCAATTCAGTTTCAAACATAAGTATTAATCTAACTTAACCACACAAAAAGAATACACAGTATTAACACAACTTAACCATAGAAAAGGAAAGCCAAGTAAATATTCGGCAGTATAAATCATACAGTTCACTGGTCATCAACATTTGGTGACAAGTTAACCGAATAATTATTGAACAATCTTTCTGATTTTTCTTCAAAATGAAAGGTGAACCAGATCTTAATAATATTACAGGTTTAAATAGCCATTTACTAACAAAAAAACCACCCCCAAATGAGAGAAGGGCTCAAAAATTTGAATATTCTTTCCCATGATATCACTGCATCACTACCGTGTCTCTTGTAGCCCTTGAATAATGAAATCAGAAAGGAAAGAGCCTTGGTGGAGCAGTGGGCTAATGCCTCCTTAAGTAACACCAGCTGCCTGCAATTAGTGCAGGTTCGCATCCCACCAGGCTCAAGGTTGACTCAGCCTTCCATCCTGTGTTTGCTTCCTTTTCTGGACAATCAATATTTAACTTTGATATGGGGATTATTTTAACTACTATAACTTATATAATGTGGCAAGCAGTGCTTTTTTTGTAAAAGAAAAAGGTGCCGGAACTCACACGTCATACAACCCGCCTTGCCTACCCTACAAGGTTCCATCCAAAAAAGGTGCTGGAACTCCATTCTGAGCGTTCTATGACAAAAAAAGCCCTGGTGGCAAGTATCATCAGCACCCCTTTATTTAACAAAGCTGTCACTTTGCTGTCAGCCCCATGGAATCAGGTCCACAAGAGCCTTGGTGGAGCAGTGGGCTAATGCCTCCTTAAGTAACACCAGCTGCCTGCAATTAGTGCAGGTTCGCATCCCACCTGGCTCAAGGTTGACTCAGCCTTCCATCCTTCCGAGGTAGGTAAAATGAGGACCCAGATTGTTGGGGGCAATAAGCTGACTTTGTAATAATGCCGCTTGGGGGGTGTATGAAAGCCCTAATAAGCAGGCATATACATAGAATGAAGGCTACTGCTAAGCTTGTAAGCCGCCCTGAGTCTTCGGAGAAGGGCGGGATATAAATGGAATTTTTTTTAAAAAAGTTATGTAGGGAAAATACTGTTTTCCCAGAAAATCTTGCAATTTCTTCAAAAAATATTAGTGAAAGGCAGCATTTATTTACCTCAACAAAAGAATAACAACATTACACATATTATATATAGAAACTGCTCTCAGAGCAAGTTTTTTCAGATTTTTGTCAATAAATGAGTTACAAGTCAAGAAATGTTTTGAAAAACGTCGTGGCAAGTGAAAATAATAAAAACAGTGGTAGCAAAGTAAGCTATTTCATTTCAGTCAGGCCACAGCAAATGAAATCAGTGCAGATACACTCAGCTAGTGCCAGTTAAGCAAAATATATTCAATATTTTCCTATAAATTGAGAAAAGAAAAGGAAGGGAAGAAAGAACCAAAATGTTTATTATCATAATTAAAGATAACCATATATGTAGCCAATATAACAAAGAATCGAGGATTTATTTGAATTTTTAAATGTATTTATTTATTCATTTCACTTTGGCGCCTACTAATTCCAATCCCAGTATGGAAGCTCGTAATATAAAAACAATACAAATAAAGTGAATAGAAATGCAAGGGAAATAAACAAATTGGCAAATTCAGAGAACTACGTCAGAATGTACACCCAAACTATCCATACATACCAATTTTTCTATTTCTGATTCGAGATTTTGTATACAGTCTAGCTTTCGTTTACGACAGCGTTGTGCTGCAATTCTATTTTTACTTCGTCTTCTAATATCATGGATACAATCCAGCTCCTCTGGAGTCAATTTGTGCATTTTCAGAAATGACTGAAAGTCATTTCTGGAGAGTGAAATTATCTTCTGTGGATTAAATGGCAGCTTTACCTGGAAGATACAGATATTTGATTAAAGTTTCATAACTTAGTAGAATTCAAATCTGAAATTCTAAACCCATATTCTTTAGCAATCAGACTTAGTGTTTATCTCTCAAAACATTTCCAAAGTCATATCACTAACATTCCATAACACAATAATAGTTTTTTCTTTACAACAATAATTCAATTCTATAACAGGTAATTAACACATTAGTACATCTTTAAATGTTTGATTTGTGAAAATCCATCTCCCTGCCACAGATGAGTAGTTAAGTCCTGCTTATTAGAATGATCACATTGAATTGTTCCCTGACCTTGGAAGCCAAAACTGGAAAGAAATAATGTTGTTGCTGGCTAAATAATATGCCTGCCTCTATTTATATGAATCTTTGCAAAGTCCTAAAACAAAGCCACCACAAACATTAAGAACAGTTGTTCCAGTTTATAATTATGGATAAAAGATATAAAAATGAGGAGGATAGATTAAAAGAATGTTTGAATGAAGAACATAACATTGAAAAATCATGCAAGGGTACTATGAAAGCTGAATATATACAGGTGAAACTCGAAAAATTAGAATATCGTGCAAAAGTTCATTTATTTCAGTAATGCAACTTAAAAGGGGAAACTACTATATGAGAAAGACTCATTACATGCAAAGCAACATAGTTCAAGCCGTGATTTGTCATAATTGTGATGATTATGGCGTACAGCTCATGAAAACCCCAAATCCACAATCTCAGAAAATTAGAATATTACATGCAATCAATAAAACGAGTGTACATAGAACAATATCGGACCTCTGAAAAGTATAAGCATGCATATGTATTTAGTACTTGGTTTGGGCCCCTTTTGCAGCAATTACTGCCTCAATGCGGCGTGGCATGGAAGCTATCAGCCTGTGGCACTGCTGAGGTGTTATGGAAGACCAGGATGCTTCAATAGCAGCCTTCAGCTCTTCTGCATTGTTCGGTCTCATGTCTCTCATCTTTCTCTTGGCAATGCCCCATAGATTCTCTATGGGGTTCAGGTCAGGCAAGTTTGCTGGCCAATCAAGCACAGTAATCCCACGGTCATTGAACCAGGTTTTGGTGCTTTTGGCAGTGTGGGCAGGTGCCAAGTCCTGCTGGAAAATGAAGTCAGCATCCCCATAAAGTTCGTCTGCGGAAGGAAGCATGAAGTGCTCCAAAATCTCCTGGTAGACGGCTGCGTTGACCCTGGACTTAATGAAGCACAGAGTGTTGTGATTCAGGGTCAGCCTGTGGGTTCGGCAGTTGGGTCGGACGATTCAGAGGAGGAGGAGGAGGAGGGTTTTGGAGACCCTGCAGAGGACAGTTCTGAGGCTTCGCAGAGCTCTCAGCCAGGCTCCTCTCATCTGGTTACTACGCAGACCCAGCTGTGTGAGCCTGACAGTGTGGATGAAGATGACCCACAGCTGGCCCTGTTCAAGGACGCCTGACGCAGGAGGCAGTCAATCAGGAGTAAACAGAGGAAGGCAATGGGGCACCTCGGAAGGAGGCAGAGAGAAGCCACACCTTGAACTGTTTAAAAGGGGAATGTGTGGGAGGGCTGGTTTGCTGAAGGCAACCGTTTGAATAGCTCCTGTTTTGTGGTTCGTGTGTTGTTCAGTTTGCTCTGTTTTGTGTCAATAAATTTGGCAGGCTTAGTTCCAGCCTTTTGCCTTTTGTAAAGGGGTTGTCCCTGCCTTTTCTGCAGGGCCGGTAGTAGGCTGGAACAGAACAGAGTGGACCAACACCAGCAGATGACATGGCTCCCCAAATCAACACAGACTGTGGAAACTTCACACTGGACTTCAAGCATCTTGAAGTGTGTGCCTCTACATTCTTCCTCCAGACTCTGGGTCCTTGGTTTCCAAACGAGATGCAAAAGTTGCTCTCATCAGAAAAGAGGACTTTGGACCACTGAGCAACAGGCCAGGTCTGTTTTTCTTTAGCCCAGTTAAGACGCTTCTAACGTTTTGTTGTTCAGGAGTGGCTTGACAAGAAGAATACATTTGAAGCCCATGTCCAGGATCCGTCTGTGTGTGGTGGCTCTTGACGCACTGACTCCAGCCTCAGTCCATTTGTCAGGACCCACCCCAATTCACGTCTTAGGAAAACAAAAACTCTTGGAGTCAGTTCTAGTCCAAAAGGAATTTTTACTAGGACATGTTTGGTTGTGGAAATACAAGACAGGACCTGGTATCGTTTTACAGATTGAAACTTTATAAAGAGTTCCCGGTTCAACCCCCCTTCCCTCAACCCTATTTGGTCAGCCCCCCATCATTTACTGCGTGTCATCCCTTTCGTGGGAAAAAAGGGAACTTTGGATCTTTTACGGTTATTGCCTTCTTCCTTTACAGATTCAAATGGAGACACGGGCCAGATGCCTTCTTCCCTAACCCTCCCTTGTTCCCCCAGTTCAAAAGGTTTCCCTTGGTCTTTGAAATAACCTAAGGCAGGCTGAATCCACATCCGCTCCTCCTTCCTCGGGAGATGGCAGAATCCAGGGGGGGGGGATAATGTTTTAAACATACATTTATGAATGTGATATAAATGGATTCTGACACCACTCCTTGTCAAAGTCCCCAACACTTTTGAATGGCCTTTTCCTGACAATCCTCTCCAGGCTGCGGTCATCCCTGCTGCTTGTGCACCTTTTTCTTCCACACTTTTCCCTTCCACATAACTTTCTATTAATGTGCTTTGATACAGCACTTTGGGAACATCCAACTTCTTTTGCAATTACCTTTTGAGGCTTTCCCTCCTTATGGAGGGTGTCAATGATGGTTTTCTGCACAACTGTCAGGTCAACAGTCTTCCCCATGATTGTGATTCCTACTGAACCAGACTGAGAGACCATTTAAAGGCTCAGGAACCCTTTGCAGGTGTTATGGCTTAATTAGCTGATTAGAGTGGGACACTTTGAGCCTAGAATATTGCACTTTTTCATAATATTCTAATTTTCTGAGATTGTGGATTTGGGGTTTTCATGAGCTGTACGCCATAATCATCACAATTATAACAAATCACAGCTTGAACTATCTTGCTTTGCATGTAATGAGTCTATCTCATATAGTAGTTTCCCCTTTTAAGTTGCATTACTGAAATAAATGAACTTTTGCATGATATTCTAATTTTTCGAGTTTCACCTGTAGTTATATAGAAAGATTCTTGTAAGACAACCAATGCATATTTCAATATTCAAATAAATATGTACAGTACATTGATACGATAATGTACAAGAATTCTCAGCAAAAATACTGAAAAACAGGTATTTTATTCCATTGGATAGTTTGAGTCATAGTGATGTTATATCCTGCAAATGTAGTGGAGAACCCAGCCTAAATAAGAATTGATTTTTTTTTAATCTCTGATCTTTTTTTTCATGGTATTTTTTTCAATTTCCACTGTGTTGGTGATCGTAATTTCAGGGCTATCTTCTTTTCAGTTTGCATACATCTCAAAAGCACAATTTTTAACAAAGAAAAAAGGAATAACATGCAGTCTCACCTCACATTCCTGTTCTCTTGCAGAAAAGGATTCACTATCACCCTCTGTGTCCGTTTCAGAATCCTCTTCCAAATTTATCACACACGAATACGGACATTGCTCGGGTTGTTGTTCTGGAATACAGTCTCCACCAGTAACTTCATTAGCGCCTTCAGTACTGAGATTACTGATGAAGGGACAAGTGACAGAGCTCAATGTTGTAAAAGTTCTTGGAGGGCCATTCTCTGGACTGTCACTTATTCTGATTCCTAACCAAGGACATTCTATTTTCTTTTCTGAACAGCTTTGTTCTGAAAATTCTTTTGGCAATGCAGGAGACAGGTTTATTTGATATGCTGTATCTGTGTTGTAAACATCACTCCAAAATCCCTTTGCTAACTGTTCTGCTATCTCTCTCTCCTCACTGCTTCGATGGCTAGGCGATGTACTGTTCACATTTCCCTGCTCGTACAAATTAGATTTTGGAGTTCGATCCTCAGCAGTGTTTTCACTTATTGGTTTGCAATTTTCGGCTCCCACAGCAATGGCATTTTTTTCAACCACTGTATTGCTTTGTATACCACTTAAATTGCAGTATGGATCATATGCATTTAAGAAAGAAGCAGAATAAAGTCCATGAGTAGCCGCAGAAGAATTATGGTGAACAAAGTGAGAATCTATCTTTTCTACTAAACATTCAGTACTCTTATTTGGAGGGGCCATTTCATTTGTGATGTCTTCTTTTCCATTTTCTTCCATTGCTACCTGAGTATCTTCACATTTTGCATCTGAATGCACAGCTGTACATTCAAGAGGTTTTTGTATAGCACCAGTAATATTTGATTCAGCCTCATGAATAGTAGTACCAGATGATACCTGAATTTCATTAATACCAGGACTGGATTCTAAAACAGGGATTTTATCAGTTTCCAAAGCTTTTTTAAATTTCCTGTATTTGGGGCAGAGGGACTCTACATTAAAAAACTGATCCTTTTCTGATACAGGGTCATGGATTTGATTAGAACTGTCTTGCAGTAGGGATACTGCTGAATTTTGTTCAGTACTGCATGCCTTCAGCTGAGAATTTTTAGCACATTCATTTTGTATGATTTCATACTCATCGATTTCTAACTCTCTAGCATCAACACTTCCCATTTTACTGTACTCTTTCTGACAACTTGGTTTACAACATTTTGTCTTTGGATATTCCTGCTGTCCTGATTTATGATCCAGAAACTTGAATTTAAGGAACTGAAAACAAGATTCTTCAATGTCATGTATTCCCAAGAACTCAGCACATTTGCAAACGTCAGCCACATTGTCCTTATCTAAAATAAGTTTGGAAGTATAAGCAAATTGAAGTAAAGGTTCAAATCCTTTCAGTGTGACCTGTTCGGGTGAAGAAAAGACATGTGCATAATGAAAAAATATATTGTTAAATATAATACAATACATTAATATTAAAATTGTCCAGAAATAAGGATAGGTTTGGTCTTGGCCTGTTTCATATTAAGCTTAAGTATAGCTAAAAAAAAACCTCTTTTATATTTCAGAACTGACCTACTCATATTTCTGACCAATATTAGTATGAAGAAATCCAAGAAAGTAATCAGAGACCGAAGCTTACAACAAAATAAATTATACATTTTATAGATTATTCCAATTAGATTCTTCTACTCTGAACCTGGAAAATGAGTACATTAAAATACTGTATGATTCCACAGCTAAATTTTTTGGTTACAATATAATGCAAAAACAGTAGGAAACTGTGTCAATGAGTAGACTGTAACTTACACTGAATTATAATCTAAAAGAAAACTTTTATAAAATGAAGCATTATTGGTACCTAATGCCTGAGAAAGTGTCAACGACATACAAAAGTATTTCATACGTTTGTTACACAGTTTAATTGTAAAGAAGGTACTTTTTATCATCTTTGGTGGATCTGTGATAAAGCAAAAAACATTCTGGCCAGATTTATGTTTTAATTCAGAAGGTTTTTAAAACGTATACAATTGAAACTAAAAGGGTTTTTTTTTAGGACTACTGGACAAACAGCTTGAAAAAAAGTGGAACTTTGTTATTATTTATGTTGACTGCAACGAGAACTGTATATATGCAAAAATGGAAAGATTTATCAATTTCTACCATGGAAGAATGGATGGAAACACTGATCACAGTGGCAGAGATGGGAAAATTAATCGCTTTAATTAAAGAAAATAATGTATCCAGTTTTGTTTTTATGCTGGATTTTATGCTGGAAACAGAAACAAATGAAATTTTGATTTTGGGTTTTGATGATTAGTTTGTTGTTATAGAAATGGTTGGAATTTACTAAAAATATATAGTAAAAAAATTAAGGTTGTAACTGTACTTTGTATTTTACTTCTCTTTTCTTTTTCCTTCCCTATTTCCCTATTATGTTTGTTTCTATTTGTATGTTACATAAAAACTCTAATAAAAATACATGAACACAAAACAAGATACTTCTAAAAAAAATCACTATGCTTGTTTCAAGGCTCTTCAGAATAGTTTGCCAAAATAAATAATTCAAACTTCTTTCTAAAGCCAAATAAACATTCAAATGACATTTCAAGTTGGCTTCCTCACTAGGTTCCTCCACAACATATGGAGGAGAGCTGAGAAAACTTTTATTTAGAAAAGCTTCTATAAGTACAGAACACAAATTAACTGTGTTTCAAATACATAAATTGTACAATCCAAAGACTGGAGCCTATGTATTTTGTATTATACATTAGCTCCAAAATACTAGTCATGGATATGCAAAACAAGATTAAAATGGAAACTCTGAGCCAAAACATTTAAATACAGGTAATCCTCCACTTATGAACATCATTGGGACCAGAACTTCTGTTGCTAAGCAAGGCAGTTAAGTCAGCCGTGCCTGGTTTTATTATCTCTTTTGCCTCTTTTATTATCTCTTTTATTATCTCTTTGTTGTTAAGTGAATAATATGGGTGTTAAGCCCCTCTGGCTTTCCTCATTGAATTTGCTGGAAAGGTTGCAAGTGGCAATCACATGATCCCAGGACACTGCAAATGTTATGAATACATGCTGGTTGCCAAGTACCTAAATACTGATCACATGACTGTGGGGATGCTGCAATGGTGGTAAGTTCAAGGACCAATAGTAAGTCACTTTTTCAGTGCAGCTGTGACTTTGAACAGTCACTAAATGAATGCTTATAAAGTCAAGGACTGCATGAAGTCTAGAAAGCCTGGCCTAGAGTATCACGTTTATTTTAATTTTGTATGAAGGAAAACTTTTACCGCTAATATTTATTATTTTAATATTTTATCTTGTTCTCTTTATTTGGTTGTAAGCTACCTAGAGTTGCCCCTTGACAAGATTGGCAGCATAGAAATTTGATAAATAAATAAAAAATCTCTCAATGTATATGGGGATATTTTTTTCTTAATTGAAAAGTTGCCAGAATTCCTGTATCTATATCTCATGAATCACAAAAAAATCTTACTAAAGAAAACTCTGAAAATTGTGTGTGGAAAAGAACTACTTTTTGATTTAGACCGGGGGTCCCCAACCCCCGGTCCATGGACCAGTACCAGGCCACGGCATTCCAGCAACCGGGCCACACAAAAACAAGCAAAGCCCCATCTGCAGGATGCAGGCAGCACACAAAACCACACCCCCTCCAGTCTGAGGCAAAACCACTCCCCACGTAACCAGTCCCTGGTGCCCCAAAGGTTGGGGACCTCTGATTTAGACTGCTGCCAAACAGCCTTTAATAAGACAAATATTTATTGCTGATGATGTTGTAGCACTTACTCATTTATTACGATACCTCATCTTTTAAAACTGTAACTCATAGTTTTACCTACAATGCTTTAAGAATGATGTATATATTAATGTGTGTGTGAGAGAGAAACAGAGAGACAGAAATACATTCACACAAACACAGCTGAATATTAGTAATCCAATATGGTTTTCTGTTTCCCTTCAGAATTCTATACTACTTGACTCAATCCTAAATAAAGCAAAGTAAGTTTATACGTTTTCAGGATCTTTTTAGTGCTCCTGTTGCTTCCCTTTTTCCATCTACAAAACTGCTTTTCCCAAATAGATTCATGTTTTCTATTTTTCATAGTGGTATGCTTCTTCTGAAATTCAGCAACAGTTAATGCCTCCCATTTTTTTTTAAATTCCATTTATATCCCGCCCTTCTCCGAAGACTCAGCAAATACTTCCTTCTCAGTGTACTCTTGTGTTATTTAAATCAAAGGGCAAGAAGAGTTTAAAAATTTATCTGGAAGGCGAAGAGTAGTTTCAACTCTTCTCCTTTGTTGTTGTTGTTGTTGTTAGTTGCGAAGTCATGTCTGACCCATTGCGACCCTATGGAAAATGTTCCTCCAGGCCTTCCTGTCCTCTACCATCTTCTGGAGTCCATTTAAGCTCAGGCCTACTGCTTCAGTGACTCCATCCAGCCACCTCATTCTCTGTCGTCCCCTTCTTCTATTGCCCTCAATCTTTCCCAGCATTAGGCTCTTCTCCAGTGAGTCCTTCCTTCTCATTAGGTGGCCAAAGTATTTGAGTTTTAGCTTCAGGATCTGGCCTTCTAAAGAGCAGTCAGGGTTGATCTCCTCTAGGACTGACCGGTTTGATCGCCTTGCAGTCCAAGGGACTCGCAGGAGTCTTCTCCAGCACCATAGTTCAAAGGCTTCAATTCTTTGGCGCTCAGCCTTTCTTATGGTCCAGCTTTCACTGCCATACATTGCAACTGGGAAGACCATAGCCTTGACTATACGCACTTTTGTTGACAGGGTGATGTCTCTGCTTTTTAGTGTGCTGTCTAGATTTGCCATGGCTTTCCTCCCCAGGAGGAAGCGTCTTTTAATTTCTTGGCTACAGTCCCCATCTGCAGTGATCTTGGAGCCCAGGAAAATAAAATCTGTCACTACCTCCATTTCTTCCCCATCTATTTGCCAGGAATTGAGAGGGCCAGATGCCATGATCTTGGTTTTCTTAATGTTTAGTTTCAACCCAAGTTTTGCACTCTCCTTCTTCACTCGCAACAAGAGGCTCTTTAGTTCCTCTTCACTTTCTGCCATTAGAGTGGTATCATCTGCATATCTTAGGTTGTTGATGTTTCTTCCGGCAATCTTAATTCCAACTTTTGATTCATCTAGCCCTGCCTTTCTCATGATGTGCTCTGCATATAAGTTAAATAGGCAAGGCGACAGTATACAGCCTTGCCGGACTCCTTTCCCAATTTTGAACCAATCAGTGGTTCTGTGTCCAGTTCTCACTGTTGCTTCTTGGCCTGCATATAGGTTTATCAAGAGACAAATAAGATGGTCTGGTATGCCCATCTCTTTAAGGGCTTGCCACAGTTTGTTATGATCCACACAATCAAAGGCTTTAGCATAGTCAATGAAGCAGAAGTAGATGTTTTTCTGGAACTCTCTAGCTTTCTCCATGATCCAGCGTATGTTAGCAATTTGATCTCTAGTTCCTCTGCCTCTTCGAAATCCTGCCTGTACTTCTGGTAGTTCTCGATCCACGTACTGCTGGAGTCTAGCTTGTAGAATTTTAAGCATAACTTTACTAGCATGAGAAATGAGTGCAATGGTGCGATAGTTTGAACATTCTTTGGCACTGCCTTTCTTTGGAATTGGAATGTAAACTGATCTTTTCCAATCCTGTGGCCACTGTTGAGTTTTCCAAATTTGCTGGAAAATTGAGTGTAGCACTTTTACTGCATCGTCTTTTAAGATTTTGAATAGCTCAGCTGGAATACTGTCACCTCCACTAGCTTTGTTGTTGCTCAGCTTTTCTAAGGCCCACTTCACTTCACATTCTAGGATGTCTGGCTCGAGGTCAGTGACCAACTCATTGTGATTATCAGGGACATTAAGCTCATTCTTGTATAGTTCTTCTGTGTAATTCTTCTCCTTTAGCTTCTCTTAATTCCTGAGGCACACTTGTGGTTTTCCTTTCCACATAAGCTCTCTTTTGTTTGCAAATTATTCAATTAGGAAAGAAAAAACAGAAACAAAACAACAACAAAAGCTGGTTGGTGAAAGGAAGCTAATGTAAGGAAGGAATCAAAATTGGAAACAAACTGTTTGAGGAAGAGGAAACAACTTTATCTCCCACC
Organism: Vipera berus; assembly: GCF_964194415.1. NCBI lineage: Eukaryota > Metazoa > Chordata > Lepidosauria > Squamata > Viperidae > Vipera > Vipera berus. The sequence goes on along the minus strand of NC_138206.1, from coordinate 51,827,924 downwards.
TATTTTGATCCTGATTTGGAAAACACAAGTGCTTTGCTTAGCTCTGATGGAACTTGCCTGAGAAACTGGGGGCATTGTTTAATATAAAAAAGAGAGAGAGATTTGATGCAAAACAAATTATACAAGCAGAACTACAATGCAATATTACAAACTACCTTGTCATGGGGAAAAAGGGGGGAAAGCAGAATGACCCCTTTTAGAAATATGAACTAATAAGCTTAAAAAAAAACCAAATGTATTCTTTTGCTCTCAGTTTAGTGATTATTATACTTATTGCTATTTTCAATGACTTTATACTGAAATGGTTGATTTGGTGAGAGATTTGACATGTGGAGTATGCATTTACATCTTACAAATAACAATACTATCGACAATATTAATTCTTTTCCTTAATTCTGTGATAGATGGGGAACAGTGTCTAGCTTCGATGGAACATTTATCGTGTTTTGCTGGAAATAGTATTTGCCTATTCAGTTCTGGCACAATTTGTGGACTTTTGAGTTACTAATAATATGTATATTATTTTGAATAACATTAAATGTAGCAGAAAGTAAGATTATATAAGTACAAGCAAATGTTCTTACCTCTTCAGGTAAAATTATTACAAGATCTGATTCTAACTGACCCACAATTCTTGAACGAAAATAGATACTGCAGGCTGCAAGCACTGAACGATGGGCTCGAAATCTCTGGTCTTCTACTAAGATAGTAACATCACAAAAAAGATCTTGCTTTCTCTGTTCATCAAGACTAAGCAGAACATTGGTACTGTGTACTGAAGATTCATATGCAAAAACAACACTGTTCCTTTCACTTAAAGGCATTCTGTATAACAAATGTTGATTAAGATCTCAGAGGAAAACATGCTTCGCCTCTTCGGATCTGAAATAAATAAAATTTACAAAATGTTAAATATATTTAAGCCAACAAAGTGTGTGACAAATTGACGGTGAAGGCCACTTCACAGAAGTTTAATATCACCCAAGTCGAAGCATATGATTTTTCACTTTGAATACAGAGCCTGGAGTAACTTCTCATTCTTATTACCACTATTTTTTTCCTTCTTTGGATTGTAGGAACTTGGTAATGTTAGCTTTTTAAAATTGAAACAGTTTCAATCTTGCTGCTGTTTGTACCTAATCAGATTGTATCCTGTTACTTATTTTAGTGCACTTTTTATTATTCTGCTTCAATATTTTCTATTTAATTATGAGGTGTCCTTTCCTCATAATAAAAAACACCAGCTGCCTGCAATTAGTGCAGGTTCGCGTCCCACCAGGCTCAAGGTTGACTCAGCCTTCCACCCTTCCGAGGTAGGTAAAATGAGGACCCAGATTGTTGGGGGCAATTAAGCTGACTTTGTAATAATGCCGCTTGGGGGTGTGTGTGTGAAAGCCCTAATAAGCAGGCATATACATAGAATGAAGGCTACTGCTAAGCTTGTAAGCCGCCCTGAGTCTTCGGAGAAGGGCGAGATATAAATGGAATTAAAATAAATAAATAAATAAAATAAATAATGTTAACCTATTCAATTTTTTTTTAAAAAACAACAACTGCATGCTGGGTTTTCCATTTTTAAATCCATCTGAACACAGGCTTGTTTTTTTAAACATCTCCAAAGTCTGATAAATTTTTATAAACCTTCATTTGCAACCCAACTTGTCTTTGAACTACCTTATCTAATACTGTCAGCTGTTCACCCTCTGCACTAAATCAGCTGTGCAGCAATAAGATATGCTTGTACGTATTGCCATTCTGCAGATTACACTCACTTAGATGCAAACAGACACAATATTTTATACACAATTCTCGAGTGGTAATCAGAATGAGCAGCACTGAGTAATATTGGGTGAGAATACACTGAGAAGTGAAGTAATGTTTCATATCTAGTTCTACTTCAGTACATTTTTATATAAGCAGAATTTTCTAACCAAAATGGCTAAAGCTATGTGGGAAATAATAATCCTGTGCAGTGTAGGTGCATCATTGATAGAATTGATAGAAACAGGCAGTAAGTAGGCCGATTGTCATTGTAGCATGTTATAAGACTGAACCTCATTTGTAGAATGTAAGCCACTTGAATGTCATTTCTTCCATCTATTCATCAGGAACAGATATTGCCATACAGAATTGCAGAACCTAATCAGGAATTGTGCCACTTGATAGAATGCTCTAAATCTAAATCAAGATCAGTGAGACACAAATCTGTCATTTCAGTTAAACTATGTCACTGAACAAATGCCGGATATGGGAATAGCACTTTTGCTCTGTTTTCTAGTGAAGATATATAAAAGCCATACTCAATCATCTTCTTTCTTGCTCTTTCAAGCATGGAATAACACTAGTGTTTTTCCCATCAAGAGAAATTTGCGTGTGCCTTTTCATCACGTGAATTATAAACACGTATTTCAATTTATAGGCCAGTTGAACCACTTCTTCCTTCTGCATCATCTACATAAATAAATGTTGCTGATGCAGAACAAACTGTGCAAGTGGAATTACAACGCAGCATTACAAACTGGTTTGTCAAGGGGGAAAAAGGGAAAAAAAGCAGAATGACTTCTCTTAAATATATGCACAAATAAGCTTAAAAAAACAAATTTCTTCTCTTGCTCTTGGCTTGGGGATTATTACACAGTACGGCTATTTGCAAATACTTCATACTGAACTGGTTGGTTTGCTGAGAAATTTGGCAGGTGGGGGGGTATGCATTTGCATCTTGTTGGTGTGGAGTTTAGGGATACATTTTTTTTAAAAAATGAAAATGTTATTTGTGTTAGTTTAGCTGGGCCCAGTACATATGGAGAGGACACTGGCCAGTAAATGTTAGTAAGCTTTTAATAACCTGGCCCCCAGTGAGAGCAGGTTGCATAGTCATGCCATGGATTCCTTTTCCCTGCCAGCACAGCAATCCCTTTATAAACATCAAAAGAAACCCTATACCATAGAAATGGAAAGAAAAATCATTAGGGAGATAACAGTCATCTGAACACAGGCTTGGTTTTTAAACATCTGAACAAATGAAGAATGAGAATATAATATAGTGTAAACCAATAGAAGCAATAGAAGAAGGGGACGACAGAGAATGAGGTGGCTGGATGGAGTCACTGAAGCAGTAGGCGTGAGCTTAAATGGACTCCAGAAGATGGTAGAGGACAGGAAGGCCTGGAGGAACGTTGTCCATGGGGTCGCCAAGGGCCGGATACAACTTCGCAACTAACAACAACAAACCACTGTGATTCTGTCTCAATGATACAAAAATATCAATAAATTGAACTAGGTTCCATCTCTGAGACCAGAGTTCTCTATTCTATCAGCGTTACCTAGGATTTATATGACTGAGTGTGGTTTTTCTTGCTAACTGACCTTTCACCAATATTTTTTGTTTTGCAATATTACTAGCTGGTATCAGCAGCATGGATTTATAACTATACTACTAAGTTTAAGAACAAGGTATAACAGAATTTCACTTCCCAGAATCTCTGAAGCATTTCAAGGTTCTGATAAAACAGAACGAATTCAATGTTTTGAATTTTGTTCTATCAATGTTTTGAATTTTGTTTTATCACAATGTAGCCACGTTGGAGCACTGCAACTTTCATGCTTATCCTCAGATAGACCTTATATTCCTCCATATGACATTGTACTCCAAATCCTATCATTCCTTGCCATCATTATTAAAGATAATTGTAATGTACAAAATCTAGAATGTGCCCACATCCTGCTTTAAATTGAATATTCAGAGTCTCTTAGATGCAAAAGAGAAACCATCTTGAATGCTTTGCTAACCACATATTCTCAAGTGGTTTGATGTATTCTGTATTTTTATACTGCTTCTACTAAGACACAGGAAATAAAAAAAATGAAAGAAAAGGCTAAGAAGAATCCAGAAAAATATGAGATCTTGCAGTTATCATTCCTGAGGTTAAGAAAAAGTCCAGACACAGGATAAATTTTGGATGACCCCTGACAAGAGTAAGATGAAAGTTGTGAAACCACCTTTGCCCTACTTGACCTCTTGGCTTTTAGTACCATCAAGCAATGGTATCCTTCTGAATTGGCTCAGAAGACTGGAGGTGGGAGGCACGTGCTGTGCTGATTTATCCTTCTCTGAAGTTGACTGCAATTGATGGTGATTGGGAAGTAGATATTCAACACTCAGCCCATCGGCAGTGCTGCAGGATTTGGTGCTCTCTCCTATTTAATACTACACGAGACTGCTGGGTGAGTTCATCCATCGACATGGGGCGAGATATCGGTACACTGATGATAACCAATTGTACATCTCTGCTGCTGGCAAAGTAAGCAAACCCGTGAATGTCTTGTCGCAGTGACTGGAACTGTGAGGATACAGATGGGGAACAACAGACTTCAGCTGAACTCCACAAGACTGAATGGCTTTGGGTTTTGCAGCCTGATGGTTCTAGAATTATGCCATCTGTGGTGTTGGATGGGGTTACATTGCCCAGACAGATCCAATGCACTATCTGGGGCTTCTGGGGATTAACTCACAACTCTTGCTCAAAGAGCAGGTAGAGTACGTGGTTAGGAGGGCTTTTACAGCTTCCTTGATGAGCCACTTGAACCCGTTTCTAGTTTGAGAGGTTCTGTTCACAACCACTTATGCCATAATCATCTCCAGATAGGACTACGGTAATGCACATGGGTCTGTCCTTGAGGAGTATCTGGAAGCTTCAACAAGTGCAGAATGCAGCTTTAGGGCAGTTATGTGTACCTCCAAAACAATGTAAGATGCACTGGCTCCCAGTTTGCTTCTGGTTCCTATTCAAAGTGCTGGTTTTAATCTTTAAAACCATTCATGGCAGGGGACCAGATTACCTGAGGGACTGCCTCTTCCCAATTACAATTGCCCATCCCATTAGATCTGACAAAGAGGGCATGCTGCAGATTGCATTGGCTAGACACTTGCACTTGGTGGGCTTTGGGAGGCAGGCTTCTCTGTCATGCCACCGGCTAATGCAGGGGTGTCAAACTGTCGACCCACGGGCTGGAGTGTCACGGAGAAACCTCGCCCATCCCATTGCCGGCAATGGGAAAAAGTTCCGATACGTCGCACAACGTCACGTGACGTTGCGAGTTTGACATGTCTGGGCTAATGGAACATTCTCCTCCAAAGTGAGGCTAACTCCATCCCTGTTAATGTCCTGGAATTCCCTCAAGATCTAGATATATCATCGGTAGCTTCCGTGGGATAAGTAACATGAAGATAGTTTCATCACTGCCACTCCGTCTGTGCCTTTAGTTTTTTAATATTTTAATGATTGTATTTATATTTTTAATAATAAATGCTTTATATTTATTGTTTTACTTCATTGTTGTATGCTGCCCAGAGTCATTTTTTTGGGATGTGGGCAGCTATATAAATTTGATAATAGATTATTGTAAGTATTGTACATTTTGTCTACTACTGGAAAGCTTAAATATTAACCTCTATTTTTGAACAAGCATGTTGCATTGCAAGATCATGCATATATTCACCATAAACCATTCAGTTCAGAAGAAAATCCCAATCATGCAGTATTAAAATCAAATAATCACTTAGTAAGAGATCAACTGCTTGGTGTCAGCATTCAAAATTATAAATAAAAGTATCCATAAACCACCTAGATCCTCCCCATGGAGTTATTCAGAGAAGAAAATGCAGAAATAAATAATAAAGAAATAAACAGTGGTCAGATGATACAAATCCAGGAATATTTTGAATAAAAATCCTCAACAGATATTCTGCCAAGATTAAACAATTATCAGCAGTTTCATCCTGTAAACTTCTGTATAGCAGTTTTCTTTTGTTTTTTTACAAAGCTCAACATAGTCTTTTGTAAGACTATTACATTTAAAAAATACTATTCAAATTATATTTAATAATACATAGGTTTCTGTGAAGATATTCCACAATGTTTTTCATGAAAAGTAGGACTTAATATTTCAATAAACCTAATTACAAAAGCTTGACATCCAGATCATACTAGGTACTGCAATTGATTTTCTTTTCACCTTTTACATTTCTGTTTGCCCAAAAGTCAACTGGATGTTACGGTTAATGAATTTTTAGTACTGCTGCCCAGGGAAAAAATGTTCTCTCGTTGTCAAATTGTGTAAAACCCAAGAAATTATTGGTTAAGAAATCTTACTTAACAATTACAAAATTAAAAGAAAAAAAATACTTATTTTACCTGCTTTTTAAAGTCCAAATTAAAAATATTTTCTTTGTGATACAACTTATTTTCCCATAATAGACACGGCATATTAATTTCATAATGAAAGAAAAATACTCACTTTATAAATTCAAGATTAACAATGAGCATTAGCCTTAAATGACTGTTGAATAACTAACCCCACCTCCAACCACCTTCCCTTTTATGGACAAATAGATATGTTCCAGTTGAGTGCTAGCAGTAGCTAAGAATTGCTGATTCATTATGTTATGCTGACATGGCATGAAACAGCATTTTACTAAAAAGAAAAATAGACTTGGCTAGTGCACCATCTTAACATTTAAATGCACTCAGTTAATATGACAAGTAATTTGAAATCAAGAATATTTTTGCTTATTTTTCTCCTTATACCGGTACTTAAAATGTAAAACATATTTTTAATAAATTCCTTCTGTTACTGAAAGGCAGTCACTACATGACTGCAATCTACACTGCAAGGTCTAGAATACACTAATGGATTTAAAATATCTGATTTCTCCTTAGACATGACTATCTACATATTTAAGAGATCAGATGTGTTCAATTCATGGAAAAACCCGGTGTGATATAGTAATTAAAAGTCTCCTACTAATGCTTAGGAAATCTCATTCAGCTGTAATACGCATTAAAACTTTCAACCTAACCTATTTTACAGGCGAAAGAATAAGTATGGTCCCAATTGAAAGGAGGACAACTGGGGAAATTACAAATTTGACAATTTGTCAATGGTAGGCAAGGTCCTCAAGATTATTAAACAATATATATATGGGAAATATTGGATAAGGATGCGTCAGTTAATGGGTGCTCAAATGTCAGACAATCCTATCTTATGAAGTTACGAGCTTCATAAACCACAGACTTCCAAAGGCATTGTATATAGACCTCAGCAAAGTGCCCCACTAATAAAATAGTAAACCTTACCTACATGATTATGTGAAATCATATTTGAGTGAATGGCCACACCCAGATATATATCCTAAATGATTCTACATCAGGTCCAACATTAATATCAAGTGGCCTGCAAAAAGACTCTTTCCTGGGACCTATGTTGTTTGGTATTTTATTTATTGAATAAATGGGTTGAAGTGATAACAGATGATAGAAAACTAGGAACAGTAGCTAACACTTTAAAAGATTCAAAAAGATCTAGCTGGGTTTGAATAATGGACTAAAATAACCAAATTTAATAGGGATAAAAGTAAAAGTTTCCATATAATAGAAAGAACAAAATGAAAGGAAAGAGTGTATGAGGAGGAAGATCTAGCTTAGCAGTCATATTTATGAAAAGGATGCGGATACTGTAATAGTTTATAAGCTGAGTATGAACCTACTGTGTGATGCAGATGCTAAAAAAACTATTTAAGGATGCATTAAAAACGTAAGAGTCTAGATCATAGGAATTAATTGCCCTATTCCGATCTGATTTTATTGGGCACCATTTGGAATAACATGTCCAGTTCTAAGCACCAAAGTTTAAACAAATTAGAGTAATTTCATGGCTACAAAAATAGTGAAGAGACTAAACTAAAGGCAACCTATGAGGAACTATTAAAGGATATGTTTAACCTCCAGAAGAAATTACTGAGGAGACAGCCATGATAGTAAGCTTCATATATCTAAAATGCTGTCACAGAAGCAGACTTGTTTCCTGTGACCCTACAGCCGTGGTGGTGAACCTATGGCACGCATGCCACAGGTGGCATGCAGAGCCATTTCTGTGGGCACGCACAAAGCTGCTGCTGCCAGCAGCTCACGCAGTCCATTAGGCCGCTGCCGCTAAGAGCGGCAGCCTCATCCAGCACAAAGGAGGCGAAGCAGCCGGCTAGCAAGCCCCGCGTAGAGGTGCACGCCCACGCCCAGCAAGCAAAAGGCCACCCCGAGCAGGGAAAGCCGGATCCCCATCGGCCAAGGCCCAGAAGAGCGAGGCACGCAATCCTGGCTGGGACTGCAGGGCCATGGTGCCAATGAGGATCTGGCTTTCCTCACTCGGGGTGGCCTTTTGCTTGCTGGGCATGGGCATGCACCTCTATGCGGGGCTTGCTAGCTGGCTGCTTCGCCTCCTTTGTGCTGGGTGGGCCAGGCCTCCGGGTGGCAGCAGCAGCCTAATAGATCTGCGCAAGCAGCTGGCGGCGTTGACCTGAGGCACGCGGGGGAGGGGGAGGCAGCTGGTGCAGATTCCCCATGCATGAGACTGAGATTTTTTTCCCCGCTATCGGATTTTCGCTATCAGACTGTTTAACTTGATGCAAAAAGGAAAGGATGTGCATTCTGCATCAAGTAAACTTTTAAGAAGTTAAAGAGTCTGGCAGTGAAAATCTTCCCCTTCCCCGTGCCTCGGGCAGGCGCATAGCCTGCCTAGCCCGCATTAGCCTTGCTCTCCACAGTGCGCTGCGGCTGATCCAAGGCATGGAGAGCACAGTTGACAGGTGAGCGCATGCATAGCAGATGCGCACACTCTGCTGTTTTCAGCGGCACTTCTGATCAGCTGCAGCAACCCTAAACCCACCGCTGTCCAAAAAAAAAAAAGCGCACTCTGTGTGTGCTCCTGCCTTGCCTGTATCAGCTAGGCCAGGGGTCAGCAACCTGAAACAGTGAAAGAGCCACTCGGAACCAGTTCCCTCACAAAAGGATAAACTGGGAGCCGCAAAAAATGTGTGTGCATGCACGTACATGCGCGCATGCGCAGAACAAGGTTTGACTGAAGAGTGGAGCCAAGGCGAGATATGCACCTACCCTGCATATTTGAATTGATTGGTTGAACTTTTTTAGTCCCACTTTTCTTTTCTTTTTTTTTTTTTGGACTGCACATAGCAGAAGACTGGGAGCCGCAGGAGACAGCTGAAAGAGCCGCATGCGGCTCCGGAGCCGCAGGTTGCAGACCTGTGAGCTAGGCTCTCCATAGCGTGCTGCAGCTGATCAGAAGCGTCACCAAAAACAGCGGAGTCTTGATTGGGGTATTGTTTACTTGATTGGTCTGATGTTAACCTTGGAGTGCCGATCTGGGTGCCAATTGCTGGGTGAGAGGTGCGTCCCTTTTGGATAGTCTGTAGATGTTGTTAATGTCTATGTGTCTAATGATGGCTGATTTATCCCTGGCGTTTTTGGACTTGGCTTGGTCTTGGATAGTCACATTTTCCCAATTGAAATTATGGTTATGTGTGCCCTAAGGGCACTCTATGATTTTGTATTTTGTGCTTTTATGACTGGACTTGGGTTTGTCCTTGCTGCCACTGTTTTATTCATTGTATTTTTGTTTGGTTTTAATACAACGTGCATCATCCAAATGTGCAATTATGAGATATGTAATATAAGTTGATAGAATAATAAACAGAATAGAGTGAGAAATGTCATGAAGTCAATGAAATGCGTAGCTATTCACAAAAGGATTGCTATTTGTTATGTTGAATTACTCAAAACACATTCTTTGTCTTTTGATTATGCTGTCCAGTTTGGGATGGGAGCAGGTTTAAATGAGGCAGGTGGTATATCAACAGACTGTCTCCAGCACCCACCTTCAGATACACTCATTAAAAATTAGTTTAGTCAGCAGTTAACACTCACCTGACTAGAATGAAATTATAATATATCTAGAAGAGCCCCACTGTGAGATAGGCGGCAAATAAATTTAACAAACAAATCAGTTTTGCTGGCCAGGTCTTTGCTTGCTATGTACAATCAATCACTTGCTAGAAGTTAGAAGTTATTGTCCCTCCAGTATCATCCATTCAAGATACAAGCCAAGCTGACACGCTAATTCAAAATGAAATCTTGAATCATCACTCTTTTCACATTAATCAACGTCAGTAGCAATTCAAGTAAACTCTTGCTGTCTTAGGATTCTTTGGTAAACAAAAAAAGAATTTGTTATGGATTGCCAAGCAAGATGGTATTTATTGATTTGTTTCAATAAAATATAGAGAACATCATTCAAAATATGGTCTGTCAGAATTAAGTGCTTTTTTGAAACTGCTAAATATAGAAAAGTGGAGAAATGCAAGGAAGTGGGCCCTATTTTTGTTTCTTGACAAATCTTCTATGAATCTGCTATCTTTTTTTTTTACAAAGTATTCTGAAACTTTGTGGCCCAAGCAATGATCATATATATTAAGTTTCGACAGTCTCCACTTAATTATAAATCAAGTGATCATATCTCCATAACATACAGTATCAGATTATTTTAAACAATCACATTTCAGCTAGACTAAAGATTTTCTCCCACTACAGATATTTTGCTAATTTCTTCACAGTTTAATTAAATTAGAACCCACGTTCTTGAATTAGTAATACTATATACCGATTTCTCAGAAAAATCTCCAAGCTCCAGTCCCATTGCACAGTGCTCATTTAGTATGATGGTAATTTGTTTCTTTTCTTTTCAAACTTTTAAGAAAACTGCAAGAATTTAAATTTTTCCTTCTTTCTGTTAAAAAAAATATTTTCTGTTCATGCCTGACACATGCACCCCCTTGGAAGCAGCCGAATTCTTCTGTAGGAATTGAAACTTAAGGTGTTTAGGATCATGCCCATCAAAACTTGATTTGATGGTATTTCTTTCCCAAAGCTGGTTGAAATGGCCTGAATGAAACTTCTTGTTTAGACAGCGATTTTCACTAATCCTCTGGTTGTAAAGTGGCAGGTTTACTACCGGTACTTCTCCAGACTACACACAAAAACAAGTGACCACATCTGCTTCTTTTATAGCCGAAAGGGCTCCCGGGGAATCTATACCGCGGTTATGTCAAAGAGGACTAGAATGGCTTGTACGATAGATAGATAGATAGATAGATAGATAGATAGATAGATAGATAGATAGATAGATAGATAGATAGATAGATAGATAGATAGATAGATAGATAGATGATAGATAGATAGATGATAGATAGATAGATATTGCTAGATGATAGATGATAGATAGATAGATAGATAGATTGCTAGATGATAGATAGATAGATAGATAGATAGATAGATAGATAGATAGATAGATAGATAGATAGATAGATAGATCCTCAACAGTAACAGTAAAGTTAATTTACGCGCGGTAACTCAATCCTGGCACTCTTGTTTGTTTGTTTTTTTAATTGAGGCGCTGTCATGCAGATCACTGGTGGGTGTCATTGCTCCCGCTAGACACAAGCGAAAGACCACCAGCGCACAAAACCTCCGACGCCACCAAGAGCCGCCTTTCCCCGCCACCCGCCTCGCGCGAAATCTTCAGCGGGCCGCAACGGGATCGACCTTTCCCAGCCAATCGGGGGGGGGGGGGCGCGGGGAGGGGGGCACACGGACAGGCAGTATAGCGATCCGACAACGTGCGCGCCTGCGCTCTACCGCTCCTCTCCTCCCCTTCTCTTCCGTCCCTCTGCCATCCAGGGAGCCCGTTCTGCCCGCGCGCCGAAACCCCACGTCCGTCTCCCTCCCCCTTTCCTCCCCCCCCCCTCCCGCCCCATTCCGGCCCAGCCCGAGCTCTCCAAGCGAGCGTTTCCTACCTAAACATTCCTCCTCGGACAGCTCCGCCGTGCCTTCGCTACGCTCTCGGCCAACCGACTAGAGTCAGGTGACAACACCACAGCCTCCTCCACCCTCTCTGAGCCGATTGGACGCAGATTCCAGCTGACATCACTATTCTCAATCCCTCCCTCCCTCCTCCTCCTCCTCCTCCTCCTTCCTTTCCTTCCTTTCCCTGGCGCTAAAGTTCCCCGCATGCGCACATGTGCCTGTTTTGGCTTCCCGCGTCGTCCTCCCCCCCCCCACACACACACACCCGGTTGGCCTTCTGGGCGTGGTTGAGACCCCCTAGCCTTTTTTTCTGAATGGGCGGGGATGCTCTGCCAGTTCTGCGTAAACGCGTCGGTTGGGGTTGTGGAGTGCGTTGGCAGCCTTTCTCCTCGAGTGTGGGAAATGCAGAATTCCTGGCTCCTGTCCGTCAGTGCAGAAGAATCAGTGATAGAGCTTTCTTCTGGGAAAACGTATTCCAAAGCTATGACAGCAGTACTGTAACCTTTTTTCCCCCCAGGGTTTGTTCCGTGTTGATGCAATTGTCAATGTTTCAAGTGCTGCCAAAGGGCATTACAACTGTACAGGTGGTCCTCAACTTAACAATGGTTCATTTAGTGACCACTGAAAGTTAACAAAGGCACCGAAAAAAAGTGACTTGTGATTGTTTTTCACACGACCCTTGCAGCATCCCCAGGGTCACATGACCAATATTCAGCTGTATTTATGAGGTTGCAGTGTCCTGGGATCATGTGATCATCTTTTGCAACCTTCTGACAAGCAAAGTCAATGGAGAAGCCAGATCCACTTAACAACCACGTTACTAACTTAACAACTGCAATGATTCACTTAACAACTGTGGCAAGAAAGATGGTAGGGCAAAATTCACTTAACAAATCTTTTGCTTAGCAACAAACATTTTGGGCTCAATTGTGATCGTAAGTCGAGGACTACCTATGTTTCAGTTTGCCTTTCCAAACACTTTAGGGACCAAGGCTTGCTCAGATTTCAAGTACTTGAAGTCAATCTACTATATGATTCCAGCAGATCAAGAGGGAGGTTGATTCCAGTAGATCTGGATCAATAAGATGGTTTGCAGTGAAATGACGGAACAGTATTAATACAATTTCGAATGTCTGTCTAAATATATTTGTGTTAAACTGGGGTTCCAGTTTCCCAAATACCAGTAGCTATTGAAAAATTATACCACTCTGCCTCTGATCAGCTTTTGTAGAAGCATTGAACATAATTCCTATTTTCATAATTATCAGAATTCTCAATAAAAATGCGCATACAAATGATGTAACAGAATGAATGCAGTAATATTTATTGTTTTGTAGCAGTAGTAAACTGCAAAACCATTAACAAACAGCAAGTTGATGATGAACAGCCAGTATAATATATGCAGTATAAATTTTATAGCCCTAGAAAACTATTCCATGACTAATATAAGTCTCCGTGGATCACACTAGTTCTACTACTATATAAGCATACTTAAACCTGGTTTTAACATGAGCATGTGATTGTGATCCAAGCGTAATAAAAGTTTCAACTTGTTCAGGTTTCTGCAAGTTAATAAAAAGACATTCTTTGTTGTATTAGAACACCAATAAAGGGTTTATTGCCTACTACTTTATCAGGAAAACAGCCATAAAACTAAGGCAGTTGACAAAAAGAGGAAAGAGAAAAGGTATCTAAATCTAAAACAAAAGAGAAAGCAACTATTGTAACTTCTTAGGACAAGCTAATTTTCCTTCTGTAATTAACCACATAAGAACAATTTTGTTGGTGAACCTCATTATGTATAGTTTTATTACAGTATTAAATAATGTTGTAATTGATCATAATCAACTTGTCCATTGAGAGAAAATATACAATAACTCTATCTTCTGTCTTCTACCAGGAAATAACCAAAGCATGATTCAATTGGGTCAAAATATCATCAGACTTCAGTAACTTTATGCAGTTAGAGCTATTACAAAATTGAACAAATTCTAAACTTTTTCCTATGCCATCATTAACTGAGCTATGAATATATATTTTTTTAAAAAAATGCTTCTTATTTCTACAGGATATGATGTAGAATTTTGCATACAATCAGATAGCTTACTAGTGAAATTTCCGATATTCAGATGATACCATCATGTGGTTAGATGGAACTCATAGTGGACAGTATAGTACAGGGGTTGCCAACCCCCGTTCCATGGACCGGCACCAGGCCACCGCATTCCAGAAACCAGTCCGTGCAAAAAAACAAAGCCCCATCCGCAGAATGCAGGCCGTACATGAAACCACGCCCCCTCTGGTCTGCAGAAAAACCTCTCTCCACGGAACCGGTGCCTGGTGCTCAAAAGATTGGGGACCTCTGATATAGTCGAATTAATAAAACTTGTTTTCAATTAAACACATGAATTAAAGATTAAAAATAGAAGATGAGGCAGATAAAGTAAAGCAAGCATCTGAGATTTCCATTACATTGTATAGAGAGAAATAATCTGTAAGGTTTGGCTAACCTAAATAAAAAGAACTATTACTCAATCCACTCTGAAAGATCTATAAACAAACAAAAACCTTTTGCTATGAAAAGGCAAAGACCTTTCAGAGAAAAGGTAAAGTGTTACATTATAATTATTTACCACCAATAGTGATTTGTTAAATAAAAAGAGCCAGAGGACATTGGTAACTGAAATATTTGGGGAATGATGCTTCTTTATTCAGAGTTGGTGTACAAAGACAATATTATTCCTAACTGAGCAGTGACATTCATAGTAAATAAGGTTGTTGAGAGTGTGGTGGCCCATCAGCTTCCTCTGTTCCTGGATGAAACTGATTATCTGGACCCGTACCAATCGGGTTTCAGGCCTGGGCACAGCACGGAGACGGCATTGGTCGCGCTGGTGAATGATCTCTGGTGGGCTCGGGACAGGGGTTGTTCCTCTGTCCTAGTCCTATTAGACCTCTCAGCGGCTTTCGATACCATCGACCATGGTATCCTACTGCGGCGTCTCAGGGGGTTGGGAGTGGGAGGCACTGTTTTGCGGTGGTTCTCCTTCTATCTCCTGGGCCACTCGCAGTCGGTGTTGACGGGAGGGCAGAGGTCCGCCCAGAGGCCTCTTGTTTGTGGAGTTCCTCAGGGGTCGGTTCTCTCGCCCCTCCTGTTCAACATCTATATGAAGCTGCTGGGCGAGATCATTCGTGGTTTTGGGGTGGGGTATCATCAGTACGCTGATGATACCCAACTTTTTTTCTCCACCCCAAACCAACCCAGCGATGCCCTCGCCGTGATGTCCCATTGCCTGGAAGCGGTCCGGGTCTGGATGGGGAGAAACAGACTTCGTCTCAATCCTGCCCTGTGCATACCGGCATCTCGGGTCAACCAGACTATTCCATCTCTAATGATGGGGGGTGAGGTGTTACCCCCCCGTTGATAGGGCTCGCAACTTGGGCGTCCTGGATTCGCAGCTCACTTTTGAAGACCATATAGGAGCTGTGACCAGGGGGGCTTTTGCCCAGGTTCGCCTGGTGCGCCAGTTGCGACCCTACCTGGACCGAGATGCCCTACGCACAGTCACTCATGCGCTCGTGACCTCCCATTTAGACTACTGCAACGCTCTCTACATGGGGCTGCCCTTGAGGACCACCAGGAGGCTTCAACTGGTGCAGAATGTGGCCGCGCGAGTCGTGATGGGGGTCTCCCGATACTCCCATGTAACACCTCTAGTCCGCGAGCTGCATTGGCTTCCAGTTGCCCTTCGGGTGAGATTCAAGATGCTGGTGATGACCTATAAAGCCCTAAATGGCGAGGGTCCGGGATATTTGAGGGAACACCTGCTGCCAGCATCAAGTTCCCTTCGTCCAGTGCGCTCCCACAGGGAGGGTCTCCTCAGGGTGCCGCCGGTTAAAGACTGCCGGCGGGTAACACCCAGGGGTAGGGCCTTCTCAGTGGGTGCGCCTCCCCTGTGGAACCAGCTGCCTGCGGAGCTTAGAACTGCCCCCAACCTTCATTCATTCCGCCGGGACCTGAAGACCTGGCTCTTCGAGCTCTCTGGCCCAGGCTGAGAATATTTTTAATTTTAATTTTAACTGGGTTTTAATTTTCTCAGGGTTCTATTTAATCTCTTTTAATTTGTTTTAACGTTTGTATTGACTGTATTTTAAATGCCCTGTAAACCGCCCTGAGTCCTTTGGGAAAGGGCGGTATATAAATCTAAATAAATAAATCAGGATGGAGACAAAAATGACACTCATTTGCATTCTGATAACTGAAGCAATATTTGTTGATATAATGTACGTTTCAGCACATTTCAGATGACAAAACTTCCAGTATTTGTAACCCTGATGTTAACTCAGACACCACCCAGGGAAAAATTGTGTTATTGAGAGAGGTGGGAACACCCGGAGAAAAAAAGCTAACAGTAGCAGAAAGAAATGAAAACATTGCTGTTGAGAAAGCACTGATTATAGACAGAGCATCTGGAAAGGTAATGGCAGAAGAGGTTTGAATAAACAGATGGGCAAGAGATTGTGTAAAATATGTGGCTGTAGAAGAAGTAAATGCAGAATTGGGGAAAAATGAAAGAGAAGGAAGAAAGGCTTCTAATTTTGACTACAGAAAATGTCCAGACACAACAGTAGAAAATTCAATGGTAAAAGAATTAATATAAGTTTTAGTTGAAGCAGTGGAAGGAAAAAATGTACTGTAAGATGCTGTAAGAAGGTAGAATATTAGTCATAGAAAGCAGAATAGCCATCCATAGTTGTTGTTGAGAATATGGAGATGACCACACAATAACAGTTTATAAATTTTAAAGAGAAGGAAGAATTTAAAGAGCTCTTGGGTTTGGTTTGGTTTTTTAAAGAATTGCTTACAGTTCCAAAAAAACCTATTTCTCAAAAGGATGTTGAGAAATCACTTGAAGTAAAAACAGAAGAAAAAGCTGAAGTTGCTACTAAATCAAGAAAGAAGGAAGATATAGATGATGAAGAGACAGAAATATTAAGTAAAAATCCCTTACATTGATGAAATAAAATCATGGCTGAAGAAGAGTGGCATGAAAAACTGGTTCCAGATATGCCAAGAATTGGCAAAAGCAATATAGACAGGACATTAAAGTAATTCAAATTTATCTTGCTTAGGTAAGATAAAATTACTGTACTGAGTCACAAACCTGAAAACTACATCCAAGCTGTTAAATTTTGGATTTCATGGTACAAAGCTATGCATGTGGACAGATATATACCTGCCAGAAGGGATTGAAAAAGACAAAACTATAGCACTCCCACATCTCTTGTCAAATTGGAAGAAAGAGGAATCTAGAGAAAGAAGAAGCTCAGAAGTGTAAACCAGAACAAGGATGTCAGTGCTGGGAAATTAGATTGCAGAAAAATGTAAGATTAACCAAAAAAAAACCCCAGAAGTAGATATGTAAAAAAATTTCTTGACATTTTATTTGCATGTAAGATTACAGTACTCTCTTTATACCTCATATCATGGAAGGATAGCAGTGTTATATTTGGGGTGGAGAAGAGTGCAGAAGAGGAGACATGATGAAAGAATATTTTGCTAAAAGTAAATAAACAGTTAACTAATGACCCAACAGGAACCTTAAGCTAGGCTTAGAGAAGATAAACAGAGGGAGGAGTTAGGGCGGAACGCAAAGTGTGAAAAGAAAAAGAATGACTTGCATTTCCAAAACAAGAATGAGTAGCCTTACAACAAACCAAACCTTAATTCTGTAATTAAGCAGAGTCTTTCTCTTTAAAGTAAAACAATTTATCATATTCTACACCACCAGTTCATGCATTTTTATTATTAAATAAAGTTTTAACTGATACACTTTTGGAAAACAGAATATAATTTCATCTTTTCACATCCATGTTTCACATCTTTCCTATGGAAAAGAAAACAGTGTTTTAGAAAAAAGACATAACCACTTCAATATAGGATCAAAGTTCAGTATATGAAGTCTAGGTGTATCAGGTTTTGGGTAAAGTGGAGGAGATTATGATACTTCTGATCAATTTTTTGTTTTGATACATGGACATACTTCTCATTTTTCCAAACAGCCAGTTTATTAGTCTAGGAATTTTTGATTTTAAGTACTTCAAAATAAACTTGCTGGAAATAAAAATGTATTAGGAAAGATTTTATTTGTCACAATATGGTAAACAAACTCCTCCCATTGTCCATATCTAATGAAATGCATTTTTCCTACTCTTACTTAATTACTACCGTATAGACAATGAATCCCATCTTTCACTGCATCTGGTCTATATATCACAAGTCTTTGCCAAAATCATGTACAGTTGTCTCTGCCCACATAAAACAAAACAAAATAACATGCAATATAGATATTGAGACTTCTTCCCAATTCATGCTCTGTGAAAATTATGTAGTGGATGACAGATGGAAAACAAAGACAGGTCATCCAATTTAGGTTATATATTATGTACTCATTGTTTAACTGTATTGCAAGTTAAACTAATTTGTTAAAATTAATATTTTAAATATATATTCTGGAGTTGAACCTTTGTTTAATTAAACAAAATCCTCAATATTCTAGTATTTGGAGTAATTTGAATTCAAAATATGCTGGGATTAAATCTACTGGCTATTGTAACACAAAGATGTATTGGTTCTCTCAGAAATAGATTTGACATGCCAGATGATTGTCCAGTAAACCAACAATCTTTCATTTGTCCATGACCAAATACTAACGTTTAAAATTTTGCAAAAATACAGCTGTTTGAAAAGTGTTGGTATTAATGTATGCTTAGCCATTTTTGAGAATATACTGTATGACTGGTCGGTTAAAATTATCATTTTTAACCAGACAATTCACTCTAATCAGCAACCATCCAGTGTAGAATGGATATGAGATTCTGGCCACTGCAATGCATACTCACTACTTTGCTCCAGAGTATGTCACTAGCAAAACATCTTTTTGCCATTGCCAGAGGGAACACAAAGACCCTGAGGTGCTTCTCTGTCTGTCTTCTTTTTCATGTATTTTATTATAGAAGGAAATATTATTGCTTTATAATAAAATCTTGGGCTAAGAGTAGGGAGAACCAGGTTTACTGATTGTTTGTTTGTTTAATTTTTATTTTGGCATAACCTCACAACTGTCAATATGTTACAGTGAAAGCAACAACAAAGGAACTGAAGCAATGTAAAGAAAGAAAAATTAAATGGAATTAGAGCAATATAGAGCAATTGTACAAACAATATACAACCCCAATTGCAAAAACAAAACCAAAGTGGGAAGGAAAAAAATAATAAGATCAACAAGAGTTGCAGTTGATGCTACTGAAAGCCTCTTTTAAAAGTTTAATAACATTCTAAAAACTACCATGGAAAGACCAGTTTGATTTCAATGAGGAGCCCATCTCATAATGCTGGTGCTTCTACAGTGAAGCAGCCACCTGCTAACTTCATCTCCCTGGCATCATGAAAGGATGGCACAACAAGCATGATATAATGGGTCATTCCAGTGGGTGCCAAACCATAATGTAGGTGATTCCAGTAGGTGCCAAGCCATGACAGTGGCGTAGCGTGGGGGGTGCAGGGGGGCCGGCCGCACCGGGCGCAACATCTGGGGGGGCGCGCTCGCACTGAGCTGCTCAGGGAGCCCCAAGGGCTGCACAGAGTCGGCTTGGCTCCGCTCTCGAGCTGCTCTTTCTTGCAAAGCGAAACGAGTCCGGCAGGTGAGATGGGCGGCCACATAAACTGAATAAAATAAATAGAAGGGCCCAACTCTCCGCCCAGGCTCAGGCCAACCGCAAGCGCCCCGCAGGCGCCCCGGCAGGCTTGGCCGAGCGAAGACGGACCCGCCGGCCGGCTGGCCTAGCTTCGTGCGCATGCGTGGCTTTATTTAGCGGGGCTCACGTGCGAGCTTGAATGCAGCGGCTCTTGCAGGTCGGAGCCCCGCCCAGCCGCCCTCGAGAGGGACCCAGAAGCATCCCGCATGCGCGCGACTCTTCTTGGAAAGTCTACGCCGCTGCGGGGCGCGTCTTTTCGGCGGTGCCATGACGTCACCGGGTTAGGGGGCGCAAATTCCCCCGGGTGCTGACAACCCACGCTACGCCACTGAGCCATGATGTACTTTATAGGTGAACAATACCCAGCTCAAGCTGACAATCAACCCAAGACCTACACAGAGTTAAGTTATCCTTAGCTGTATAGGTATTAAGGTAGTGTTCGTTTTTTCCATATTGATTTTTTTAAACATAAATCACTTAATAGTTGGTAAACAGTGTGTTTGCTGAGTTTACATTTGTAAAGAAAAATCATTAACAATTGGTTTCTATAATCCATAATTCACATAGTACATTTAGTTGATTTCCCCTTTTCCCCAAAATGTCTTCTTTGCAAATCTTGGAATAATACAGTTCTTATTATTTTGATAAATAACAGTTACATATATGATTTTACATATATTTTACATATATTCCTGGAAATAATGATCATATCAATATAATATTTCTTTTCTATCTAATCATTCTGGTTGCCTCATCTTATATCCTGTTACAGTCCTTATTTAGATTTGTTTCTCCCATAAAGTTCAAAGTATTCTTGCTGGTTAAGATTTTCTCAACAGTTAATTACATTTAAAGATTTAAATCCATTTTTCCCATATAAACCATCTCAACACTTTTACATTTCTTAAAGAATAGGTAAAAACAGTAAAGAAAAGGAAAAGAGAGCAAGAGTAAAGAAACATAAAAAGTAAAATATTACTTAAAATATATATTCCTCCTAAGCTAATAAATATTCATTCCCAAAATTTCTTATTCTTTTTAACCATGATTAAAAATATATTTAATCTTTAAATATTCCATTTAATGTGCCTAGTCATCTAATCCTTGTACTCTTATTCAAAACATTTTTTCTTTTTTTTATACATTATAATTTCCCTAAATTCAGACACATTTAATTATCTAAAACATTTCCTTCATCTAGGCCATTTCAGCAGTATCATATTACTTATATCAAGAAATAAAATAAAAAGGAGGGAAAAAAGCATACAGTATTATTTAAGGAATTCATCTCTCTTAGAATGACATATGTATTCAGAATCTTTTCTATTTCTTTAACCATATTCAAACAAATGTTTCTTTTTTAAATATTGTCTCTGGTAGAGAGAAACTAGTGTTCTTATCTTTATCCTGACAAGATTTTAATTCAAATGGATGCATTTCATCCAAACATTCAGGCTCAAGATAATCCACTCACTATTTATTGAGGGTACAGCTTCATAGGTAAAGGTAAAGTAAAGTTTCCCCCGCACATGTGTGCTAGTCGTTTCCGACTCTAGGGGCCGGTGCTCATCTCCGTTTCAAAGCCGAAGAGCCAGCGCTTGTCCGAGGACATCTCCGTGGTCATGTGGCTGGCATGACTAGACGCCAAAGGCACACGGAACGCTGTTACCTTCCCACCGGAGTGGTCCCTATTTTTCTACTTGCATTTTTACGTGCTTTCGAACTGCTAGGTTGGCAGAAGCTGGGACGAGTAACAGGCGCTCACTCTGTTACGCGGCACTCGGGATTCGACCCGCCAAACTGCCGACCTTCCGATCGACAAGCTCAGCGTCCTAACCCACTGAGCCACCGTGTCCCTTACACAGCTTCATAGTGGAAAGCAAATAGCTGAGATGCATAAAGAGGAGTTAACCCAGTATCTGTTGAACACTTCAGACTAGTACAGAAATATTTTACTTTCCTGTCCTTGACCTGTTCTTCCAAAGCAATTCTGCTTTCAACAAGCAAGGCTTTCTGATTCTTTCAAATCATACCTGCCAGATCTCCAAGCTGATTCTTGGTTTATAGAGCTGGATCAGCTGGGAAGCAAATGACCAACAGAAGTAATTGGGGAACTGCACAGTAAAGTGGAAAAGAGGGAGGCTGTTGTTTGGACTGCTTTTGAACATAGGTTTTCTGTTCTTCTGGAATAGAAATAAACCAGTATTGAAAAGCAGCCCAGCTATCAATGGACCGCTTTGAATGCTCATGTAAAAAACACCTGAGTGAATTCTGACAATTTCTAAACCTCCCAACCTGGCTCTCAGTCCAAACTCACCCCCTCTTCCATCTTCATCCCAAATTCAGGGATGGAGAATAGGTGATGGGTGGATGTTAGAGAGGAGAGGTAAGGAGTTAAACAAAATTGAGGGATCCATTTACTTCATTGATTTATGAAGTGTTAAGGGTAATTAGATATTAGTGTTATTATTCATGAAAAGAAACCCAAAATATCCACTCATGTACCACTTAAGTAATTTAAGAGACTTTGTGTCGCATATTTTAAAAGAATATAAGGTCTTTCTCCTTATATGCAAATTGTGCTAGTTTGGAATATTCAGCTTGCTTTGTGCTTTGTGAATTTTTTTTAACCAGCAAGAAATAGCGGAACAAATGTATGTTTCGCAAACAATATTTATTTAGAGAATGTACATAGAATATGGTAAACTTTTACCAATGAGAGGAGTGGAATAAAAAAAAATCCAACTTCCCTTTCATTTTAAAAACAATAATAAACTGCCAGTGGAGGGAGCTCCAGTGCCACTGTGCCATATAATCTGTGCTGCATCACTGGATGTGATGCGGGAATGATAATCCTAAAATTAATATAACTTTAATGAACAGGCAAAGGGAAGAATATAAGCAATTGGAGGTCAGTTATTATTAATGCTAAAAATAAAAAAAATCATAGGTATTTTGGCTAGAGATGCAGAAACATTAGCATATTTTAAGAAATAAATGACAATTCGGAAAACAGGCTTGTAATTTCTGACAAGCCATAATAATAATAACTAAAAGCATTTATATTGGATTGTCCTGAGCATTATAACACTTGGACAACAGGATGATGATCTAGTCAGCAAAAGAAATAGAAACTGTATTTCTCTTTATGAAATGATTAATATTGATTTTTGATATTGAGTCTATAATTTTTTTTCTCATGCTTTATAAAGAATAAAAATGCTAGGTTTTGCTGAAGAAATACTATACACTTGATTCTAATTTATTTCTGAAATTGCAGATAGTTGGGCTTATTCTATCTGACTGAAATCACCATTGCACCTTACGCAATTAGTATTGTAGCCTTGAATCTGCACAGATGAAAAAGAATTGCTTCTGCTGTCATCTGTTTCTTTGGAGTTAATATTACACCATGCCCAGTTTGGAACTGCTGCACTTTGCTTAATCAAGGCTTATATTAAATAACTTGAATGGATAGGTGGGGGAAAAAACAAGAGAGTATAGAAAACATAAGGTAAAGGTAAAGGTTCCCCCGCACATGCGTGCTAGTCGTTTCCAACTCTAGGGGCTGGTGCTCATCTTTGTTTCAAACCCGAAGAGCCAGCGTTTGTCCGAGGACGTCTCCGTGGTCATGTGGCCGGCATGACTAGACGCCAAAGGCGCACGGAGCGCTGTTACCTTCCCACCGGAGTGGTCCCTATTTTTCTACTTGCATTTTTACGTGCTTTCGAACTGCTAGGTTGGCAGAAGCTGGGACGAGTAACAGGCGCTCACTCTGTTACGCGGCACTCGGGATTCGACCCGCCAAACTGCCGACCATCTGATCGACAAGCTCAGCGTCCTAACCCACTGAGCCACCGCGTCCCTATAGAAAACATACCTGAATTAAAAAGAGACCCAAGAAACAATGAGAATTGTGATTGATAAGTATCTGGTTAGAAAAAGGATAAGTGGTTTCAAATATAGCATTTAGTTTAAGTATAAATCTATTCATATTAACATGTAGAAAAGAAATAAAAAACATGGTTGATTGTATCTCTATAGTGAAAAACTATATTAGCAAATCATACAGTGATAATGAGAGGTTCTGAATGTGGGACAATCCATTATTCAGATCAGATAGTTTATTACGGTCATGATTGTAATAAAAAAAATCATGTTTCCAACCCACAATCAATTCTTAGCAGGTAGTCAATTGACTGGAAACATTTATACAGAATTATGTTAACGATAACTTCCATGGGCAACTTTTAAAATGCATTGAAATAAAATAAATACATTGTCAATCATTTGTTTTCTCACATCACAAAATTAAAATGTATTAAAATTTAGCCATTTTAAAAGTGACATCATCATTTGAATCTGTGAAAGAACTGAGATGTAAAATCTATATGATCTGTCAGGAACTCTACTAAGAACTGAAGCTATATAAAGCAATAAATATCATCTAGAAGGGACATTATAGCAGCAGATGAGACACAGATTCAACTGCTTCTGAATGACAGAAGCAAAACCAGGGCTTTTTTTGTCATAGAACGCTCAGAACGGAGTTCCAGCACCTTTTTTGAATGGAACATTGTAGAGTAGACAAGGAGGGTTGTATGACATGTGTGAGTTCCAGCACCTTTTTCTTTTACAAAAAAAGCACTGAGCAAAACCTTTCAGCAAAGGGAATATATTAGTATCTTCCCTCCAGTAAAGCCGAAGCACTGAATTGAGCTATGCTGAAACTTTTTATCAAGATTTTATATCAAATGTTATATCAAAATATCAAAATTTTTAGCGTGGATGAATTTTATTTAGGTTTTCTTTTGGAAAACAAAAACAAGATGGTTTTAACATTCTTTCTCTATAAATCAATATCCATTATTTGTCATATTCTAAATTCTTTAGTCTGGAAACATTCAAAGATGTAAGACAAATGTAAACATACCAGTATTGGTATCTTAAAATCTTCAGTGATGGTATTATTGAAAGAAAAATCTTCATCAGGGTCCAGTCCAAGCCAGGAATAAACAAATGGTTGTAGTTAATTGAAGAGCGGAGCCAGACAGAAATGTGGCTCTGGGAAAGCTGACCACATGTAGCTGGGAGTGGTGGGTTTTTATACCTTTTTAAGCTTTTGTGTTTGGAGTTGTTTCCTATTCCTGTGGCATGAACTTTGAGGTGAGCTTTTGAATGTGTCCTTTTGGGAATTTTGATGGTGGTGGGTTAATCCTATTATGTCCTAAAGGTCATATCCTGCTACCCTGGGGCTGTGGCTGATGGCTATGTCCTGTGTTGGATTTTTTGGAGTGAGGGGTTGTTGGTTCTAGGGATCTTTCTCCTTCTAATCCCATCAGCTCCAAGCTTCCTGGCTACAGTCTTTCTGAAAGGATTATTAAATCTGCATTTCTAAAATCTGGTCTGCTTGGTTTCTACTTGGGGGAGGGAGACTTTGCCTAAGATTTTTCATTATTCCTTTAGGGAAATATAATATTCTATCCTTTTTAATATCCCTCCAAAAAAATTTCCTGCTCTAAGAGGGTGGGTGGGTGTTGACTTCCAACAGTATCCAGGAGAAACTGAGCTGTGATGTCCTCAGAGCAGGATGTCCATTTAAGCCAATAAATGATCTTGCTTGTTCAGATTCTGCTTCAATAAATTCTATCTCCAAACATTGTGGACACAGCAAGGAATTGTTTTACTATTATATTGGCCATTATATGCACACATACTTGGGCATAAACATAAAAATGTAAAATATTTTTTTAGCAGAACTAATTTCCTGGTAACATTCTGGAAATGTCCATGTGAAGCTTTTTAACAACAATACAGAGTGGTTTTTCTGAGCTGCTCCTACAGCTTTAGAGTTTAATATATAACTATAGCATTCTTTAGTGAATTCTCATCTAAGTATTAACCAGGCCCACCACTGCTTAGTTTTTAAACCCAGACAGTGTAAGTCAGTTTCTGCTACTCATGGCAACAATTTCATAACCAAGTCAAGTAATTTATTTCTTGCTTCCTTGCTCTCAGAACAACCCTAATGATGTGCTGGGAAACTGAACAATTAAAATGCACCTATTTAAAAATGAGGATAAATTGTTTTGATATCTGCCAATTTCTTCTTCACAATGAAGGATAATTGGATAAAGTGCTAAGCTGTTTAGCACTTTAAAGTTTAATACCACCATCATCTTATGTTTTATGTTGTGTGTGGTACATATATATCTGTATCAAGGTAGATGTTTCAGTATAAACATTATACAGCTCAGGCATGAGTCAGCAAATGCCAGTTGTATCTGGATTAGGCTAATATTTATGATTTTTAAAACTCTGGACCTTATTGTAAATATTAGGGTAAAATTATTTTAATCTCTGTTAATTCTAAGAAATGGATGCTAATTTATCTTTTTGTATTGGAAAAATTAGCTATAGATTTTTAGTGATATTATAATGGCACATTATTTTTTAAAATGGTTCATGAGTGACTACTCTTTATAGTTGTTTCTGCTGTACCAGAAATACTTAATTGACAATTCTACAAATGTTTAACTAACAAAATTCGCCCTTTTTCTTATTTATTTATGAATGAGCAAAGTACTGTAACAGTATCTTAGAAACTATTTAGTGTCCTCAAATAAGAAAGATTTTTATGCTTTCATTTCAGTGACACATGCATTATCTTTTTTTCCTCTTTCCATTTTTAAAAATGAAGTATTATTTACCGTATAAGAAACATTTTTTCTTATAAAAAGTGGCAGCCTTATTTTGTTCTTATTTAATGCTTTTCTAGCTTCTTTAACTTTACGCTTTAGTTGCT
Organism: Vipera berus; assembly: GCF_964194415.1. Classification (NCBI taxonomy): domain Eukaryota; kingdom Metazoa; phylum Chordata; class Lepidosauria; order Squamata; family Viperidae; genus Vipera; species Vipera berus. The sequence goes on along the minus strand of NC_138206.1, from coordinate 51,801,650 downwards.
CCAGATTGATATTAAATAATGGCAACCCTTAAAATAGGAAAGTGCATAAATAGATGAGAAGCTCCAAGGTTCAAATTGAAATAGTTATTTTGTTTGTTCAGCTGCATGTATCATGGTAGGTCTGAGCTCATTGCATATTTGGTATATTTATAAGCCACTCCGTTTAAAACTTCTTATCTTTCATATCTATTCATTATTTAGTATTGGTGATCTTTAACAATTGAGAATGCCTGATTTTTATCAGAAGGCTACAAAGGAGATTTCTGTAATTAATTCTGATAGGAAAAGTACTTCAAAGGAAGACTTCACAGCCATTATGATTTCACTGGGTCCTCTGTAACTATGTCTAAACTATTTCACAGATGTGGGACTCTTGATAAATCTAACCCATGTGAATAATAAAAATTCTTCCTTCCTTCCTTCCTTCCTTCCTTCTCACCCTCACTAAAATCCTGATAAGCTTTTAAGTTCATGTTTGTGTAAGATATGTTTCAACATTTGCTTTTAATGTTACTATATGGATGCTACTGGAATTTAATTACAACTCAGACCCATGTAGCCATGAAAATTTTACAATATAGAATAACCCAATTCAAAAATACATTTTTAAGGAAAACTTATATTTCACATTGTCATTGCTATCAGTTTTAAGGAACCTCTTTTAAAATGTTTGCAGATTTTTTTAATGACATTTTCATGTGAGTCAAATATGCCAGTAATCTTGGCAGTATACTCAATTGAAGTACTTGTTATTTGGTTTATTTTGGCCCAGATTTGATAAGTGCTTCTGAATTTCCACAGTGATAGTGTATTTAATGTATACTTGATGCATCAGAGAATGTTCAGTAAGAGTTGGTTACAATCACTCTGCTGTTAATACATAACTGAGAAGATAAAATATTAATCCATATGATTTGGTCTTACCCTATTGTTGCATTTTAGACTTACAACATGGTTAATATGATTCTGGATCAAATATCGTATGTTAAAGATGAATATGTTCTCCATAGTATTTGAACTCTATCAAGATACCAAGAACTATGCAGAATTTTTATCCATTTTATTTAACATTTAATGGTATAAGCAAACTATGTGGTACAATTGGCTCTAGTAGCATCCATAAGACTAACTAGCTTGACTGCAACATTAGTAGTAATACACTTCATCAGATGGCTATCTGGACCAGCTTTGGTAAGATTTATGGATTTGGGCTCCATACAGCTAAATATGGTGCTTTTCATAGTGGAGAACAGACACGTTGGTGGGGAAGTGAGGAATTGTATAAGTGTGTGATAACAAAAAAGATGCAGAATCTGATAACACTTTGAAGAATACTCTTATTATGAAGTGGATACTTATACTCCAATAAAGAGGGCTAGTTTTGAAGATGCTATCAGATTCTATATCTATCTAGAATCCGCTGTTAATAGTTCAATGTTTTAGCCAGAGTAATGAAATTCAGGAATAAGATTGTTTTTTAAATTGTTTTTTAATGAAAAAAATACTGTGCGAATAGAACGGCAATATAACAAAGACATTTTAGATGATTCAAGGAAAACAAGTATGTGGAGAAAAAGAAGGAAATGAAACATTTAAAATATTTATCTAAGATCAGCCCTTTCTTCTAGAAAGTTCATCAAAATATGGATGTAAGACTAAATCATGTTTTCATCACAAACCTAAGCAAATTACCAAAAAGCAAATCCCAACCTGAATTTACTTTCAAGTCAGCATAAGTTTTAACATTACCATGAACAAAACTGCCAAAAATATTTTGTTCAGTGGGCATTTTTTTGCCTATTCCAATGATGATTGTAATGCTACTTTGTGTAAACCACATTGATAATTCAGTTTTAGCACCAAATCAGAAAGAAAAAAAGTTCATAGATCGTGTTGTCATTGGTGGAATAGAGTTCTGGCAGGGAAAGGTAGGGGAGGATTTTGAGAATTCTTTCTGTAAATAGCTAATCCTTAGCCCTACTTGACTGCATGGGAAGGAAGATGGAATAAAACCACTGATAAAATTGGCTTTTGCAAATCTTATTTACCCACCCCCACCCCGAAATATTTAATTATTCATTTTATATACTGTTGAAATATTTGTGTGCTTTTCCTGATCTGGAAAATAGTTTCAGAGCACAAGTTGGATGAATGATCCCTATTCCTTCTAGCATCATAATTCTGATTGCCTTGTGGTATTGAAGATACTTTTACAAAAAAGAGAAATGGAAACAAGCTGATCCAATGTGGTTTGAAATGCATTTTCTTGGAAAGAGGCTGATTCTCACAACACATTGAGCACTGCTTTTAATTAGGGTGTAGCGTAACACTTTTGCATGTAGCACAAGTGTTAATAGAGATGACTTTTTGTATAAAATTGCAACTAAAAGACTACCCTTTCTGTGTATAGAAAGGGTAACCATTTCAATAGAGTTTCTAAAAATATGTATAGTAGTTAATTATGTTACATTTTGAATTTGATGTCAAATATTAAGTAAATTCTCAAGGCTTCATTTGGGAATGATGCCTGGGTAGCATCCTAACTAAATTTCAAACCAAAGATGCCATTAAAATCAACAGGATTTACTTTTAAGAAGTTTAATACTGTTGTACAACATAGACCTGTCCCTTTATTGTTTTAACAATGTACATATTACCGTGTCAATTTATACTAAAATTCTAAGAGAATTTATTTAGGATTGAAATCCTATTAAATATATTGGAGGTTATAGACAAGGAATTTGTCTCTCTCTCTATTTTTTTTTTTTTTTGCTGTAGCTTGACAAAGAAAGTGATTTAGATAGCATGTTGCTAACTTTTAAATATTCTTCCATGTTTGAGTACCTTTTCACCTATCTTGCTAAATAACAGACTGATTTTTCTCCCAGTTTTCCTAGTTCAAATTTTAAAAGACAGTATTGCTGCAGCCTGCCCCATTTTAACATTCTTCCTGCCATAATATCTTAGTGTAATCCATCCTCCAACAGAGATGACTCATACCAATTTCTAATGCACTTAAACCTTCTTAAAACTGAAAGAAATATCTTTAGAACAGAAACCTGATCCATTTGCATATATAATAGGGACTGATAAGCCTCTAACTATGCTACTTGAAATAAAATATCCAATATCCATATTTAGCTAGTGGCTGGAAAGCATTACATTAAATATAGATGCTTGTATAGTCTGCGAGTTTAAGTGTTCCAACTCTTTAGAAGGAATCTCTGAGACGTGGAAAGAAAAAAAATCCCTTTACCCAGCAGACTCAAGATTTGCATTTTTTATTGGCCCAGATATGTTCATTCAGGTTATGATGATCCCTGTCTCTTTTGATACTGTATTCTAAGCTTCTCCAGCTGTTCGACACATTGTGTCTGGGTCAACTTCAGTGTCTGATTCTCTTCTGTCAGATCTGCATACTCCTTCGTTAGCTGTGCAGCATCCCTGTTCTCTTTCTCAGCTTCATCTAGCCTAGTGATCAACTCTTTTCTGAAAAGAAAAAACAAAAATGAAGTGTCTTTATTTTCCAAGATTACATTAAAGGTGAACACAGATACCTTGGCTTGGATCCAAAGATCCATGAATAAAAGAAGGAAAAGGAGAATTGCTTTCTGAAAACATCAGTTAGTGGAAAATGTATGATTTTTTTTTTCCTGGAAAGACTCAAGTTAGTGTGTTCAGTATAGCAGTCAACATGCTCATGATGGTAATAAATCCATTATGTATAATTTTACTAACAGCTGTAGGTAAATCTGAATTAAATGGAAAAAATAATTGTCTCATTATGTATGTATGTATGTACGTACGTATGAATGTATGTATGTATATTCATTCTTTGTATAATCTCTTAATTTTTCCCCCCTTTCAGATATCCCTGTTGCAATTGTTATTAATGGAAAGCAACTATGGAAAGGTCTGAAGGATCTTATAATCATTAGTTCTAGGTAACAAATTACTTGCCTGAAATTTAAGCGTGTAACTTAACATATGTTATATATAATATATACCAAGGGACAAAACTAAACATCTCATGCTGAGTTTAGCCAAACTCTGATTAAGAGACACAATGCCATTTTTTAAAAATTCTTTTTCAGTGTTCCTGAGCATTTGGTTTGCTCTTTGAGAAATTGGGTTGTATCCATCATCCAGGTAGTTATTTTTCAGTTTATGTCTATAGACCATAGTTTCCCCAAAACAATAAATCTTTTCAGTTAAATACCGTACTTAAAATAACTTTTTTCCTCCCTTTTAACCAGGGGTAGGCAACCTCGGCTCTTTTATGACTCATGGACTTCAACTCACAGAATTCCTGAGTCAGCTATGCGATGCTTAGCTATGCTGACTCAGGAATTCTGGGATTTGAAGTCCATGAGTCATAAAAGAGCCGAGGTTGCCTACCCCTGCTTTTAACTGTACACCTTCAGTGAGGCTCTTTAGCAGAAACAAATAACACAGGAGCTGAATTTTTATTAGCAGTGCCAACCATGAAAAAGAGAGGGTGAGGCAGAGGTGCTGGAAGGCAGGCAATCCTGCACCATGTCTCTCCCTTACTTGACACAGGAAACCACTGAGAAAATTTAAGTGCTATGACTTCTTTCTTGTGTTGTCCGGCAAATGATTTCACCTGTTTTGCATGTTTGCATGTAGGTGTGTGAATAAATGGAGGATGCTGTGTGTGTTTGGATTTGTTGTACTGTACGTGAGAGAGGAGGAAAGGAAGCAGGCTGAACTACCTCCCACCAGCCTCTGGCTAGGATTATCTGTTCAACAGGGCTTTCACTGCACAAGAATGCTTATTGCTACTGATCAAGGAGCAAGCTAGAAAGATAGGGGAAAAAATACAGCTAAAAGGATATGTCCAGTCAACTGAACCTAAAACAATATTTGAAGTCAACCTGTGTAAACTACCTCCATAGTACTACTGGTTCCATCCAACAACCATGGCAACTCCTCCTAATACTAATAGGTTACATTTCATCACATATGTCTTACTGTTTTCAAATTTACTGCACTGTGAATCAGTTCCTATAGCACACAAATTCATATCTGGTTATCAAAAAGAAACAAATTTTCATTAAGACTTTATCCCAGATATCTCCTCCCCCATGGGTGAAAATTGAGAGACTATCACATGGAATATCATATTTTGTTTTAAATGGTTTCTTCTAATTTTTATAACCGAAAAACATCGCACCAGGTTGAAGAAAGCTGGTTTCTCTATTAGTTAATTAATACCCATGAAAACATGCTCCTTTGCAAAAGCAAATCCAGGTTACTGGATGTATCTTTTCAATTTATTCTTAATGCTTTGAATGCCAGCATTTCTCCAGGTTTCTAAAGCACTTTGAAAATGATTGCACTGTAAGTAAAATCAGACCAGGTGCTGTCTTGGCAGAGAAACATGAAACATTGGGAAAATACACACTTATGTTTATTGTTTATTTATTTATTTCATTTCTATGGCCGTCCACCTCAAGAAATGACTCTTGCTATTTTCGATGCAAGTCACATGTTCCACATATTCACAGAGATAAATGCACTGAATTTTTATTTCACTTTAATTAAATTACTAAACCAGTTAATGACTCCGTGATAAACTATTATTTGTGAGGTATGGGGGGGGGAAACTTACTTTCTTTCTTCAAGCAGTGCTATTTCTTTTTTGACTTCATAGTATTCTTCTGCTATTTGGCAATGCTGTTTGAACACCTGCATAGATTCCTTTGAGTCATGGCAAGGAGGCAGAGGCTTTATGAACAAAGAAAAAAAAAAGGTCTGAGACTTTGTATTTAAATGGATCCTCCAGAAATAGAATTTAAATGGAGATATCATTTGAACATAAGCAGGAGATGCTTTATTTGATACTTCTCTTGTGAAAAGGCTTATATTTCCCCTTCTCCCTGGGGGAAAAATCTCCCTTTTTTCCAGAAAAAAGTAATTAACCTTCATTGAGAATAACAATTTGTACCTCATTTAATAAAACAGAACAAATATTAAATATTAAATAAAAAGCAATGCTGAAAAACTGAATAAAATAATCCATTACTAGAATCACACTTGACACTATTGGTCAGAATTTTGTTTTCAAAAGTAGTACTTAATAATTTAGTATGTCAAGTTCGGTGAAGAGTTGTGAGTAAAAATTCACCATGTGGGTTTTTTAAATATGTATTTAATTTAAAAAGTAAGCACTATATGTTGTTATTTAGAAATGGTCATATTAAGTATATAGATACCAAATATTCTCTGGTGACATCCCATTTATTTTATTTTTTATTTCCCACATTTTGAACTGCCCATCTCCATCAAAGAGTGAGGACAAATCCATAATATCTGTTTGCCCTATTGCCAGCATGGGCCTCTTACTGCTTCTGGAGGGCAGGAATGGATGGCATCCATTCAGAGTCACTGAGATTCAGATGGCCTACAAATTTAATATGTAATAATAATACATTACAGTTTGTTGCATAGTTAGCCAGATGTTCAGACTGGATTTGGCATTTTTATCCACCTATCAAGTGCTTCACAAGCACCTGGTATATACAGATGTTGTTTGATTGTGTTAAAGAAGATTTTGTCCATGCTGATGGTGTGCTCCAGATGTTTTGGGATTGCATCAAAGGTGCCTATTACTTTTCATACTATCTTTGCTTTATTTTGCCACAGTTTATCTACTTCTATTTGCAGATCTTTGTATTTCCTCCAGTCTTTTTCTTCTATTCTGCTATTCCAGATACTGCTACTGTATGTCCGCTATCCAGACATTTTTGCTTTCTGACTGACAATTGTTAAGTCTGGGAGTTATGTGGCAGGTGCTTGTCCAGGGCTTTTTTTTTCATAGAATGCTCAGAACGGAGTTCCGGCGCCTTTTTGGATGGAAACTTGTAGGTTAAGCAAGGCAGGTTGTATGACATGTGTGAGTTCCGGTACCTTTTTCTTTTACAAAAAAAGCACTGTGCTTGTCCATTTGAATTCTAAAGTCCCAGAACAATTTAGCTTCATGATATTCCAATGCACCTTTGTTGCTTCTTTTATCATGTCATTCTTTGTAGTCAGTCTGTACAAACTTCTTGCAAGAGCTAACTTTGTGGTCCACTGTTTTTTCAGCTTCTTTGCAGAGGCAGCACTTGCTGTCTATTGCTGTCTTCTCAATTCTGGCTTTGTGTGCATTTGTTCTTAAGAATTGGTCTTGTGCAGCCGGAATTAGCTCCTCTGTCTCTTTCTTCAATTTTCCTGCTCTTAGCCAGTTAGGTCTCATTATGGGATTTACCTCCAATTTGTGGCACTGTAGTTACAAGTAGTCCACAATTTACAACCATTTGTGTAGTGACTGTTTGAAGTTACAATGACACTGAACAAATGACCTATTGTTTTTCACATTCATGGCCATTGTACATTGCCGTGCACGTGTGATGAAAATTTGGATGCTTGGCAATTGGCATATATCTATGGCAGTTGCAGTGTCCCGGTGTCATGCGATCACTGTCTGCAACCTTCTGACAAGCAAAGTCAATGGAGAAGCCAGATTCACTTAACCACATGTTACCAACTTAACAACTGCCGTAATTCACTTAACAACTGTAGCAAGAAAGGTCATAAAATCGGGCAAAACTGACTTAACAATTGTCTTGTTAGCCACAGAAATTTTGTGCTCAATTGTAATCCTAAATTGAGGACTACCTGTAGGATGATTCAACAAGGGTAATAAAACAAAATAACAATGAGGGGACTGTATTAGGCTCAAGCAAGAGAATGCAGGAAGAGACAGGGGGGGATTTCCACTGTGGAAACACAAAAAGTACCGAAAGAAGGGAGCAACATCCCAAAGGATAAAGGAGGCAGTATTTGACTAAGGCACTAAGGGAATGGCCTTGAGGCAAAGATGGTATTGCTGCTACAAACAACTGTCAGATGAAAGCAACCTGAGCCCAGGGCAAAATTGAAACCTGAGAAAAAATCTCACACAAGACTCTCTCTAGATCTCATAAAGGTAAAGGGAGGGAGGGGGAAGTGCATTAAGATGTACATTAAATGCATTCTAAAAAACCTCCACGAACAATTCCAAGCATGTTCAGACTTGCAAGATTCTGAATTGGAAAACAGTAAACTGGATGAGAGGTATCTAATTTAATTATCTAATACAGCAATATTGTTGTATACAGCAATGATTTAATATTATTGTTGATTTCATAAGCCACATCTACATTCTAAAGTGTGATACCATAATGCTCGCTATCTTTCATTGATTTATTGTCCCATTTCTTTTCTGTTGGCTTTTGTCCTGAAAAAGCTCAAGCCAATATACAAATTATTTCTGCCTCTAATTTTATCTACACAACAGTCCTATGAGATGGGTGGCATTAAGATACATGATTGGCTCCAAATTACCCAGAACACTCTTTTTGAGTGGGAGGTTGAAACTGCATATGTAATCCAACACTCTTATCCCTATACTAGACAAATCTGAGTGTTCGATGTACAGAATAGAATAGAATAGAATAGGATAGGATAGGATAGGATAGGATAGGATAGGATAGGATAGAATAGAATAGAATAGAATAGAATAGAATAGAATAGAATAGAATAGAATAGAATAGAATAGAATAGAATAGAATAGAATAGAATAGAATAGAATAGAATAGAATAACAGAGTTGGAAGGGACCTATGCAGTCTTCTAGTCCAATCCCCTGCTCAGGCAGGAAGCCCTATACCATTTCAGACAAATGGTTGTCCAATCTCTTGTTAAAAATTTCCAGTGTTGAAGCTTTTAGAACGTCTGGAGGCAAACTGTTCTACTGTTCTAGCTGTCAGAAAATTTATTCTTAGTTCTAGATTGCTTCTCTCCTTGATTAATTTCCATCTGTTATTTCTTGTCCTGCCTTCAGGTGCTTTGGATAATAGCTTGGCTCCCTCTTCTTTGTGGCAACCCCTGAGATATTGGATAATGCTATCATGTCACTCCTAGTTCTTCTCTTCATTAAGCTACAGAGTCTTCAAATAGTCTTGTGCTAATTTAAATTACATTTAATAAATAATAAATAAATATCAGCTAGAGCCACATAGTGTAATTACTGCTACTAAAAATGAACCTTTTGGTCTTCTGAATATGCCAGACAGAAATGCTATACATCTTACTAGAGTGTCAGGAAGGCAGCAGCTCTTCTCATCACAAATGTGTCCCATGTATGTCAACAGTGTCTTGGATGAGTCCATTGAGTTAGATGTGTAACATATTTTACATTCCAATAACAGAATATTTTGGGATGTGATAGAATGATAACATTCATTGCAGTATCTTGAAGCCATCATTCTGAGGATCCATTGTAGGCTTATTAATAATAATAAAAACAGCGCCTTAAGTTTTTTAATCTTTTGTACAATAAATACTACATGCAGACAATTGCTGGCTATTGTGGGTTTTTCTATTATATAGTCATACTGTAAAGATAAAGGTATGGAAGAGATGTTTTTACATTGCTGAAATCAATTCTAGTATTCATACGTACTGGATAGGATCCACAATAATATTCTGTTGGAAGAGGGCAGTTTTAGTTGGAAGTTCCATAGTAAGCACTAAAATTCATGCCACACAAACATGCACAAGCATGCACAATCCAAGAGTGTTTTAGCTTTACTGAACCTTAATGTAATGTAATTGGTGTGAAATGGAAGATGCTGTTAACATAGGAATGCATTGTCTTAGTTTTTTTCTATTATTTGTTTTGTGTTATATTTTGTGATAGGCTTAAATCATGATCTGGGGCAAGAGAAGGCCACCATCATGGGGCCTGAGATAAAGTTATTCTACTTGATAAAGAAGTGCTCTATGTTTTATAAAGAAAAATCAATTATGTGTTTCTAATTTATAAAATACACTATATGAATTCAGATATTATGATGAGACCGATTTCCTCCATAGTGTCTTGCTGGTATTTGCAGATATCCAAATAGCTCTGTCCTAATTCTCAAGGCTATGCTTTGCTGCTAAGGAGTTAGGAATGGATGGTGGTTTAGATTCTCTTATGGCACGGTGGGTATGGGAGAAAGGAGAAGTGCAGATACACAGTTGTCCAAAGGAAGTTTTAAAACACAGAGAATGACACATTAAGATTAAAGAAAGAGCATTCTGGGAAAAAATGAGCTTTCTGATGGACATGATTGTAGGCAAGATTTATTTATGGGAAAGTCATCACTACATCATAACAAACTGTGGCAAGTTCTTTTTTTTTTATTGAAAAGTTTTATCATACATTTTATCTTTAACAAACCCCCCTACCCCTCCCCTATCCCTCCCTCCTTACCCCTCCCCCCCTCCCCCCCCCTACTTCCCAGAGCTAAGTACAAGGTATAAAAAACAAAAAAAAAGAATCATAAACAACCATATGCTAACAACCGTAAACTCTAAAATCTATCACTCTCTAGCTCATATAGGATAACTACAAACACTATTAATATAAAATATATAAAAAAAAGAAAAAAAAAGAGAAAAGAAGGGAAGACTTATTCAAATGCTACATGAAACTTTTTAGTCCCATATTTGTTCTGGATATACTCAATCCATTTTCTCCACTCCATAATATAACGTTCTTGCGAATGATCTTTCAAATAGGCCGATATCTTTGCCATCTCTGCCAGGTCAGAAACCTTTAAAGTCCATTCTCCTATAGTCGGCAGTTCCTCCTTCTTCCAATACTGACCTATTAAGAGTCTTGCTGCCGTAATTAAATTCAACATCAACTTAGTGTCCACAACTGTAGCGTCTGTAATTATTCCCAACAAAAAAAGTTGCGGACAAAACTTTATCCTCTGTTTAAAAATCTTCTGCATGCTCCACCAGACTTTTATCCAAAAAGCCTTAACCTTTTTACAAGTCCACCATATGTGAAAATATGTTGCGTCTTCGTCACCGCACCTCCAACATTTAGGCTGATAATTCGGATACATACTTGCAAGCTTTTTAGGATCTAGATGCCATCTATAAAACATTTTGTAAAAATTCTCTCTTAGATTTTGAGCTTGTGTAAATTTTACGTTCCTCACCCAAATCCTTTCCCATGTATCCATTGTAACTACTTCTTGAATATTTTGGGCCCATTTAATCATACAATCTTTAACAAGCTCTGTTTCTGAGTCAATTTCTATCAATGCAAGATATATCCGTTTGATATGTGCGGGACCCTGATTTCTAATTTGTTTTATCAAATTTTCATCAGTCATTGTAAAACCAATTTTCTGGTCTTCTTTCCACCTGGCCCGTAGCTGAGTATATTGAAACCAATTTTGAACAACCTTCTCTTCTCGCAAGAGACTATATGATTTCAAACTCCAGACATTTCTTTCCAAGCTCAGAATCTTCTTGTACGTAGTCACATCATGTTTGAAACCAGCATGTATATTTTCTATTGCGTGTTTTGGAATTGCCCACAGTGGTATTTTACAATCTAGCTTATGTCTATACTTCTTCCAAACTCTCAACAATGCCTGTCTTAGAATATGCACTCTAAACACATTGTCTACCTTCTTGTCATACAACAAATATGCATGCCAGCCAAACAACAAATCGTGGCCCTCAAGATTTAATAATCTCTCTTGTGTCAAATTAATCCAATCACTTATTCCTACTAATGCAGCAGCTTCATAATATAGTTTAAGATTAGGCATTTTAAGACCACCTCTCTCACGAGTATCCTGCATAATCTTAAGTTTAACTCGTGGCCTTTTCCCTGCCCAAACAAATTTATTGATACCTCGCTGCCATTCCTCCAAATTAGAATCTTTCTTAAGAATCGGTATCATTTGAAATAAAAATAGAAATTTAGGCAGGACGTTCATTTTCACTGCTGCGATCCGTCCCAACAAGGACAATTGCAATTTTTCCCAACTCTCCAATTCTTTTTGAATTTTCCCCCACAGTTTTTCATAATTATTTTTATATAACTTTGTATTAGAGGGTGACAAAAGCACCCCCAAATATTTTACCCTTTTAACAATCTCAAATCCAGTTAATCCTTCTAAGAGAGCCTTTTGCGAAACTGTCATATTTTTAGCCAGAATTTTAGTTTTCTGTATATTAACTTTAAATCCAGAAACCTTCCCGTATTGTGTTATTATCTCCATCAGGTCCACAACAGAGTTCTCTGGCTGGGTCACTGTAACAACCAGATCATCTGCGAATGCTCTCAATCTATAATCCTGATCTCTAATTTGTATACCCTTAATTTTTTCCGAATTCCGTATTTTAACCAATAATATCTCTAATGTTAATATAAATAACAAGGGCGATAACGGACACCCTTGCCTTGTGCCCTTCTCAATATTACATGCTTCTGTCAGACTATTATTAACTATAATTCGGGCAGTTTGTTTTTGATATAATGCCCTAATTGGTTGCAAAAATTTATCCCCAAAATTCATTTTATCTAAAACTTTCATCAAAAATTGCCAATTCAATTGATCAAAAGCTTTTTCAGCATCCAAAACAAACATCATTTTCATGTCAGTGTCTTCATCTGCTTTACCAAAATGCTGCCAATCCTAATGAGGTAAAAGTAGGGCAATTAAATCAAAGAAAAGCAGGTGTTTCTTATATAGAAGATAGTTCCTTTTATGTATATATTCCAGATACTAAATGATTCAGGCTAGGGTAAATAAATGAATAAAGTTACAAGCTTTACAAGCTTTTTCTAACTCTAGGGTGTAAATAAGTTGTAATGTTTCTAATTCAGGGAATGATAACATTGGAATGTGTGATGACCAAAACATGATATGTTGTATATTAGAGAGATAAGTTTCATAATCCGATCCACAATTGAAATATTTTTGCTTGACATTGAATTTTTTACAACCGATTAGGGCATTATATCAAAAACAAGCTGCCCGAATTGTGGCAAGTTCTTAAAGAGATGGGCATACCAGACCATCTTATTTGTCTCTTGAGAAACCTATATGTGGGCCAAGAAGCAACAGTGAGAACTGGACATGGAACCACTGATTGGTTCAAAATTGGGAAAGGAGTCCGGCAAGGCTGTATACTGTCGCCCTGCCTATTTAACTTAAATGCAGAGCACATCATGAGAAAGGCAGGGCTAGATCAATCAAAAGTTGGAATTAAGATTGCCGGAAGAAATATCAACAACCTAAGATATGCAGATGATACCACTCTAATGGCAGAAAGTGAAGAAGAACTAAAGAGCCTCTTGTTGCGGGTGAAGAAGGAGAGTGCAAAACTTGGGTTGAAACTTAACATTAAGAAAAACAAGATCATGGCATCCGGCCCTCTCAATTCCTGGCAAATAGATGGGGAAGAAATGGAGGTAGTAACAGATTTTATTTTCCTGGGCTCCAAGATCACTGCAGATGGGGACTGTAGCCAAGAAATTAAAAAACGCTTGCTCCTCTAGGATTGATTTTATATTAATTACTAATGATTTTTTTTTCTAGGATTAAGAAGATAAAGATTTGTCCAAGAACTATGTCTGACCATAGTCCAGTCTGGCTAGAGATTGATAAGGATAACAGAGATAGGCGCTCCTGGCGTCTAAATGAGAACCTGTTTAGAAATCAGGAAAATGTTGAAGAATGTAAAAAACAGATGAAGGTCTTTTTTGAAATTAATATGAATAAGGGTACTTCTATGGAAATGGTTTGGGATGCTAGTAACGTTTATATGAGAGGTGTGTTAATATATATGAATAATAAGTACAGACGTAATCTGGAATTTAGGAGGAAAGAATTAGAGAATGAAATTAGGGAAAAAGAAAAGGCTCTAATTTTGAATCCATCGGATGCGAAGATTAAAGAGGTTATTAATTTACTAAGGGGACAGTTTGATAAGTTAATGGCTGATCAGGTAGCAACTAATTTACAGTTTGCTAGACATAATACTTTTTGTAATGCCAATAAACCAGGTAGATGGTTAGCTTATATGTTAAGGAAGAAGCAAAGAGCTTCTAATATAGACAAAATAGAACATAAGGGTAAGGTTGTGTATCAACAGAATCTTATTAAGGAAACTTTTGTTGATTTTTATTCTAAATTATATGCTAGAGATAAGATTAATGAAGCAGATATTGATGCATATTTGAGGAATGCTAGTATTCCGGTTCTTACACAAGAACAAAAGGAAGAGATGAATCAATTGATAACTGAGGAAGAAATTCTTTTAGCAATTAAACAATTGAAAGTGGGTAAAGCGCCAGGCACGGATGGATTGACTGCTGTGTATTATAAAAATTTACAGTCTGAGATGATAAAGCCATTAAGGGAATTGTTTCAGACAATTCAAAGGGGAGGAGGGGTGCCTCCGTCTTGGAAAACTGCTTTCATTTGTTTGATTCCGAAGGAAGATCAGGATGTCACTCAAGCAAGAAACTATAGACCAATATCACTTTTGAATACGGATTACAAGATATTTGCTAAGGTCTTAGCTAACAGATTGATGAGGGTACTGCAACAGGTAATTCATGGTGATCAAACTGGGTTTATAAGTGGTAGACAAATGAAAAATAACGTGAGGCATATAGTTGATTTGTTGGAATTTCTGGAAAGAAACAACCAGATCCCTGCAGCGCTGATTTTTTTGGATGCTGAAAAAGCCTTTGATCAATTGGATTGGTAATTTTTGATGAAAATATTAGATAAAATGAATTTTGGGGATAAATTTTTACAACCAATTAGGGCATTATATCAAAAGCAAACAGCCCGTATAATAGTAAATAACAGTCTGACCGAAGTATGCAATATTGAAAAGGGCACAAGGCAGGGGTGTCCGTTATCACCTTTATTATTTGTTTTAACATTGGAGCTATTATTGATTAAAATACGGAATTCGGAAAAAATCAAGGGAATTCAAATAAGAGATCAGGATTATAGATTGAGGGCGTTTGCAGACGATCTGGTTGTTACGGTGACCCAGCCAGAAAATTCTGTTGTGGAATTGATGGAGATAATAATGCAATATGGGAAAGTTTCTGGATTCAAGGTTAATATACAAAAAACTAAAATGCTGTCTAAAAACATGACAGTATTACAAAAGGCTGTTTTAGAAGGGTTAACTGGATTTGAAATTGTCAAAAGGGTTAAATATTTGGGGGTATATTTGTCACCCTCAAATGCAAAGTTATATAAAAATAATTATGAAAAGTTATGGGGTAAAGTTCAAAAAGAATTGGACAGCTGGAAAAAATTACAATTGTCATTATTGGGAAGAATTGCAGCAGTGAAAATGAACATTTTGCCAAAATTTCTATTTTTATTTCAAATGATACCTATTCTTAAAAAGGATTCAAACTTGGAGGAATGGCAAAAGGGTATTAATAAATTTGTATGGGCAGGGAAAAGGCCACGAGTTAAATTTAAGATTATGCAGGATACGCGTGAAAGAGGTGGTCTTAAAATGCCCAACTTTAAATTATACTATGAAGCTGCTGCATTGTCAGCGATAAGTGATTGGATTAACTTAACACAAGGGAGATTATTAAATCTTGAAGGTCATGATTTGTTATTTGGTTGGCATGCATATTTATTGTATGATAAGAAGGTAGATAATGTGTTTAAGGTGCATATTTTAAGACATGCTTTGTTGCAAGTTTGGAAAAAGTATAGATATAAGTTAAATTATAAGATACCTTTATGGGCAATACCGAAACACACAATAGAAAATATAAATGTTGGGTTTAAACATGATGTGACTACATATAAGGAAATTTTAAGTTTGGAGAGGAATGTATGGCGTTTGAAGCTGTATAACTTTTTACGAGGAGAAAAGATTGTTCAAACTTGGTTTCAGTATGGGCAACTACAGGCCAGGTGGAAAGAAGACCAGAAAATTGGTTTTTCAATGACTGATGAAAATCTGGTAAAGCAAATTAGAAATCAGGGTCCAGCACATATCAAACGGATATATCTTGCATTGATAGAAATTGATTCAGAAACAGAACTTGTTAAAGATTGCATGATAAAGTGGGCTCAGAACATTCAAGAAGTTATTACAATGGATACTTGGGAAAAGATCTGGGTGAGAAACGTAAAATTTACGCAACCTCAAAATTTAAGAGAGAATTTTTATAAAATGTTTTATAGGCGGCATTTAGATCCCAAAAAGTTAGCAAGTATGTATCCGAATTACCAGCCTAAATGTTGGAGGTGTGGTGGCGAAGACGCAACGTATTTTCACATATGGTGGACCTGTAAAAAGGTTAAAGCATTTTGGATTAAAATTTGGTGGAATATGCAGAAGATATTTAAGAAAAGGATAAAGTTTTGTCCGCAATTGTTTTTACTGGGCATTATTACTGATACTACTGTTGTGGACACTAAGTTGATGTTGAACTTAATTATGGCAGCAAGACTTTTAATAGGGCAATACTGGAAGAAGGAAGAACTGCCGACTATAGAGGAATGGACTTTAAAAGTTTCTAACCTGGCGGAAATGGCAAAGATTTCGGCGTATTTGAAAGACCATTCGCAACAACGATATATCGTGGAGTGGAAAAAATGGATTGATTACATCCAGAATAAATATGGGACTAAAAAGTTTCATTTAGCATTTGAATAAGTATTGATGTGACATTTATATTGCTTGTAATCATTTTATAAGAGCTAAAGTGCGATAGACCTAATAGTTTATTGTTGTTAGCATATGGTAGTTTATGATTGTTTTTTACTTTTATACCTTGTATTTAGCTCTGGGAAGTTGGGGAGGGGGGAAGGGGAGGGGGGAAGGGGAGGGGGGGAGGGTTGGGTTGGGTTGGGTAGGGGGGTGGGGGTGGGGAGGGGTTGTTTTGTTAAAGATAAAATGTATTGAAAAACTTTTCAATTAAAAAAAATGCTTGCTCCTGGGGAGGAAAGCCATGGCAAATCTAGACAGCACACTAAAAAGCAGAGACAAAACTGCGTATAGTCAAGGCTATGGTCTTCCCAGTTGCAATGTATGGCAGTGAAAGTTGGACCATAAAAAAGGCTGAGCGCCAAAGAATTGAGGTCTTTGAACTATGGTGCTGGAGAAGACTCCTGCGAGTCCCTTGGACTGCAAGGCGATCAAACCGGTCAGTCCTAGAGGAGATCAACCCTGACTGCTCTTTAGAAGTCAGATCCTGAAGCTAAAACTCAAATACTTTGGCCACCTAATGAGAAGGAAGGACTCACTGGAGAAGAGCCTAATGCTGGGAAAGATTGAGGGCAATAGAAGAAGGGGACGACAGAGAATGAGGTAGCTGGATGGAGTCACTGAAGCAGTAGGCGTGAGCTTAAATGGACTCCAGAAGATGGTAGAGGACAGGAAGGCCTGGAGGAACGTTGTCCATAGGGTCGCGATGGGTCGGACATGACTTCACAGCTAACAACAACAAACAACAACATCACTACATCAGGTCAGATGCTGAGAGAGACAAGATGAAAGTTTGCCTATAAATTCTATAAGTTATTTTCTTAAATCTAGATATTATTCTTTAATCTAGATATGCACAGTTTTACTATTTAATACTACAAAAGAGTATCAGACAGGAGAGGGATTTGCTTGCAGAAGAACACAAAACATTTAGTCAAGCCAGAAAAGTTAAATGGCTTGACTGTTCTAATAAAGTATAGCTGAAGTTGCTTCTTATGGTCTTTTCTGTGAATAAAAAAAGGGGAAACTGCTCTGTGAACCTGAAGTTTTTAATCAGAAGCCTCAAAGATGCATACACACCCATAACAGGTATCATTTCATAAATTCATTCAGATGATGTATTTTTGTTTCATTTGGCTGACCATCTATATTTGACCCAAACTGATGGATAGGTTATTTTTACCTATAACTATGTAACATACATTTCTATAATGATTAAATTAACTTCTTACCATACTCTTTTGAATCAAAAATAAAAACTTGTTTAATTTCATGGCCCTGTTAATCAGCACCAGCATTCCTGTGTTATAAAAAAGAAACTATTTCTATCCCTGTAGTCTTGTTTTAGATCCCTCTATTTGTGGAGGAAAATGCTTAGAGTCTCTATGTGGGGAGTGGCACAGAATATTTATACTTGGATTGACCCTTTTAAAATGGTACAATATTATTCTCTAACCTTTAGCATGTTATTTTAGTAACTTTCAATAAAAGAACAGCTAACAATTTTGACTAATTGGCCTGTGACAACAAATATGATCAAATCAGGTGTCTGCTTATACCCTTGGATCCAAGTTCAGTTTTTGAATTTAAACATTAATTGTTATTGTTTCCAGAACATTTATCAGAATATGAAAGTATCTTATCAAAGTCTCTGCTTTTCACAATAACTCTAGGGAGCCGATTAATGTTTTTCTGATAATTTAATGGGTTTTATGGTTATATGAAATGTCTCAGACACTGCTTTGTCTTGATGAATAATGACCTATAATTAAAAATTATCTGATCCAAAGAGTAGGATCCTGCTAATTCTTTTAAACTTCTCAGTAACTTTAAGTACATCGAACATGGTATCCTTTTTTGGCTTTCTAAGATGCTTTGGTGTCAGAGGCACTGTTTTGCAGTAGAACTGGTTGTTCCTATTGGTACATGCATAGACGCTAGTGAATAAACTATGATGTCGAAGAGTTTTATCTTTTCTTCTATATTTATTTTATTTATTTATTTTTTATTACATTTATATCCCGCCCTTCTCCGAAGACTCAGGGCGGCTTACAAGCTTAGCAGTAGCCTTCATTCTATGTATATGCCTGCTTGTTAGGGCTTTCACACACACCCCAAGCGGCATTATTACAAAGTCAGCTTATTGCCCCCAACAATCTGGGTCCTCATTTTACCTACCTCGGAAGGATGGAAGGCTGAGTCAACCTTGAGCCTGGTGGGATGCGAACCTGCACTAACTGCAGGCAGCTGTTGTTACTTAAGGAGGCATCAGCCCACTGCTCCACCAAGGCTCTATATCGTTTAACCTTAGTTCCAATTGCCCACTGGACACAGTTTAAAGGGGTGGAGTTGACTTTTTGAAAAATAATCTGTTATGTGTCAGCTAGATTTGATGGCAAAATAAATTAATAAATGGCATAAGGCTAAATAATCTTTGGGACTCTCTTTCACACTGTGAATCTTCCTGGTTCATTTACATCAGCAGGAAAGACTTTTTTTTGAAGATGGCCCAACTTCCATCTCAGATACACAGGAAAGAACTTTTCATCAGGCATGAAAAGAATACTCCCTAAAGAGATACATGTGGCAAAAGCACTGCTTTTGTGAAGTTTTAATGGTTATAGACTGCTATAGAGTGGTTATAAACTGTTTCTTCAGTCTACAGATTTTGCAATCCCAGAGAATGAAAAGAAGAAATTGGTCATCTTCCTATTTTTATTTTTTACAACACATTCTATCTTTCCCACTGTTGATGTATGTTGGGGCACTTTGGTTGACCCATCACAAGACCCTCACCTGACGTCACCCACACCTGACTCATCACTCCACTTGAAGTGACCCTCCCATCACAAGACCTACTGACCACACAAAGCCTTTATAAGTAGAAAAACACCAACACTGCCATTCCGTAAATTCCATTGAAGATGTTACTTAGCCTGTAACAAAATGTTCAGAAACCAACCGACAAACTTGGAGAAGGAGCCTCTACCCTCACCTTAGTTGTACAGAGAGAATGAACACAGATCAAATTACAAAACTGTATGAAAGAATAGGGATCAAGAAAGTTATGATAGACTGACAATATTCTTTTAAAAAAAGACACACAGAGAGACATACACAGCAGTGTGTAAAGTGGTGGGTGGATTTGATAGAAAAAAAGGATGATTTGCATGCAATTAAATTTTGTTAGACATAAAAAAATAACTTTATGGACCATTTGTAGGGTACAGATGTCAATTGAAACCAAGTTGATTAAATTCAATTTACACAACGTACATACATTTCTATAAAATATATGAACAGTGTTCATCCTATATAATGGACATTGTTCATTATTTGGGAGGGAAAGTGTGAACTCAAATTCATTCTACTGAATTTTAAGCTTACCAAATTGGGGCATAATACATGACATCAAGGTTTTACTGTATTGCCTTTTCTGTCATATCATGAATTTAATTTCTTTTGCTTACTTTCTCTTCTTCCCTACTTTGTGTAACACTGCTTACCATGAAAGGATGTGGAAGTTATCACCAAGACTATATTCACAGTATATTTTAAAAAGAATTAACATGAGAAAATATAAAACAAAAGTGTTCAGTTCTCAGAATATAGGGTTGAACCAAAGCAACTTCTATAGTATTAATGGCAATAACCCTAAAAAATATTAAGAAATGTAAATCTGTTTTTTGGAAGTGGATCCTCCAAATAGTTATTGCAGTTATTTACAAGGAAATTACAAGCAATTATCAAAACAAATAATCAATTTTCATTTCAACATACTGATTTAAATTATAAATTAATTACAAATCCTATAAATTAATATTCTATTTTAAATTTTGAACTAGAACTTTTTTCAGTCATGCTCATTATTTTGGCTCAAAATATAATTTAAGTCTCAGTTGCTTAAATGGTGAACTCAAGCCAATATTTCTACATATGCAGGGTAAACAAATGTGTTGTACTGTACTATGTCCACCATTAACATCCATTCACATCTGTAATATCTACATTGTTAAATACTGTTCCAGAAAAGTCCATCAAAATGGAATTTGGAAACCAGTAATTTAGATTCTTCTAGTGCTAGAGTCCAAGAAAAAGAAAGTGAAACTAACAGAAAAATTCAAAGAGGAATTTTTGTAAAATCTCTCTGGACCCAAAAGATTATAATTGACGTCCATGGTTAAATGCCATCTTTTGGGGGAAATGATTGCAAACATAGCTGTAACCTAACTACAGAAATTCTGTTAGCATATAAGAGCCTTGGTGGAGCAGTGGGCTAATGCCTCCTTAAGTAACACCAGCTGCCTGCAATTAGTGCAGGTTCGCATCCCACCAGGCTCAAGGTTGACTCAGCCTTCCATCCTTCCGAGGTAGGTAAAATGAGGACCCAGATTGTTGGGGGCAATTAAGCTGACTTTGTAATAATGCCGCTTGGGGGGTGTATGAAAGCCCTAATAAGCAGGCATATACATAGAATGAAGGCTACTGCTAAGCTTGTAAGCCGCCCTGAGTCTTCGGAGAAGGGCGGGATATAAATGGAATTAAAATAAATAAAATAAAAAATATTGTTTATCTACAGATCTATCTCATCTAAGCTTTTTAAATTATTATTTAGGGACAGAATTGACTTGGATCATCCCAAGGACTATTCTAAATATCTATTGCGTAAAGTCACTTGGATCTGCTCAGAGATAGATTTTGACTGAGCAGCCCACAGAATGAAGCTGCTGGGTGAGATCATCTATCAGCAGGATGGAGTGGGGAGGGGGGATATCACAAGCATGCTGTTAGTACTCAGGTATACATCTCTGCACTCGATTGTTCAAATGATTCAGTAAAAGAGGTTACCAGTGCTAGAAGTGTTGAGGGCATGGATAGGGATGGACATTTCAACCCAAGCAAGACCGAATGTCTCCAGGTTTCAGAACACAATGGTTCTGGAGCTGCTCTATCAATAACTCCAGATAGAGTATCACTCCACAGAGTTGGTGCACAATCTGGGAATCCTCATGGATTTTCAAGTCTTGCCTGAGGAGCAGGTGATGTAACGGTTAGGAGGGTCTTTGTGCAAATCCATCGTGTGCACCAGTTGTGCCCATTCCTTTATTCAGAGACTTTGCTCAGGGTCACTCATACAATACTTCAGTCACTTCCCATTTAGATTACTGTAATGTTCTCTACATGGGTCTGCCCTTGGAAAGCATTTGGAAACTTCAGCTGATTAAGAATGTGAGGGCTTTAGGGATGAGTCATTAGCACAGCCCAATATATATGAATTCGTGGCTGTGGTTAATTTGTAAGTTCCCTCAGCTTTTGTATTTATTATATTTGTTTTTAATTATACTTTTGTATACCTTTATATTGGTTTTGTATTGTTAGCATCTAGAGTTATTTGCTTAAGTTGGACAGTTATATACATTTTCTAAATAACTTGAGAAGAGAGATAGAGAAAAAGATTCCCACCTCCACCCCACCCCCCCACCACTCCTGATCTTGCTTTTGATAGTTTTGTTTGGACACAATTATGGAACATTCACTCATGTGAGCCAATTTCTAGAAAGTAACAAAGGATTTCTACTTCAGGATGCCTGAAGGAAGTATTTTTTATGTTTCATATTTATATGAAGCTCTAGCTTCTTAGAAAGTTTAGGCTAAAATATTACCACAGCTTAATGATGTGCAATTAAAGCATATGCATTAAGAGAGCTTGCACATGACCAGCAATGAGTACACCTATGAACCAGGTGCTGAAGATCAATTCCTGGCTCTTTCTTTCTTTCTTTCTTTCTTTCTTTCTTTCTTTCTTTCTTTCTTTCTTTCTTTCTTTCTTTCTTTCTTCTTTCTTTCTTTCTTTCTTTCTTCAAAAAAGGACTACAGATGAGGGATTCTCAAGCCCTGGATAGGGATAGCTTAGCTCTGCTGACTCATGGAATAACCTCTAGAATAACTGCTGTAATGCTGTCCATGTGATGTCACCCTTGAGATTGCTCCAGAAGCTATAGCTAGTACCTTACATGTATCAAAATATCTTCACTGGCTGCCAGTTCACTACTGAACCAGACTCGAATGAATGGTAATTTAAATACATCACCCACCAGGATACCTACAATCTCTGGAGGGGTGCATGCTTTGCATACTATAGATTACTGATTATGTAACATAGAAAAAGGCCATACCTGTGACGGCTCTGTTCAATGACAAACACTTACTAGCCACTTCAAATAGGCTAAAACTACAGATCAAAAGTTGGGCTTCTGTGTAAATTATTTTCACAATTTCATGTGTGTAAATTTTAATCTTTGCAGGCTTAGTCTTGGACTGTATATTGGGGTGCATAATATTTTTAATGAATTTTATAGTAATTAAACAGCCTCCCTCCTTCTCCAATTTTCCACAGTTCTCCTGACAACTTGATCTTCCGTTCAGTTAGCTCTTCTTCCTTATCCTCAAATGTGTTCTGAGATCTTGTGAAGTTGGGGGTTTTGGAGACAAATGTTGGAGATGGTTTTTTACCATTTAAGACTAAGTGTCGAACATCCATTTTGTTTTTGTATGTGGTCTTTATAGTCCAATCTATTCTGAGATTTAAAAAGTTTCAGTTAATTGTCATTTGAACTCCAAATTATCCAGCCAGCCTCTCAATCCATCCTTAGGCCTCCCCTAAACAAATATAAGCAAAGTCCAGCTTTTTCTGTCCAATGAAAAACATATCCTTTCTCTCCAGTGAGAAAAGAAACAATTAAGGTATTCATCAACTGAAAGTTTATAATCCAAAGTGTTCCATCATCTTGATCAGTCATGCCTGTTTCTTCTACAGGGGAATAGTTCTACAACACAGCTCTAAAAGTCAGTTACTATTTATATTCATAATCCAAGCAGGCCAATTTCAAAATAGTTTATTGTCTCCACCACGCAGATAAGCAGCCCAAGCGGTTTTGTTTTTTTCCTTCTCTAGCTGCAGTCTTCAAAAGTGAAAGTTTCCAAGGACACCCAAGTCTTATCTGAGTCTGGGCTTCAGGCGATATTTCCTTTAAGCATAATAAATTGTAATGCTGTGGTTTGCCACTAGATGTCGGTAACGCCTTCTTCCAGCTTCAAACTTATACTGCAAGCTTTTCAAATCTCTTTTCTAAAAAAGTCTCAAAAGCACTTTTAGTCCCCAAATTTCAAGGCTATATATATCTATATTGATTCCAAATTAATCTTATAATTTTCTTCGTTTTCACCCAAGCAGTTAGTTCGCCACTTTTTTCCTGAGGGAATGGGGCAAAAATTCCCTTTCCCTCTCATTGGGGAAGATTTTTTGCTTTGGGAAGTTTTTTTTCAGGAAAAAGTCTTAAATTTATAAAGAGAGGATAGAGTCTCACCCAGTTTCATCCACGTTGCTCAAAAGTTGCTGGTTAATGCTTATTTCCTTCGGTTGTCAGCAGCTTCTGACTGGCCACATGAATGTAGCCAGTCTTTCCCTGGCCGGTTTGGAGGGCTTACTCAGATCAAACAGAAGGGCTGCCACCTCTCTGCAATCCATGAGGGTCCCCTCCTTCTTCGTCGCCTCTCTGGGATGACCTTTGACCCTTTATAGGATCCCCAGCAGGGAGAAAACGAACGCAGAAGATGGAGCACCATCTTCCTGTGTCTGTTATGCCAAGACATCAAACTGGAGGCCAAACAAATAACCAGATCAGATTTGTATCACTTACTGAATCTATTGTGGCAGACAAAATATTAGGCAGGTTTCTCTCATCTGTCCATACTCTAGCAAAATAGCCCAGAACATAACAATAGAAAATAATAGTACATGCAGTCAATTAGATACAATATTCAGGGGCAGGAATACATGAATATACATTTCCTGGACTTGTCTTATCTGTTATATAAGCAGCTCAATACTCTTCTCCAGGCATATATATCACTCACTATTTGCACACTAGAATTTCTATTATAACAGAAGACTATAGCAAGTAATATTAAATTCATTGTAACTATTTGAGAACAAAGATGCCATATTGTCAAGCCAAGGGTTGGACCTGTTGTAATGTATGACTGTGGAGTTGGAGTCAACATCTTGTGGAATAGATCTGGATATTTGAAAAAAATATTTTGAAAAAGGTGAAGTAATTGAAAAAGAGCACAGAAGACAAGATGATACCAGAAAGAGCTTCCAACAATTCAAAGAAGTAGCTATGATGCATAATAGTAGAGAAATTATGACTTCCAGAAGAACCAGAAGCAACCAAATTTCTGAGCAACAGTCTAAAATAGGCCTGATTCCCAATGTTCAGGGACAGCTGCTTCATAAAGTATTAATTAATTTGATTAATTTTAAGTTCAGATTAATGATCTTTTCCCTACCCTCATTTACAAAAGGACCAAATGTATATTTCTGATTTGCACACTATGTTCAGCTTGCCTTACATGTTTAGGCTTTCATGAATGTTTCTATTGTTATCTACTCTGTAAATCCTGTTTCCAAAACTAGAAAACTTTTTATTCCTGACTTAAGCAGCTCTTATCTTTTCTTCCCTTTCTATAAAGAGTAAGGCAGCCCATCTGTCTAACAAATCTGTCATTTCCCTCTTTCCATGCTTCTCATTCCCGTAATGTCATTTTTAGTCAACCAGTTGCATGGATTCAGTTTTTAGAATTTTAATAGCTCAAGTTGTCTCCACCAATGTTACATCTCATATCTTTAGAGTTATCCATTTGGTATAGTTTGCCCCGTCAGAACTATACTTGGTGTAGAAGGCGTATAGTCATCCCACTCAGATTAGATTCCCACCTGTGACAAAACCATCTTCGAAAAAATAAGACTATGCATAAAAGTAATTCCTAAAGCGCTAAATAAAAATTACTCCTAAGCATATAACTTTTTAGCTTTAGCCTTCTAAATTAATTTCTTTTTCATATGAATATATACTGATCTATTTCCAGGATAATAGGTAGCAGATGATTCTGAAATTATCCTGGTGTAAACCAGTGAATAATTCAGTGTCCTTTTTCAAAAGTGGAGTACAGGTGCTTTAGCAGCACCTTTGTCCCTACTTTTTCTTCACTGAAAAACTGTCACATAGCAAAACATGAAAAAAAATACAATAATGTTTTCTTATTTATCTCTGAATTAACCACAAAATATTTATATTCTAGATTTCACATATGATGATGTACACTGTTCTTTGGAGGAACTGTCTCAGTGTAGGACAAATAAATGCCACACAAGAAGTAGGCCAAGAAATGCTTAATATTTAGTACGAAATCTATTTCTAGAGGTTTATACCACATTTGATCATATACGAAATAGACAGTTAAATTGGGGGGAAAAAACCAGACATGTAGAGTAATTTGGAATATCCTTTTATTCTAATCCAAAATAAACACATTAGGAAATATTGACCTGTATAATAAGTATGTAATATTAGTTCCTAAAATAAACTATATTTATTTATTTATTTATTTATTTGATTTATATACCGCCCTTCTCCTGAAGGACTCAGGGCGGTGTACAGGGCAATAAAATAAGAATATATTAGTTAAATAATATTAAAACCCAAATCCATCAGGCCAGGCCGGCTTGTTCGAATAGATAAGTTTCTAGATCACGCCGGAAGGAGCGAAGGTCGGGGGGCATCCGGAGTTCAGCTGGTAAGCGGTTCCAAAGGATTGGTGCACCCACCGAGAATGCTCTCCCCCTGGGGGTCACCAGCCGACATTCTCTGACCTCTCTGTGGGAACGTACAGGACGGAGGGACTGCTTTGTATATATTAATGGTCCTGCATATTATGCACACATAGAGAAGGCCAGATCAAGTACTACAGTCCTCAGAACAGCCTTCTTCAAATAATGCTGGTTGGGAATTAAGAGTTGAAATCTATTGCATTCGGAGGATAGGTTAGGAATGGGAGGACAATTACAACCAAAATAGTGAACTAAGAGGAGAACAACAAGAGAATGAGTCTCTTATTAATTATTCTACCTACTTAGCACCTAAAGAAAAGCAATAATAAACCAAGTGTATTAAGAACCAGCATTAGAAAAGGAAAAACAGAAATTAATGCAGAACTAGACTGGAAAGGAGATGATATTACTTGAGGAGAAAGTTGTTGGAAAATGAGAAAATTGATCATAGAACTAGACAAAACCCATATTAGTGAAAACCATATGGTAAATGCTTCTTAAGCACCACTTAATCCATGCCAAAAAGATAGAACAAGCAAAGATGGTTATAACAGTTTATTAGCAATCTCATATATTCCTTAATTATTATTCTTCCAAAATATTGTGAATGGAGACTGATATGATGATTAATTATTATGTAAACATTTACAGAACTTTACATCAAACCCTCCTTTTGCCTTTCCTCTCTTGACACTTCTCATTATATGAATAGTTAGAAAGAAATGTCTAAATCAGTAGTGACATGTCATGATTACCAGAACAACTATTTTTGTTTTGGTTTTAGGTTAATTCCAGCAGTCTTTATTTAACTTTGGCTTGGCAAGACAGATGTACTTAGGCATTGTGACATAGCCATTTTTGCATACTGCTTACTGTTATGTCTAAATCAGGCAACTATGGCTTATTCAATTAGCTATTCTTAAAACAAGTCCTAGTTTAGAGCAAGATATGAACCTATGCAAGTGAAAAAGGATGAGCCAAGGTAATTGCATACAAGAGTTGGAGATAAAAGTACATCATGAACTAAAAAAATCAAAGAAAGCAAAGAAACAAAAAGTATCAGGGCCTTACTAAAATGACAACCTAATGAATCTAATGAATGAATCTTGTCTGTTGAGACTTATATTGCTACTTAAGGGTTGCCTGACATGCCCAAATAGGGTAGGAAGGAATTGCCTTTTTTCTCATCATGGTACTGATATGGATGCCAGCTTGGTAGGTTCATTTTGTTGAGGACTTTGATGATATAGTGGATGATATGTGTATGTGTATGATGGTCTTGGCTGGTTTGGTAGATGGCCAAAAATGTACCAGTTAGCTGGGCCAGCAGAGCAACTGGAGTATGTTAATGATACCCAGGTATGCATCTCTACTGCTGGCCATGCAGGTGATGCTGTTGCAGTGCTATACAAGTATCTGGAGATTGGTTGGGGATAAATCAACTGCAGCTCAAGGCTAACAACACAGAGTGGCTTTGGGTTTTTGGCTCTCCTGGGTCTGGTGGCTTATCTTTACTATTGGAAGGGGATGTACTCTCCTACACTGAGTTGGTGTGCAAGTTGGGTATCCCTGTACTCCTGGCGCCTGCTTGATGAGCAGGTGGCAGCCATAGCTAGGTGGGCCTTTGGGCAGATTTATTTTCTGAGTCAATTGCACCCTTTTCTGGAGCAGTTAGTCTTGTTCATAGTCACCCCACATCTTCTTTATTTCCTGGTTGGATTATTGCTACGTGCTTTACATCGGGCAATGGGGTAGTACAATGGCTCAGTGGTTAAGATGCTGAGTTTGTCAGCTGGAAAACCAACAGCTCAGGTTTTCCTAAGACCTAAGCACCACGCAATGGGTGAACTCCCATACTCTTCCCAGCCCTTGCCAACCTAGCAGTTCAAAAGTATGCGAATGCGGGTAGATAAATAGTACCATTTCAGTGGAATGGTAACAGTGCTCCATGCTGGCCATATGGCTGCGGAAATGTCTTTGAACAGCATTGGCACAATGGCCTTGAAACAGAGATGAGCTATGACCAGTGAAGTAAAATCTCCAGGGACTCCTTTACCTTTGTTTATACATGGGAGCTGCCCTTGAAGACCACGTGGAAGTTACAAGTGGTCCAGAATGCAGCAGTATGTATAGTATTGGGTACTCATAGATTTGTCCATGTTATACCTTTATTGAATGAGTTGAACTGACTCCCAATTTCCTTTTAGATGCAATTTAAATAGCTGGTTTTCATTTTAAAGTCCTAAATGCACAAGACTCTGTTATTTGTAGGACCGACTCTCCCTGAGAATATCTGCCCATCCCACGAGATCAGATAGGGTAGGCATGCACACACATCCCTTCCCTGAATTCCTGCCAACTGGTGGGTCCTCAGAAGCATGATGTTGCATATGGAACAGTTTCCTCTGACAATTCAGCAGGGCCCTTCCCCTTTAGCCTTTCAGAAGGCCACTGAGATCTGGCTCTTAACTGAGATGCTGGGAGAGATTGCGTAGATTAAAAGTATGGAATGAGAGCAACTGGAGCTTGCTGTGGGGCATCCTAAGATTAAGGCACAAGGTTTTTGTTTCATTATTTTACCACAGGTAGTCCTCAAATTACAACAGTTCATTTAGTGACCATTCAAAGTTACAATGGCCCTGGAAAAAGTGACTTATGATCGTTTTTCACACTTATGACCATTGGAGCAACCCCATGGTCACGTGATCAAAATTCAGATGGTTGGCTACTGACTCATATTTGTGACTGTTTCAGTGTCCTGGGGTCATGTGATCCCTTTTTGTGACCTTCTGACAAGCAAAGTGAATGGGGAAGCCAGATTCACTTAATAACCGTGTTACTAACTTAACTGCAGTGATTCATTTAGCAACAGGGGCAAGAAAGGTCGTAAAATGGGGCAAAATTCACTTAACAAATGTCTTACTTAGCAACAGAAATGTTGGGCTCAATTGTGGTCGTACGTTGAGGACTACCATATTTTTATTATGGTTTTATAGTTGTTGGTTTTATTATTGTTGTGAACTGCCCGAATGATTGGCTATGTAATTCTTCTAAATAAATAAAGAGCACTTTGTTAGAAAGTGTCTGTTTTTTTTATGTGGATGTCAGATAGGGTTGGGTGACATATTTCTTTTTTTAAAAAAAAAATTTCTTGGTCTCAGTCTGAATCTGGATTTTATTTTAATATTTTAATGAAGCACTTGAGTATACGTCAGTTCATCTATACTAAACAAAGTTCACAATCCTCCTGGAGCTTATAAAATGTGTATTAATATGTCAAATCTCAAACTAAAATGAAAAAAAAATGATAGAGACATCATATGTTTAAAGATAAAATACTGTACTCTATTACTACAAAATCATAATCCCTGAGGAAATATGCAGCTCTTTAATTTTTTTGTGAAATTTTAATTTACAAAAAAAATTGATAGTCCTACAAATATGCCTGTACATGCCTACTTGGTAGTACATTCTAAGCATTGGCACACCTTGGCAACAATGTAAAATAATATCTTCTAGTGGACTTTTAATAAGAAGATAAAGACCAATGAGGAAAAGGTCTGTTTTGCTTACAATATTTAGAGCACTAACTGAACAAATTGTGCAATACTAATATCACAGTTAGGATCAGTGTTTTACAACAATGGTGTAATATCAGATATAAAGCACCTTATGCAATTAATGGCTTTAGAAGATTTTAAATATTTATTTTTTATTAGTTCTTTAGTCCAAGAAAAAGTGATTCCAACATTTTTTCAGGACTCTCCCCTTAAGAAATTCTTGTGCATTGCAGGATATCATTTGCTTAGAGTACAAACCCATGTGCCACATATTATGCTTGTTTTGTTGGTCAGAATGTTTTGAACATTTTGAATTGTATGGAACTGTAGTTAAAATCCTGTTTCTTTATTGTTCCTTTCTTTAAAATCTTTGTCTTTCCTTTTCTTACCTGCCAACATATATTTAAATGACACGCACAATCCAAACAGACCTCTTTTTTTAATTTCCCAATGATGTCAAATAATGGTCTAATAGTGCTACACAATTGAAACTAAGAGATTCTAATATCCCTTTCTCTTGCTCCCTTTCTCCTTGGACTGAATTGTGCTTTTTTTTTATCACTGTGGCATCAGAAACGCTTAGAATTTATTCATTTGCCTCAGGAAGAACTGTATCACCTCATAATTGTTCTAAGTTTCTTTTAGCCTTTGCCCTAGAAGAATACACTTAAGTTCTATTCCTTATATTTTACCTGTTATAAATTCTATTGTTATCATTTTTTTGTATCTGAGAACATCTTAATTGCATATATGTGTGGATTCCCACTAACAATAGTACATTATTGATAATTTTAAAAATATGTTCTATAATGTAGCTTTGAATATTAAAAAAGCAAAACAGAGGCACCTGGAGCTGCTGTTCTAGATTTGGAAAAGCCAAAGGAAAGGCAGTCTCTGGTGGTGAATCATCTGAAATAAAAACATAAGGATTATGACCTCATGATGTAAAGATTAGAGTTTGCTTATTTTTGTATCCTTATATGTACAGAAATAACATTTTGATTGACATTTTATCACATTTTATAGACTGTATATATAGACTGTCTGTATATATATATATATATACACTGCTCAAAAAAATAAAGGGAACACAAAATAAGACATTGTGTTGTTTAAGTGTTCCCTTTATTTTTTTTGATATATATTGATATATATATTGATATATATATATATTTGGGGCCTAGCAAGGTAATCTAAATAGTTAACAAGCATTTAACAAGCATTTAACACATATCTCCCTTGCTTCTCAGCTAACAAAGTGAGATAGAGCTTGTGGCCTAGAGGTTAAAACAACTGCCTAATGTGCAATCAGCCCAGGTTCGAATCTCAGAAGGGTATGGCTGACTGATGAAAACAAATAAGTTTGAAATGCATATCAGTCTCCCTTTAATTCTTTGTTAGCAATCTAAAATTTACACAAATATGAGCTGTCACTGTTGTGACTACTGCCTGTGGATG
This sequence comes from Vipera berus, assembly GCF_964194415.1. Classification (NCBI taxonomy): domain Eukaryota; kingdom Metazoa; phylum Chordata; class Lepidosauria; order Squamata; family Viperidae; genus Vipera; species Vipera berus. The sequence goes on along the minus strand of NC_138206.1, from coordinate 51,770,352 downwards.
GCCTTCGGTTAGGCCAAAACAGGAAATAAAGATTTGTCCCATGTTTGGGGCCTAGCAAGGTAATCTAAATAGTTAACAAGCATTATATATATACACACACACACATATATATATATAAACAAAGATATGTACATGTGTCTATCCAATATAATTGATCACTGAAAGTATCATCATTGGAATTTTTCACAGCCGGTTACACCCTGAAACTCATATTTGATTTCAGAGTGACATGTGTTGGAAGAAGGTTAGGCACTTCTCTCTTCTCATTGTAGTTGATATTACTTATTAACCAAGCTTTCCATTCCAATTACACAATTGGCAATCCACTAAAGATGGGGAGAGGAGTGAGGTGAACCAAGCTCCCCTGTGATGTTGCACCTTAGCGGACAGAGGTTGCCTTAGGTGCTTCTTCATAAATGGAAAGGACAGTTGTTGGGGTACTAGAAACAAACATTCCATATTTGAGGATTCACCAAGTCTGTCTCCAGTCACGGGAAACCATTGTTGTAACCCCCTTGGTTATAATGTATTTTACAATGCAACACTAAAATTTCTTTAGTCCCCAAATGCTAAACACTAGAGATTATAATGCCGAATAATGCTGCCAGAGGATCAGAAGCGAAGCAGCAATCTGTGTTCATGTGTTCTAAGATAATGGTTTACATAATCCACAATTATGTTTATAATATGCAAAACAAAATGCAAGCAATTATTTGTAAACAAATAATTAGCGAGTTGGGTAAAAAGTCAAATTCTGTTTATATACTGTATAAAGTATATCTTAATAGAGAGTATCAAGAGAAGCAGCAGCTACAGAGATCTGTTAAAAAAAAACAACCCACTGATTCCTGGGACATGATGTCTGACCAAGGTGGTGACTTCTTGGTCCCTGATTTTGACACTAAAAGGGTCCCTAAAAACTCTGAAGTCTTTGCTTGCCATGTATTAGCTTGTCTTACATTTCTGTCTTACATTTATCCTGTATAACATTTATTGTTTTGCATTGCTGTAGATAGGCTTCTTTTCCCTGGATAAAATATATCAAGTCCCTTGATTTTTCCCCCTAAATCCATTATTGATTATTAATATACATTATATAATATTAGTAATTTAATTTAAATTACTCTCAGAAAACCTCCCAGCTGCCATTTTTTATTTAAATTTGATAGTCTCAAAAGTCAATTACACTGGAGGCCTATGTAATTTTTATAAAACTAAATATTATTTCTTCTTGAATCTTAATGGCACCATATAGTATTCTGGATTTACACAGTTTGCCAAAATATGACTTGTTGAAATATGTTTGCTTACATAAGCGGAAAGATAGGCCTCATGTACATAGATATCACTCTAAGCCCTAATGTTATTTCTACAGTTTCATTCCAATATGCAATGTGAGGTCAGGCATTGTTCAGCTTTAATTCATTGCTATAACTTTCCCATTAACATGTGTTCTCCTGGTGTTGGGACTGCCTTTGCTCACACTGCCTATAAAGTTGTTTTTCCTGTAAAGGAAGAAACTATAAAGATTCCTTCAATAAGGAATGGTGACCTCATATTTGCTTCATTATTTCCATTTATTATAAAAAGATGAAGAGCTAAAAATATGTATGTGCCCACTTCATACTAAGATATGTGGCAGATGTATTTTCTACTCTGGGATTATGTCGCAATACAAAAAAGCCTTGTCTGAAGTGTCCTAAGAGCTCCAGGAGGACCAGGAAAGACTATTGGGATGTCAAGAATGAACAGCTGGCCAATAGTAACATCCTCTTTTTCTTCTGGAATGAGAATGGAATGAGCAGCTCTCTGGCAAGTTGCCATATGGCAGGCAGCCCAAACCAGTCTGGGTAAGGGGAAAACATTGATGGGTTCAGTGATCAGCATTACATTTACTCTTCCAGTGATTAGTTTAATCTACACCTCAGTGACATGTTTTTACGCATGTTATACAGAATTGTATCTAATCAAATCACTTCTGAAAACCTCGCCAAGAAAACTGCAGGGACTTGTCTTGGCAGTCTCCGAGAATCAGACATGATTGAACAGAAAAAAAATGTGGAACTGTATCTAATCTTTGGCTAATAAAACAAGGTATTTCAACCATCATTCCTTTGGCTTACTAAATTATTTTTATAAATAACATTGACTAGGAAATTCCTCATACACAAGGCAAAAAATAGATTTTTTTTCTTAATGCCAGGGGTTTTCTGAAGAGAGGTAGAAGCTGTTAGCAGTTTGTTCGCTCAAAGGAAATCTTGGTGCATTGAACATAGTTTATTCCAAATATGCCAATAAGACAGTAATTTTAAAAATTAACATTTACTTGATTAACTATTTTATTGACAAAATGTAACAGCAGAGATTTTGACATAAGTATAAGGCTGCCCGTGCTCCTTAATTATTCTCTATGGAAGCGTACCATATTTTATATGTTTGTTTGTTTATTAAATTTATGAGCTGCCCACTTTACCAAGGATAACTCTGGGTGGCTTACAATGCTGAAAAGGATAAAACCATACAAAACCTATATATATATAATATAAATAAAATACCATAAGAATACTCAGGGCTTTTTTTGTCATAGAACACCCAGAACAGAGTTCCGGCACCTTTTTTGGATGGCACCTTGTAGGGTAGGCAAGGCGGGTTGTATGACGTGTGTGAGTTCTGGCACTTTTTATTATTATTATTTTTTTTACAAAAAAAGCACTGAGAATACTCAACCCTAACTAAAACATGGGGAGGGAAGAAGCAGGATGAGCAGGGGGGAGAGGTGGGATCTGCTATTAATGTATGAATCTATCAACCACCTCCAATGTGAAGCTCCCCTATTGGAGCCCCAAGCCAACTGTCAGAGCCAGGTATTTAAGTGCTTATGGAAGGTCAGGAGGGTTGGAGATGACTTCACTCTGGTGGGCTTGGCTCCAACCCTCCTGTCTTCCACAAGAGCTTAAAGAGCTTAAAGACCTGGGAAGATGTTCCAAAGGACTTGAGCGGTAGCAGAGAAGGCTCTTCTCCCAAAACCTATCAACCGAATACCCTTGCCAATGGGGCCTGCAGCAGGCCTCCTCTGCCAGCACAGATGGGGTGGGCCAATCCCAGTTATCTCCATCAAGCCTGGATATCTGGATAGAAAAATAGCTAGATAGAAAGATGGATGGTAGATAAATGATAGACAGACAGACAGACAGACAGACAGAGTGCATTCAGAAAATATTCAGACCCCCTTCACTTTTGTCAATTTTGTTATGCTGCAGCCTGATTATTGCTGAAATTCATTTTTTTCTCATTAATCTACACTCAATCCCCCATAATGACAAAGTAAAAACAGAATTTTAGAAATCTCTGTAAATTTATTAAAAAGAAAAAACTGAAATATCACATTTGCATAAATATTCAGACCCTTTGCAACAACAGTTTAAATTAAACTCAGGTGCCTCCAATTTCTCTTGATTGTTGCTGACATGTTTCTACACTTTGATTGGAGTAACCTGTGGACATGATTTGGAAAGGCACGTGCCTCTCTATAGAAGGCTTCACAGCTGACAATGCATACTGTAGCAGAGCAAAAGCCATGAGGTCAAAGGAACTGCCTGCAGAGCTCGGAGACAGGATTATTACAAGGCATAGATCTGGTGAAGACTACAATAAAATTTCTGCTGCAGTGAAGGTTTCTAAGAACACAGTGGCCTCTATAATTCTCAAATGAAAGAGATTTGGCACAACTGGGACTCTTCCAAGAGCTGATCACCTGGTCAAACAAAGCAATTGGGGGAGAAAGGCCTTGGTAAGAGAGGTGACCAAGAAGCCAATGGTCACTCTGATTGAGCTCCAGAGATCCCGTGTAGAGATGAGACAGAGTTCCAGAAAGACAACCATCACTGCAGCTCTCCACAATCTGTATGGTAGAGTGGCTATACAGAAGTCTCTTCTCAGTGCAAAACACATGAAAATCCAATTGGAATTTGCAAAAAAGCACTTGAAGGATTCTCAGACTGTGAGGAACAAGATTCTCTGATCTCAGGAAAACAAGATTGAATTGTTTGGGCTCAATTCTAAATGTTATATCTGGAGAAAACCAGACACAGCTCATCATCTGCCAAATATCATCCCAACAGTGAACCATGGTGGTGGCAGCATCATGCTGTGGGGGTGTTTTTCAGCAACAGAGACTGGGAGTCTGGTCAGGGTTGATGAAAAGCTAAATGGAACAAAGTACGAGGATATCCTCAATGAAAACCTGTTCCACATGCTCAGGATCTCAGACTGGGCAAAAGGTTCACTTTCCAATATGACAACGATACTAGGCACATAGCCAAGACAACACAAGAGTGACTTAGGAACAATTCTGTGACTGTCCTAGAGTGGCTCAGCCAGAGCCCTGACTTGAACCCTGTTGAACTTCTCTGGAGGCACCTTAAAATGGCTGTCCACAGGTGGTTGTCATCCAACCTGATGAGCTAGAGAGGATTTGCAAGGAAGAATGGCAGAAAATCCTCCAATCTGGGTGTGCAAAGCTTGTCATGTCATACCCCAAAAGACACGAGGCTGTAATTGCTGCCAAAGATGCTTCAACAAAGTACTGAGTGAAGGGTCTGAATACTTTTGCTAATGTGATATTTCAGTTTTTTCTTTTTAATAAATTTACAGACATTTCTAAAATTCTGTTTTCACTTTGTCATTGTGGGATACTGAGTGTAGATTATTAAGAAAAAAAAATGAATTCCAACAACTGTAGAATCAGGCTGTAGCATAACATTGACAAAAGTGAAAGGGGGTTGAATACTTTCTGAATGCACTGTAGATAGATGATAGATGATAGATAGATAGATAGATAGATAGATAGATAGATAGATAGATAGATAGATAGATAGATAGATAGATAGATATAGAGACAGAGACAGACAGACAGATAAATAGATGACATATATTCACTATTGTACAATATAGCTCAAAACTGCTGTTTCTTAGGAGGATATCCATCAGATTTTTTTTTCTTATTTAATTATAGCTACAAGTCATGGTCCTGATTTTCAAAAAGTTAAATTCCTGTCAGGACCCACCCCAAACCACGTCTTAGGAAGACAAAACTCTTGGAGCCAAATCTAGTCCAAAAGGAATCTTTACTATGACATGCTTGGTTGTAGGAATACAAGACAGGACTTAATATTGTTCTACAAACTAAACCCTTATAAAGAGTTCCTGGTTCAACCCCCCCCCTTAATTCCATTTGGTCAGTCCCCCATCATTTACCTCGTATCATCCCTCTTGTGGGAAAGAGGGACCTTTTATGTTTATTGCTCTCTTCCTTGACACAAGCCAGATGCTATCTACCCTAAACCCTCCCTTTTGTTCCCCCAGTTCAAAAGGCTTCTCTTTTCCTTTGAAATGCCTAATACAGGCTCAATACACATTCATTCCCTCCTCCTCGGGAGATGGCAGAATCCAGGAACAATGTTTTAAACATACATTTATGAATATGATATAAATGGATTCTGACAATTCCCTAACTGACATGGACTGACTGAAATTGCCTTTATGACTGTTCTTAGAAAAGCAGTTTCCATGTGGCAACCATATGTTTTGTCTACATCTTTATTTTAGGTTTGGGTGATTATTATTCATGTGGCTCTTGTGTAATAATACCTCAGGAAGTGCTTTATTGAACAAAAACATGTCACACTAGCATAATGTAGTGAAGTATCTTAGGAAGGCACATCAGAACTAATCATCTCAAAATTTGAGAAATGTCAAAATTTGAGAATTCATTTCAAAATTCATCTCAAAAATAGCAATTTTATTTATTTATTTTATTTATTTTTATTTTTATTACATTTATATCCCACCCTTCTCCGAAGACTCAGGGCAGCTTACAAGCTTAGCCAAGTGCCAAGTGCCCTGGAAACCAGGAGTTCAAATAAAGATTTATTGCAAGCTTAGGCCCTCTACAAGAATCTGGCCAACTGACCATTAAGGGAAATGTGGAAAAGATAAGAGAGGGTGGCTGGACTTAGATTTCTTGCAGGCCCAAAAGGACTTGTGACATGTTTGATCCCTCCCTCAGGCTCAGCCTGGTCATCTCCTACAAGCTTCTGCCAAAAAGTAGAGGTGCTTCAAGCTTTGCTCAGGTTTCTGATAATATTGAGAGTAGGATGTGTTTTAGTATGTAAGAATTTATGCCATATTGTATTAATTATGCATCTCTGAACCAATAATTTGCCTATAAAATGTATTGACCCTTTGGAAGAGGAAATGATAATGCTATTGTTAAACAGAAAGGGGAAGACACCCCTCTCCCCTATTCATCTATACTTGCAACCGAATAGCAGGCTGCTGTGGAGTTCTTCCATAAGAGAAGACCATAAGCAGTGTTCTCCTCACATTTCTTTCCTTTGGATAAATCTTTTTCACTCAATCATCTGTTTTGTAGGATAGAAGCCCTTGTAACAACAGTTGGACATGTAAAAAAAGAGCACCAGGAGTGGGCTGTAAGGAAGAGACCACAGAAGCCATACATGGTCCAGGAATATTTTCCCACTGCTTATGAATTAACATCCTGTTTGCTTTGGTCTGCAAAGATATTACTCACATGGAAACTGAGCCTTACAACTAAGTGTCTATGGAGATTCTCAGTCATTCACGTCATAGTTATCTCAAAGGTGCTTTTTCATGAGGCAACTGGACTTTCTTGTTTTTCTTTGAAGATGTTTCATTTCTCATCCAAGAAGCTTCTTCAGCTTAGAATAGAATAGAATAGAGGTCTTCTAGTCCAGCCGCCTGCTTGAGCAGGAGAATCTATACCATTTCAGACAAGTGACTGTCTAATCTCTTCTTAAAAACCTCCAGTGATAGAGCACCCATGATTTCTGAAGGCAAGCTTTTCCATTGGTTAATTATCCTCACTGTTAGGAAGTTTCTTGCATGAGAAGCAAAATGCCTCATGAAAAAGCACCTTTAGGCTTACAACTAAGCATAGATAGGTTGTTTGATTAATCTTAGCAGCAAGTTAAAGTCTGAAAACAGTATATTTTGACCAAAAATAAATGTTCAGATGTTCCTAATAATACTTTGGAAAAAGTTCAACTGGCACTCTTAAGCATGATGATAATTAAATCTCTGCAACTTTTGATATGAAATAATGAATTATGAATTATGAAGACTAACATAGCAAAAATTACAATTGCACTGTCTAAATTATAAATGGATATAAAAATAAATGATTTATGGATGTAGGATTACACTACCAAGAATTTCTGATTTCTAGCAATGCAAAACACAGCAACTATACAAAAATATTTTCTTTCCTGAATTGAATTTTTGAATTTAAGAAAGTTTGCGGTAGTCAGGAGTACTTTTTTAAATGTACGATCACATTTTTTCAGTGCTCAGATAAATTCCTGGGTTTAGAATGTTTCATTTTAACTGTTCATAAAACTCTACTTGGTAAGTACTAGGTTTTTGTAGAAAAAAAGCACATACTGAATCCTCAAGTCTATATAGCCTAGAATAAATGAAGTGACTGAAAATTTTTAAAACTAACCAAGCAAGATTATTTTAGCACATTCCTATTTTGTTAAACTAGAGAGACTTCAGGATGTATGGACTAAATACTCTGTTGACATTGAGCATAGAGTTAGTCCTTGTTTAATGACAGCAATTAGCACTAGAATTTCTGTCACTAAGTTATGTGGTTAAAAAAGCACAATGTCACATGACTATGGAGCCTAGTGACAGAAGTTCTGACACTTCCGGCTGAATGAATCACTGTTGAACATTAAGCAAGGATGTCACATGGTCACCATTTGTGACCTTCTACCTGCTTCCCCATTGACTATAAAAAGGTAAAGTTTCCCCCGCACATGCGTGCTAGTCGTTTCTGACTCTAGGGGTTGGTGCTCATCTCCGTTTCAAAGCCGAAGAGCCAGCGCTTGTCTCCGTGGTCATGTGGCTGGCATGACTAGACGCCAAAGGTGCACGGAACACTGTTACCTTCCCACCGGAGTGGTCCCTATTTTTCTACTTGCATTTTTACGTGCTTTCAAACAGCTAGGTTGGCAGAAGCTGGGACGAGTAACAAGCGCTCACTCTGCTACGTGGCACTCGGGATTTGACCTGACAAACTGCCGACCTTCTGATCGACAAGCTCAGCGTCCTAACCCACTGAGCCACCGCGTCCCTAACTATAACTAACCATTGACTATAGCAACAACTAAACAGCACAGAAATAATATATTAAACACTGTCTTTGCTTTTAACTAATGGTTCTTCTTTTTTCTGCAGTTCCAATAGGGTAACTCTAGCAGTTAAATGCAACTAATAGTTGTAGTGCCATGGTTAAGATATGGCTCAAGGACAAGAAGCTTCAGGTTCAAGTTCACCATTCCTCTCACTTGCTGACTTTACACTAATAACTCTTCTCAGCCCAAATCTTCTGGGGACAAATTAAAGAAAAGAGAACTATGTGCTCTATTTCAAGAAAGGCGGAACGTAAGTCTACCGAATTAATATAGAATATGTATATTATCAAACATTTAAATATAATATGAGAGAAGAATGGTAAATGAAGACAAAGATTTGCTTTTTTCCTCTCTATTATAATCTTATGAAAATCAAATCCCCTGGTTCCTATTAGCCACAGAGAAAAACTTGTGGCTAATAAAGCAGATGTAAAACATTTGCACTGAGATGATGGTAGTTGAGGAAACACTCAATTTTATCTTCCCTGTCCCTAGAGCAACCATTGAAAAACAGCCACAACAAAAATGCATGTTAATGGCTTATGCAAAATTGATGTTATCTCTGTCTGTATCTCAACAAAAGTATTCAAAAGTGTTTAGGCTTTACATACTTTTATACTTGAATGTACATATTTTGCTTTACATGCCAGTGGCCTCCTACAGTTTTAGGGTTTTTTTTGTTAAAGAAAGACCATTGTTCTAAAAGAAGAAAGATGAATCATTAGAAAAGCCAAAAGGAACTAAGAAGCATGACTCAATCTCCTTAATGGGACAGCTGCTGTAATAATGTTTGACTGGTAATTGTCAAATGCTTGAACAAAGTCACAGGATCAAAATTGTATAGGACTAAGGGTTGTTTTGGCAATCTGAGGAGCATGCCACAAGATGTGCTACCCAGAAAAAGCTTCTGCAATTTAGATCTTTTATTAATGTTAAGGGCCTCCCATTCAAATGTCCTCCATCCTATCAGTCCAAACTTCTTTACCCATTTCATACAAATGTGAAGTAGCAACCTTTTCTTTTAAGCAGATATACACTGCTTGCTTGTAAATGTCATAGACAGATACCTCAATAGCACAAAAAACATTTTTAATGCACTGATGGTAATATTGCATACCATCGTTTTGATACTTTCAAAAGCTATAATGTCAATTAGCTGTTTTAAAAAAATATTTTGAGGTTTGCTTTTTAGTTTTTCCAACCTATGTATTATAGAATTAATCACTAATGTGGAAAAATGACACATAGAAAATTGTGTTATGACACCCAGAGACAATACTTACGCTACCTAACATGCTAAGCTAAGGATTTTCAAAGAGTGGACCACAAATCCCTACAAAGCTGTAATTTGTGGGGGTTGTTGGGTATTGGGCAACTTGCACATGTGAACAAAGTCTCTGCCATAATTTATCCCTGCTTTGCCTACAAGCCAATAGCTAAATTACCCAAGGAAAACCTATAGCAGCAACTAATGACAGTTCTGGCTTGGCTTGCACAAGAGAAATAATGAGCAAAGCCAGGATTCTGGTTATGCAGAGCTCCGGTTTTATACTTGTAACGAAGGGGTGTCAAACTGCCGGCCTCTTGGCCGGATGCATCACGTGGAAGGGGAAAAAAGTCACGATAAATCGTGACAAGTCATGTGACACGGCAAGTTTGACACCCCTGTTGTAACCTAACTTGCACTTGTAAAGCTAAATCACTATGTCACTTTCTCTCAGTTTTCCTAGACAATACCAAAACTGGCTTGTTAAAACAAAGCACACAGTAATGTTTGGAGTAATTACTGACAGAGCTTCTGTTCTGCATGTATTTGTATAAGTTTTATGTTTGAGTTAGGATGCTGAGCTTGTCGATCAGATGGTCGGCAGTTTGGCGGGTCAAATCCCGGGTGCCGCGTAACAGAGTGAGCGCCTGTTACTCGTCCCAGCTTCTGCCAACCTAGCAGTTTGAAAGCACATTAAAAATGCAAGTAGAAAAATAGGGACCACTACGGTGGGAAGGTAACAGTGTTCTGTGTGCCTTTGGCATCTAGTCATGCCGGCCACATGACCATGGAGACGTCCTCGGACAAACGCTGGCTCTTGGGCTTTGAAATGGAGATGAGCACCAGCCCCTAGAGTCGGAAACGACTAGCACGCATGTGCGGGGGAAACTTTACCTTTACCTTATGGCTTGTTTATACAAACCTCTATTTCTATCAGAATTTAACCTTGATGTCCCTACAGGTAGTCCTTGACTTACCATTCATGATTGTTCAAAGTTACAGTGGGGCTAAAAAAAAGTGACTTTATGATGTTTCTTGTACTTACAGTCTTCACAGTGATCCCATGATCCTGTGGCCAAAATCTGAGTGCTTGCCAATTGGCATGTATTTATAACAGCTTCAGAGTCATGTGATCACCATCTGCAACCTTCCCAGATGACTTCCAACGAGCAAAGTCAATGGGGAAAACCAGTTTCACTTAATGACAGCAACAAAAAAGATTGTAAAATTGAGCATGGCCATATCATTTAGTGATGAAAGTTCCAGTCCCAATTGTGACTGTAAATCGAGGACTATCTGTATGATATTTGAATTTGTTTTCAGCACAGGTGATGGCTGGGACCAAGAAGCAAGCATGCAAAGCAAGCTTCTTGGCACAGAAGCGTCCTCTCCAGTATCTTGCTGCATCTGTCAGCAACTGTTGCGTAATATAACTTTTATTTTTTTTTCCTATTGGAGATCTGGTCCTAGCTAAAATAATTGATAAGAGCAGGAATATGATAAATCAATATATATTTGCGTTAATATATAGACACTTTTGTGTACGAGAGAATATAATAAAAATATGTTATCCTTGCTGAAGGACAAATGAATATTTGAAATCCTATTCAAAAGGTAAAGGTAAAGGTTTCTCCTATCCAGTCGTGTCTGAGTCTAAGGGATGGTGCTCATTTCTGGTTTTTAGCCAAGGGAGTCAGTGTTGTCCAAAAAACACTTCCATGGTTTTGTGCCCAGCATGAATATGTGCCCAGCCGCATGGAACGCTGTTTCCTTCCCACCAAAGAGGTACCTATTTATCTACTCTAATTTGCATGCTTTCAAACTGCTATATGGGAAGGAGATGGGGCAAGTAATGGGAGCCCACCCCATCACGCCACATTCAGGAACCTGGGCTGTCAGCTTTCCAGTGTATTTAACCGCTGAGCTATTGCGTCCCTATTCAATTTCACATTTCTTCAACACGTACATTGATAAATGTTTTAAGTGAGCACATGCCTGGAAGGATTTTTTCTTCCTTGACAGAAGATAATTACATAAATCTTGGATTTCCTTGATTAAGCATGGAATATTGTTATGATTTAAGATACATTAGATATAACAGAAGAACTAATACAAAATTTTCTTACTTTTTTGTTTATGAATCAAATAGTAATTCTATCTGAGCAGGAATCATAACTAATTTAAAGTGTAGTGATGTGTTAACAACTATCTTCCTGAAAATGATAAAAAATATATAATGTTCCATTAGAAGAGAGCCCTAGTTTCACAAGTCAGAACAGATATTACCCCTGTGGAGTTTAATCATGGTGCCAACAAAATCCAAGGGAAATGAAATGGATGAGTGGATGTCAATTCCCTGGCACATGTTGCTCGTTTTTGTCAGAAAAGAGGTCCAACATGTGACCATCTTTCTATAACACACAAATTTTGCAGTGCCGAGTTGCTACTTCATGGAATGGTTAAAGATAGGAAGGTTGATGGCAGAAAACACTACCAAATTTACTGCCAACCATTTACATTAATGCTTGAATCTGAAACTCTCTTATTAGAGAGTCAAATCTTACCAACTATTTAGTGCACCTGGACCGCTTAAACTAAATTACCAGGGGGCAACAAAGAGTTAAGAATTCTGTGGCTATTTTTATTGCCCTGTAAGGGTAGTTCAAATAGTAGCAGTTCAAATTAGGCACTCCTAACTTACTTCTAAACATACATAGGATTCTGAATGGTTTGCTTTTATTATTCATAACTTCTTCCTAAAATACTTTCTACAAGCTTTTTCATTGGTACAATTCACACGGTTTATTTTTTTACTTCAACTGTCTTTTTTAAACCAGTCAATGTCCAGAAAGGAGTTCTGTCTGACGGTTGGATTTAGGCTACTTGCAAATTCCACTTTCAAGCATGGGACTCTCCAGATAATCCTGGGTGTTTATCAGCTTGGCCTTCCTTACAGGATTTGTCCCCAACAAACATTTCAGAAAATTTAGAGTTGAATATGTTTTAAATAATACTACAGGAAACCTCTTAAACATACCAAATACTGTCCCCATGTATTAGAAAGAAAAACAAAGCAAATAATTTAAGCCATCTAAGAAAAATCAAGTACTCCTTTGAAGAGTAATGACAGTACAATTGGAAGAAACAAAGGCAAGCAAAAGAATACTTCCATAGACTATTACCTGGGGAATCATTTAGACTGAAGGCAATTCGTATCCTTTTATCAGCAGGTACCCTTGCTGTGGTGATCATGTGGGCACTCGAACCTATGCGCCTAGTTGTATGTTTCACCTAGAGAATAAAATAGCAAATTTGTATAGGTCATGCAAATTCATTGATGGTGCATATCAGATAAGGTCCTATAACATGTTTTAAATGATGTTCAAGGAAAGATTTCCATCCAGATTTTTCAACAAGTTCAGATGCTCTCTTCATTTTCCCTAAAGAAATTATAGCCCCATACTACTTTGTCATATTCAAATGCAAAGTAGAGAGATTTTAAAAAGCAAAACAGGCTTGCTTTGATAAGAGGGTCTATTTAAATATTTGACATACTCTACAGAAATGCAGAGCAAGTTATAGAATTGGGTTGTGTGTGATGATCATCAGAAATTTTTATTGGTTTAGACAAGTCTGTCCCTTCCTCCCACAATGACCTTTCGTATTTATTTTTTTTACAAAATTAAAGACAAATGGATCAGCCTTTTTTTTCTAGATTAGCCTATCATTAGACAGAATAAAGCAGTTGTCTCCAGCAACTGTTAATTAGACTGCTGTATCAAATGACTGCGACAGATATAATTCTAATACAAGTATTTGAATTAAATAGAAATGCTGATCTCATCAAATTCTGTGAATTATGCTTTTTAAATTTTTAGTTTTCTGTCTATGAATATGTGTTTCCTTTTTTTAAGAAAAGACTTTCCGTATGAATCATTGTGCTGATGCAACTGACTTGCTTTAACTTTAACTCTACAATGGAAGCAAGGATTAAAACAAACCACCATAGTTTAGTTTAGCACAAAGTGTAATCTGAGTCAGTGAATGCAACCCAGCAGCTGTTATACTGACTTTCATGATAGAATGTGGTAGAATCAAGGGCAGAATGAAAATGGGCAATGTGGATGGTATTGATGTAGCTTTTTCTTACTTATGTCTTTTGAGGGAGTGACTTTCTATTTCTTAATACATTTCTGTAGTTTGCATAATGTTCCCAAAAGGGAATAGTATTATGGGTATGCATGTAAATACAGTAGATGCAACTATAATAGATAAACAGGCTAACAGATTGCATGAGAACAACTAACTTGCATTAGTTCTTAATGATAGCAGCTGGCTAAAAAAAAGCTTAGGACATTTCAAACCTACTCTATACTATGCAGACAGCTAGCATAGCTTTTCTGGAGCACCATTCCAAAAATTAGGTTACTAGGTTAGGCTGATCTGTGAGTAAGCTGTAATCACAGCCTCTAATTCCTATGTAAATTATGCACTTTCATTGAAGTTCATCATGGTTACTTTAATACAAATGTAGGAAACCACAGAATCATTCTGATGAAATGAATTATAGTTCACGAAAACACATCCTTTTTAATAAAAATTATTCTGAAAAAAAGCTACCAAATCCTTCTGATTTTGGGCTACCATAGACTAACACCACTTTTTATACAATGCCAGTAGGGTTAATTATAATTCATATTCCAACAGTGACTTATAGTAAAAAAATAACTTCTTCCCAACTCCTAACTAAAGCCACACTTTTTATTTTAACTGCTGCTGGACAGAGTCATGACATTTTAGGGAAGCTTACAGATAGTCCTTGACTTATGACTGTGTAACAATGGTTCAGTGTTACAACAACCTTGAAAGAAAGGATTTACAATCTGTGCTTTCATTTATGACTGTCACACCATGCCATGTTCATGTGATTGCAGTTGGAGCACTTGGCAAGTAGCTTGCATTTATGACTGATTGCAGCATCCTGTACTCATGTGGTCACAATATGCAACATTTTTGCTTTTTTCCAGCAAAAAAGCGCCCATTGGAGAAGCTGGATTCACTTAATGACCATATGACTTGCTTGATGACCTTTGTAAAAATTGTCATAAAATTGGGTCAGACGTGACTTACAACCACAGCAACTTACAATGGAAATTCTGGTTTGTGTGTGTGAGAGAGAGAAAGAGAGAGAAAACACATGTGCTAAATGACTTTTGGATTGGCATCACAAGAAACTGACTTTCTGGAAGTAGCCTAAAGCTTTTACTGCACAGGTATCTTTAGTTGATATTCATTCCGGGCTACACTGTCATGAAATGAAAATGCTCTAGCAGTAAACCATATGTTGATTGTTAGATATAACCATAGTTCTTGATAGTTCTAAAAAAAAGTCCAGTCTAAGTATCTCCTTGTTCTCCCTCCACAGGCATATCCTTCAAACAGATGGGCAGGTGCCCAACTATTCCTTCTCCACAATCCATTTCCCTGGACTTCTGTTTTTAAAAGAAAGTTATTTAGCTTGGTCACAGATGATGAAGAGAAAACCTAGAGAGCATCTTTTGCTGCCCGCTCTTGATTCAAGAGATTGTCTGCTGCAAAACACAAAACAAAGTACAACTGGAAACAATGGAGGTAGGGAAATCTCTAATGCTAGATCATTTACCCACTCATCATATTGTAATTTTACTTTGAAAGTGGTAATGATCTTGTAAAGTGATGGCGGTACGGTCTTCCAGTTTTAATTCCTAAACAAAATTCAGTCCAGTCAGACAGATGGAAAGTGATAGAATGTACATGCAACTGTGTGAATTTATACTGCAGCCTTTACACCTTATCTGATGCTTGGAAATTCCGACTGGTCTGTAACATCTACTTATTGATTTAACAGAACTATATCCTGAAGTACTTCCCACAAAGTAAACCTAAAGGGAGACTGATCATGTAATGATTGTCTCCAAATCTTACAGCCTTCTGAGGCAGCACTTTTCTCTGAAGACCACCATTATGGGGGAAACTGTTCTACAGGCTAGGCAGGCTCCAAGCTGTTTAAGGGTTTATATACTATAGTAATAACAAGCACACTGAATTTGTTCTTGAAATCAGTTGGGAGCCAATGCAGCTTAGGCAGAGTAGGTATAATATGCTCTCACCAAGACATACCTGAGAAGAGTCTTGCTGCTGCATTTTGAATCTGCTGTAATTTCCCAATCTCTTTTAAGACATCCCCAGGGGGCACTTTGTTATAATTGTAATGGCAAATGACTAGAGCAAATAATCACAGTTGCCAGATCAGGCAGCTCCAGGAACACTCCAACCACATAAGACAAGAAGCACTTCCCAAGTGGTGAGGTTTCCTGGATCTAAAAAGAATGGGGTTGAAAAATTACACTTTTATCTTGATGTCTAGACGTACTGTTTTCCAGGAAAGGAGAAGGATATGGAAAAGACCAGATCTTTAAATTAATCCCAAAATATTTTGGGGTGGGGGAGGGAGGGAGAGTTTTTGAGATACAATTTAAAATGCAACAATTTAATTTTTGTTTAAACTTTGTCTTGGAAACTGTGTCATACAGACAATTGGTACTGCTATAACTGTTATGTAAAAAATATCTTAGATATATTACTCTGTATATTGCTCCTATCATTAAATATCAAGTATGCTTTTATATCCATAAGTGCAAGTTTTTTCTGCAAAATCTATGCTGACCAGGCCATTGCAATTTCATGGGTGTCAGAATATAATTGTGTATAGCTTTCTCTACAGTTTTGGTAGAATAAGTGTAAAAATAACTCAATAGCTAAAAATAACAGTGTATAATTAGAGTTTTCTGTATTCCTTATTAAAACTGGTTAAAACTAGTGAGATGTAAACTGAATTTAAATTGAGCATGACACTCTTTTTACTTGTTGGCCAATGTATATATAATTTCCAATTTATCTTGAATTCTGATTATGAAAATAATTAATTAATTATATTCTTAATCCAGGAATCTTTGTCATTCAATTCAGGATAATATACTAATGTAATTTGTAGGTACTGGAGAACTAATACATTTGACATTTTTCCACTATAGAAATCATTTCATAGTTTATTATACTCCATAGGATAACAGAATACATGTTATTGTACTGTATCATGCTAAACTTTTTTGTGCGTAACGAACAAGAAGTGGTAAAATGCTTTTAAAGTAGCTTGCTGATGTCCCCCCCCCCTTTTTTTTCTTTCAAATACTGATAAGGCTACTAAAGTTGCAAAAATCCAGGCTGATGCTAGATGGAAAGCAAAAGTTAGTGTTCTATATCTCTTTGTGCCACTAGTTGGTTTCTGAACTTTTGCTGCCCATGTATGTTGGGTACTGGAATATTAATACCTAAATCAGATAAAGATGCTAAATAGTACAGTTTTAGATCCGGTTGATTCTGAAAATAGTTTGACAAAATTTTATATTTGCTAGCCTTTCAAATAAAATAAAATTCAAATAAATATATGAATTCTGTCATACTTTAGATAAAATTATATAAACAAAATTTGGATTAATGGTCTATCTGAAATACAGTACTAAATTTCAAACTGTGAAAAGAAAACCTCATATATCATTTTTAGATTAGAAAAAATACAATTATGTTTTGCTTTCCTATTCACTGCGTACAAAGTCTAGCTTTTGACTTCACATCACAGATGAAAGCTTCAGTGATGCTACAAATGTAGGGTCTAATTTATTCCATTAATTATGTGACTTACCAAAAAATTAAAAAAAAATGAAGTACTGCATATTAAAAACACATGAGTTCTATTTTTAATTACATTAATTCTTAGAAAAATTATGTTATTAACTGGTTAAAAAAATACAAAGATTTTAACCAGAAACTTGAAATAGTGTACCAAGTTCTTTTAAATGAACCCATAAAAGAATTTTCAAACATCCATTTTTAAGCTTTCCAGAGAGACCTCTTCAATACAGATGTAATTTTCTCTAATTTTAGCATATATCCAAGAGGTTTCCCTCTTAGAAAAACAAAGCAAAGGGAAGCTATAAAAATAACAGAACAAAGATATAATCCGCATGTATCATCTAAAATGAACTAAATAAAACTGCTTCAAGCATACACCTTGATCTTTTCTTTTGTGTAAGACAGACAGCTTTGATTATTGTATTCTTTGTCTAAAATAGTCATCTAGGAAACAGCTCTTTAGCTGGCTTATCTGTGAATCTGCATGCACTTTGCTTATATCTAAGAAACTTCAGCTTCCGAACCCGAGTGTGGTTACAACTCAATCAGTTAGTCCAGTTTTCACACCTGTTGCCTTACCTCACTTAGTGGTGTCTGCACTTGTATAAATCCAGGGCCAGCCTCTGCCTTGACTTGTTGTTGCCTTTATGGAGTAAAGATTCAGGAAAAGAAAAGGCTGCACCTGCTACATAGCAGTGAACTGACAAGGTCTGAGAAGTTGAAACAGCTGTCAGGACAACATGCTGCTACCTGCACTTCCCACAGGCTTTTTACGCCATCAGGACCACCCTTTTCTGTTTTCCGTCCCAATTCCACAGTCCCTTCCCTTCCCAGCAATGAAAGATTACAGCATTGTCATGCTTCCTGAGCAACCCCCCCCCCCTTTTCAGGAACCGTATTAAAGTAGCCAATTGTCTGGAGGCCAAGATGTTTAATTCATTAGTCCTGCCAAACCTAAAATACAAAGTGACTTGCTTCATGGGACTGGAATGTTTTCAGCATGACCCAATCAGTGTCTGTGTCTATTCCAGCAAACTGGAAAAGATAGCCTGACTCCAGTCAGCAAAAATGTCTGCTGCTCCGATCAGCTTGGGGTGAGGTTGCCAATTTGAACAAGCGGCAAGCGAGCTTATGGCAAGATCACTGCTGCTGCAAGCCAAGCAACTGGACTAGCAGTTTTCTTGCCGACACTTGAAGATATCAACAATACTGCACTGTCCAGTAAATTAGAAAGTAGACTTTGCAGCACTAAAGAAGACAAGGGCTAACAAACCTGGGATGTCCAAATCAGATTTACATCTACAGAGAGAAGAGAATTGGGGTTTTCTATTTATTTCTGCTGTTGTCTATTGCTTGCTGGGATTTTTGCAATCCAAATAGAGTAGCCCCCATTCATAGATGTTTTGGAATAATGTCTAATATAAGCTTGGTTCTGAAGTGAAGTTATATACTTTCCCTAAAATAAATTGCTTACACTTAATTATTTCACCTAAGAATGTTAAAACTATTGAAAATGCAGCCAAGTGATTTGGAGATACATAGATTGACAGATTGATAGATTGATAGATAGATAAAAAAAGGGTAAAGGTTCCCCCGCACATGCGTGCTAGTCGTTTCTGACTCTAGGGGCCGGTGCTCATCTCCGTTTCAAAGCCGAAGAGCCAGTGCTTGCCTGAGGACGTCTCCGTGGTCATGTGGCCGGCATGACTAGACAGCAAAGGCGCACGGAACGCTGTTACCTTCCCACCGGAGTGGTCCCTATTTTTCTACTTGCATTTTACGTGCTTTTGAACTGCTGGGTTGGCAGAAGCTGGGACGAGTAACAGGCGCTCACTCTGTTACGCAGCACTCAGGATTCAACCCACCAAACTGCCGACCTTCTGATCGACAAGCTCAGCATCCTAACCCACTGAGCCACCGCATTCCTATGATAGATAGATAGATATTCCTAAAAATATGTTGGAAAAAAGATGGTATACACAAGATTATATTTTAAAAACAGTATTCAAATTTGAATAACTGAAGTCCCATGCTTCCTGATACATTTTGAAACATTCAGGACAATGTCTACTATTGAGTGGCTTCTTTTAATAATTTCACTTTAATTTTGCTATCTACTGGTCTTGTATTTTAACCCACATTTTCTTTCCTTACTGTTCTGACACTAATTCTATAATTCTTGATCCAATTGTTCATTTTGGGAATTGGTTTATAATTATTTAATTATAATATATATTTATAATTATCATTATAACAAACATTTAAGTTGCTAGAAACAGAGAGACCATGAGTTCTAGTCCTGCCTTAGGCAACAAATCCAGCTGGATGACCTTGGGCCAGTCTACTTTCCCTTAGCCGTAGGAAGGAAGCAATGGAGAATCACTTCTGAAAAACTTGTCAAGAAAACTGTGGGAACTTCTTCAGGCAGACCCTAAGAACTGGATATGATTGAACAGAAGAAGAAGAAAAGAATGTGTATGTGTGTTAAAAAGCTATATATTTGTACCTTAAAGTACTGATTTGCATTTTCTTTTCATTCATCTCAGAAGCAGCTCTCAGGCATCAATTTCTCTATGAAGATGCTAAACTGGAAACAAACTGACAGGTATGATTCTTATACCCTAGTGGAAGGTTGCTTTGAAGAAAGTGAAATTAGTTAATAAAATAAAACTAATATAACACACATTTTTGGTTTGGGGTATACTAGACTTTTCTCCCCTTCATGGATTACTGCCTTGTCGTTCTGACAAAACGTGATCCACTGGAGAAGGAAATGGCAACCCACTCCGGTATCTTTGCCATGAAAACCCTATGGACAGTACCAAAAGGCAAAATGATATGACGCTGGAAGATGAGCCCGTCAGGTCAGAAGGCGTCCAATATGCTACTGGGGAAGAGCAGAGGGCTAGTACTAGTAGCGCCAGAAAGAACGAAGCGACTAGGCCAAAGCCGAAAGGACGCTCAGCTGTGGATGTGTCTGGTGGTGAAAGGAAAGTCTGATGCTGTAAAGATTTTTTCTCCATAGGAACCTGGAATGTAAGATCCATGAATCAAGGAAAGCTGGACGTGGTCAAACAAGAGATGACAAGACTGAACATTGACATCTTAGGAATTAGCGAACTAAAATGGATAGGAATGGGTGAATTTAATAACTACTGCGGGCAAGAATCCCTCAGAAGAAATGGAGTAGCCTTCATAGTCAATAAAAGAGTAGGAAAAGCAATACTGGGATACAATCCTCAAAATGACAGAATGATCTCAGTTTGAATCCAAGGCAAACCATTCAATATCACAGTAGTCCAAGTCTATGCCCCAACCACCAGTGCTGAAGAGGATGAAATTGACCGGTTCTATGAAGCCCTACAGCACCTTATAGAACTAACACCAAAAAATGATGTCCTTATCATCATGGGGGATTGGAATGCTAAAGTAGGAAGCCAAAAGATAACCGGAATAACAGGCAAGTTTGGCCTTGGAGTACAAAATGAAGCAGGTCACAGGCTGATAGAATTTTGTCAAGAGAATACGATGGTGATAGCAAACACTCTTTTCCAACAACCCAAGAGATGGCTCTACACATGGACATCACCAGACGGTCAACACAGAAATCAGATTGACTATATGCTCTGCAGCCAAAGATAGAGAAGCTCTATACAGTCAGTAAAAACAAGACCAGGAACTGACTGAGGCTCAGACCATGAGCTTCTCATTGCAAAGTTTAGGCTTAAACTGAAGAAAGTAGGGAAAAGCGCTAGGCCACTCAGGTATGAATTAAATCATGTCCCTGTTGAATATACAGTAGAGGTGGCAAATAGATTTAAGGAATTAGATCTGATAGAGTGCCTGAAGAACTATGGACGGAGGTTGGCAACATTGTAGAAGAGGTAGCAACTAAAACCATCCCAAAGAAAAAGAAATGCAAGAAAGCAAAATGGCTGTCTGAGGAAGCATTGCAAATAGCTGAGGGAAGGAGGGAAGTGAAAGGCAAGGGAGAAAAAGAAAGATACGCCCAATTGAATGCAGAATTCCAGAGAATAGCTAGAAGAGATAAGAATGCCTTCTTAAATGAACAGTGCAAAGAAATGGAAGAAAACAATAAAATAGAGAGGACCAGAGATCTTTTCAAGAAAATTGGAGAGATGAAGGGAACGTTTAATGCAAAAATGGGCATGATAAAGGACCAAAATGGCGGGGACCTAACAGAGGCAGAAGAGATGGCAAAATTACACAGAAGAACTATACAAGAATGAGCTTAATGTCCCTGATAATCACAATGAGGTGGTCACTGACCTCGAGCCAGACATCCTAGAATGTGAAGTGAAGTGGGCCTTAGAAAAGCTGAGCAACAACAAAGCTAGTGGAGGTGACAGTATTCCAGCTGAGCTATTCAAAATCTTAAAAGACGATGCAGTAAAAGTACTACACTCAATTTGCCAGCAAATTTGGAAAACTCAACAGTGGCCACAGGATTGGAAAAGATCAGTTTATATTCCAATTCCAAAGAAAGGCAGTGCCAAAGAATGTTCAAACTATCGCACCATTGCACTCATTTCTCATGCTAGTAAAGTTATGCTTAAAATTCTACAAGCTAGACTCCAGCAGTATGTGGATCGAGAACTACCAGAAGTACAGGCAGGATTTCGAAGAGGCAGAGGAACTAGAGATCAAATTGCAAAAATATGCTGGATCATGGAGAAAGCTAGAGAGTTCCAGAAAAGCATCTACTTCTACTTCATTGACTATGCTAAAGCCTTTGATTGTGTGGATCATAACAAACTGTGGCAAGTTCTTAAAGAGATGGGCATACCAGACCATCTTATTTGTCTCTTGAGAAACCTATATGTGGGTCAAGAAGCAACAGTGAGAACGACACGGAACCACTGATTGGTTCAAAATTGGGAAAGGAATCTGGCAAGGCTGTATACTGTCGCCCTACCTATTTAACTTATATGCAGAGCACATCATGAGAAAGGCAGGGCTAGATCAATCAAAAGTTGGAATTAAGATTGCCGGAAGAAATATTAACAACCTAAGATATGCAGATGATACCACTCTAATGGCAGAAAGTGAAGAAGAACTAAAGTGCCTCATGTTGCGGGTGAAGAAGGAGAGTGCAAAACTTGGGTTGAAACTTAACATTAAGAAAACCAAGATCATGGCATCCGGCCCTCTCAATTCCTGGCAAATAGATGGGGAAGAAATGGAGGTAGTGACAGATTTTATTTTCCTGGGCTCAAAGATCACTGCAGATGGCGACTGTAGCCAAGAAATTAAAAGACGCTTGCTCCTGAGGAGGAAAGCCTTGGCAAATCTAGACAGCACACTAAAAAGCAAAGACATCACCCTGTCAACAAAAGTGCATATAGTCAAGGCTATGGTCTTCCCAGTTGCAATGTATGGCAGTGAAAGCTGGACCATAAAAAAGGCTGAGCGCCAAAGAATTGAGGCCTTTGAACTCTGGTGCTGGAGAAGACTCCTGCGAGTCCCTTGGACTGCAAGGCGATCAAACCGGTCAGTCCTAGAGGAGATCAACCCTGACTGCTCTTTAGAAGGCCAGATCCTGAAGCTAAAACTCAAATACTTTGGCCACCTAATGAGAAGGAAGGACTCACTGGAGAAGAGCCTAATGCTGGGAAAGATTGAGGGCAATAGAAGAAGGGGACGACAGAGAATGAGGTGGCTGGATAGAGTCACTGAAGCAGCAGGCGTGAGCTTAAGTGGACTACAGAAGATGGTAGAGGACAGGAAGGCCTGGAGGAACGTTGTCCATAGGGTTGCGATGGGTCGGAGACGACTTCGCAGCTAACAACAAGACTTTTCAGAAAATTATTAATAATGAATAGATGCAATTGCTCTTTTAATGTAGAGGCCAATCAGGATTTGGAATATTAATGTATGACTTGTTCTATTATTATTACTTTTGGAACGGAAATCTACATTACAGAATTAGTTGCTATCTGTGTTGTTTGTCAGCATTTGCAGCAGTATTTTTTCAACAAAAGAGTAAAGAAGAAGAATTTGAATAATTTGAGCAATTGTTTTGGAGCAGCTTCACTTACAAGATTTCCAGACTTTTCCAGAAGATTGTTAACACAGTTAAATATAGGTAATTTTTCCTGCTAATCAGTACAATAACAACAGAAGCAAAACCAATAACAAATGTACAAGTGAAGTCAACTTCAGATAATCCTGGTTCTTTAAAAGCAATTTCCTAAGGCTTGTTTGAGGATGTTATAAATGCATACAATTTTTCTGAAATATAAAACTTGATTTCCACTTTTGTACAGAGACTATTAACTAAATTCCTGTTAAGAGCAGTTTTTTAAGTTTTAAAGTTACTTGTTCTATCAAAATTGTATTAAATTATAGAAAATAAGACAAAACTGTCAATTTTATGTGAAATAAGATACCCACATTTGAATTCTCTTTTATTTTCTCTTTTTCTTTTCTTCTTCTTTTTTTTGTTGTTCCTTTGCATCGGTATTGACTCTTGGTGACTGTTGAGATTAGTCCCTGAAGTTTTCTGGGCAAGATTTTTCAGAAGTGATTTGCCATTGCTTGCTTTTTAGGACTGAGCTGGCTTTGTGCAAAGGTGGTAGAAGAAGTCAGTCTCCAGTTTCTAGCCTGATGCATTAACTACATCAAAGACCTATAGTTTTTCCTTTATGCTTCAAAATAACAGTATTGGTATACACTTTATATTTGTATAGTTTCATATACTATCTAACCATTTCCAAACCTGTTCAATTTCTATTGTGAATGTTCAACAATAGAACATTTAAGGTCTTTTTTTAAAGATTATTTTTTAAAGAAACTAAATGAATATAATAAATTGAATTAAATGAGAACGCCTTCTGCTAGGGGAAAGACAGAAAAGTTGCGAGTTCCTATTTTTTCCCCTGTAAGCACAAGGATGGGAATGTTCTCTTTCTTGCTGGAGCACTGTACTCATTCAATGTCAAGCAAAAATATTTCAATTGTGGATCGGATTATGAAACTTATCTCTCTAATATACAACATATCATGTTTTGGTCATCACACATTCCAATGTTATCATTCCCTGAATTAGAAACATTACAACTTATTTACACCCTAGAGTTAGAAAAAGCTTGTAAAGCTTGTAACTTTATTCATTTATTTACCCTAGCCTGAATCATTTAGTATCTGGAATATATACATAAAAGGAACTATCTTCTATATAAGAAACAACTGCTTTTCTTTGATTTAATTGCCCTACTTTTACCTCATTAGGATTGGCAGCATTTTGGTAAAGCAGATGAAGACACTGACATGAAAATGATGTTTGTTGTGTTAGCCCATGGGTTTCAAACTCGATTGCATCATGTGATGTATTGTGATGTTTCTTGCCTTTACGGAGCAGGGGTGGGCGTGGCCTGTGCCTGACACATCTGGCCCACGGGCCGCCAGTTTGACACCCCTGTGTTAGCCTGTAAAATGAGCTTTTAAAATGCTCTA
This sequence comes from Vipera berus, assembly GCF_964194415.1. NCBI lineage: Eukaryota > Metazoa > Chordata > Lepidosauria > Squamata > Viperidae > Vipera > Vipera berus. The sequence continues at coordinate 51,745,638 of NC_138206.1, read as the reverse complement.
AACACATGGATGCCTTTCAAAATGAGGTAGAGAAAACTACTGTAAGACTAGTTACCATACATGCAGAGTAAAAAGGTATTTTGATCCAAGGGAAATTATGGCGATGCCGCAGGGACCCAGTTTGAACTTAAGTACAAAAATCTATTGCTACCATATGCTAACACGCAAAAGGCTGCTTAATGTCTGTCCCTTACCTGAAAAGAATACACGAAAGCCTGTATTTCCCACAAATTGCTGTTTTCCACATTTATTAGATTCTAACTGTCATTAGCTTTGCTTAGCATGTAGATGATCAGGATTGTAGTTCTACATATCTTGAAGAAACATTACATTGGGAGAAGCTGCTCTACAGTGAATCTCTCAGTGAGAAATATACCATGTTCACTAAAACTGAAACGGAAAAGCTCTGTTTACTGCAATAGATTGTTACAAAGAATAAAGTTTTGAGTAAGGGATGGAGGAGGAAATAATTCATAGTTGTTCCATAATACAGGACAAGAAACAAGACTTTCAGTCGTAAATAAGTCAAGGTCAGTTAAATATCCTTTTAAAAAAAATTCTAACAGTCTTGGGAGAAAGGGGAGGTTTTTTATTTTATTTTGTTAGCAATTTATATAGCTGTCTATTTCACAAACACAACTTAAACACAAGCTTAAAAATGAGCAATATAACAAAATATAATCATGACTAACAATAACACAATAATAGCAAACTGGTAAGCTAAATGCTATTGTTTAGATTAAAATCATACGTGATTTGTATATCTCAGGACAAGTATATGAATGCAGAGAATGGAAGTAATTTATTATCATCCGAAAATATGGATTTTTTTTCAATTTGAACTCATTCTCTGTGAAACTGAAATCAATGGGGAATTTTAATCCAGCAGCAATTTAGTACCAAATTTTGTGCTGTCATGAATATGAGGCTATCCCTCAAAATAGTTTGAAGGACACTGCCTGAAAATGTTACAACATGTTTACATTGCTAGAAAGCCAACAAGGCTCTCCTATCCTTTGACACTTTTATAGATTCAAAAACAAATTGAGAATCCCAAACAAACAGTTTTTTGCACATATTTGCTATCACCTGTAACAGTTTCTTTAACACTACCAGATAAATAAGACACCAAAGAGAGAGAATCCTACAAAATCATTCTGCTTTCCAATACTGCCACCAAGAGAACATATTTAATATGTTCTTGATATAAGATATCAAAAAGAAAGCTAATTATTTTCAGCAAGAACTCTGAATACTTTTTAAAAAAATACATGGGTCTCATTTGTAAAGATCAAATTTGCTTATGAATTAACAGTCATGTATGCATAAATTAAAATGTTAAAATGAGTGTGCATTTCAAACAAAAACCTTCAAAACCATTTTTTTTCCAGAATAGCCTAGCAATATTGTTTATCAAGAATTTCACTCGAGGCAAATTAATTTTTGCAGAAGTTATCCTGACCAAAATCTATTTTGACAATCACAGTGGGATAAAGACTTTCACTAAACAGCAAGCATATATGAAAAAGTTACGTAGAGAAAAAAAGGATCTGTTGATGAATTATTTCAAAACTCCTCTTTTTAGTGCCTGCTTTTTGCCTCTCACTCTATCTATTCCTGCGTATGCTGCTTTCCCTGCTTTCCTGTTCTATAATTCTCACCAGTGGCGTAGCGTGGGTTGTCAGCACGTAATTTGTCGGCAAGTAATTTGCGCCTCCTAACCACACCGCACGCCTGGTACCCCCCCTTCACAGTGGGTAGCGGCCCGGATCGGATTCGCACAGCCAGCACTGCAGTGAGAGAGAGTGAGTGAGCCAGGCAGGGGCAGAGAGCTGCGAGTGCAAGCGGCCCCCCCCAGATGTTGCGCCCGGTGCGGCCGCCCCCCCTGCACCCCCCACGCTACGCCACTGATTCTCACATGGATATATTGAGAGATGTTCAGAAGAAACAATTGGAATTGGAATTGGAATCACAATGCAAGCTCTGCCTCTTATATATAATCGGCTGCATTTGTCTCCTGAAGATGTCCTATTTATTATTTACATATCAGCATGACATTGCCCATCTGAGACCAGCAATTGTAGAAGCACTTTGAAATAAATCCTGCCTTATAAAATATCTATAAAGGCTCACTGCACACTACACTACACTTGAGACCGAACTTTTTCAGATGCTTGTTATTTGTAATGAAAACACTACTATCTTTAATGCTAAATAGTTGAACGGAATACTCAGAAATGCTTCAAAGCATACTCCACACAGACTTTCAAAGAATGTCAAATTATAATTTTATGAGGTTAGCATGCTGTATTAGCAACGTACACTTGATTCCCAAATTTTAAACAAGTTTTCTTGTTTGTGTGATATCAGCATAATATTTCACTTGGTTCTAATATTTCTTATTATGTAATATAAACCTTCCTCTCAAGACAGATGACTAATATTAAGTCTCTGAATAAGTGGTTTATGATCCGCTAGCATAAAAAAAATTCTACAGTCCATACATATACAGTACCATATTTTATGCTCAATGTAGGGATATCCCATGCTCAGAGAAGAAAGTGAATGACTGGCATATACAATAGGTAGTGTCTGGTAGTGTTCATAGCAAGATGCTATGAGATCCACAGGCCTGGCATGAGACACTACAAAAGTTGGTGGGTTTAGATTATAATAAATCAGAGAAATTTCTTAGTTAATGTGTCTTTCAGTTGACATGCAAAGTAACTACAGAATACTGACAACTGGTTTTTTTTAGTCAGCTGGTGGTGCTTCTGAATTATTTACAGTATATAATTAGAATTAACTATAAGCATAGGTAGCTAGGGGAAAAAGCGACAAATTCAGATTCTCAGGAGTTGGGCAATGCAAAATAGCTTCTCCCTTCTTGGAATTGTATCTATATTTAGTTTAAATCCTCTTTTATGGTTTCTTTCATAAGATGTAAGTATTACAGAACTATTCAATAGTTGCTGCATAAGCAATATATCATCCATATATCAGAAAGTGCCTTGAAGGCCCGGCAGTCTAGAGTGAGAGTGTTGAAAACTCTCACAAGCATTTTCAGAGCCAGTTTGGTGTAGTAATTAAGGCATTAGAACAGAAATGGGGAGACGATGAGTTCTAGTCTTGCCTTAGGCACAAAGCCAGGTGGGTAACCTTGGGCCAGTCATTTTTCCTCAGCCCTAGGAAGAAAGCAATGACAATCCACTGCTGAAAAACCTTGCCAAGAAAACTGCAGGGATAGGAAAAGGACATGATTAAATGGAAGAAAAAGAAGAAGGGACACATTTTAGAGTTCAAAAAGAATTTTAGAGAACCATTGTGTATTACCAATGGTATTGTGACAAAACTGCTCAGTGGCATCTAATTCAGCAAGAATCTGTGTATCTCAGCTAGGATGCAATGTAGTATACAAGGGCAATTTGGAAATAAACCTCTGTTTGGTTATCAATGACAGACACTCGTAGATACATAACTTTTATTATACACATTAGAAAACTACAACGTTACATTACTTTTTGACATAATCACCATTCAAATTGAGGCACTTGTCTAAGCTATAGGGAGGGTGTTCAAAAACATCCCAATGGAACTGCTTCAAAACTTATTGGGTGCGTCTAGCAGTGGGTGGGCAAGCATTATCTTGAACCAACACCACACTGAAAGTCAGCATGCCCTGACACTTGTTAGGGATGACTCGTCTGAGTTTTTGTAATGCTTCACAGTAGACTTCTGAATTAATGGTTGAACCACACTCCATGAACTTCTCTAGCAATACTCCTTTGGCATCTTCACATTTGGAGGGATGGTCTATGGCACCACTTCTGGTGAGGTGTTGGTTCATGATAATGCTCGCCCGCACACCGCTAGACACACCCAAGAACTTTTGAAGCAGTTCTGTTTGGGATGTTTTTGATCACCCCCTCCCCCCATAGCCCAGATTTGGCACTGAGCGACTACTACTAAGGAATTTCAACCTTGTAAGACATTATGACAAGTGCCTCAATTTGAATGGCGATTATGTCAAAAAGTAATGTAATGTTGTAGTTTTCTATTGTGTATAATAAAAGTTCTGCATCTGCGAGTGTCTGTCATTGATAACCAAATGGAGGTATATTTCCAAATTGCCCTCGTATATCATTCTTATGTAATGCTCCTGTATAATTTTGTTTATTGCTATATCAATACAATGATAGATTTCATTACTATCTTTTTTGGTTCAGTCAGCATGCTGGACACTGAATCTGTACCTTTAATTACTTCTTTAATAAAACCATTCTTCAACATTTTATCTAATTCAGCATTCACAGCTTATAGTGAATACACATTTTAGATTCTGTGCAAAGGCACAATCCGCTGTGATTTTTATACAATATGTCCTGTTTCTGATAAACATCAGGAGCTTTCTTTTAACAGAGGTAGCTATATGTCATATCTCTCTTCTTTTTCACTTTCCAATCTAAATAGAGAGTATTTCATCACCTTATCTACTCTTCTCATAAATCTTTCCTCATTTTCTTGTCTGCTGCCATTTCTGTTTCTTTTGCACTCCTCAGCCCTGGCGATCTGGGTCTGCTGCCAGATGAGTTGAACATATATCCTGCATATAAGCACCATTGTCTCACCCATGGAGAGGTTGGGGCTGCCTAGTAATGCAGCTGACATAAAGAGCAGTGTTATAAACTGAAATAGGACAACTCTTCCTTCCCAATCACCTCACAATTGATACCTCCATATCATTTTTATGGGTTTAAACATGGATTTAACACTGTTCCAGAATAGCATTCTTTCCAGCATAATGCCCAGAATGAGGGTAGCCCAATTTATGCCAGCATATTTTTCTACTAACAATATAGATAGGATAAATGCTTGTTAATACATCTGTGAGGAAAACCCGATTGGCTAATTTACTCTGGAATAAAAAGTGCATTTCCTAGTTTTAAGTTATGCTAGCTAAAGAATATGTCAAAAATCATGCCAAATGTAAAAATGTTAACATTTTATTCATCAAACCATATATTGTTATCTTTAAGGCATATGATCTGTGTTTCAATTTATACATTGTCATAATTCCATTGTATTTTTTAGCCCAATGTTCCTGACTGGGGCACGAAGGTTTCAAGTTCCTTTTTGCAGATAAATTCACAAACATTATTGTGAACATATAAACATTTCTTACTTTTTAAAAAAGATATGATCTTTCATCACTAGCAAAAAACGGTAATATTGTAATAGTTAGATGCATACACTTTATTATTACTCATTGTCTTTTTTTGTCTATAGCTATTATTCTGTACATTTCCAACACTAAAACCTGTAGCTAGTTCTAACTCTACCATGGTTTTACTACTGATGTTTCTCTATTAGTCTGCTTTCATCTAGATCAGAGTTCATGCAGTTCCCCAAAATGCAATCACAAGGATTTGTAACACACTTTCTCTTATCATAATTATATATTATTTTTTTAAAAAGAATGTCTTGTGACATATCACAGCTGCATAGAATGGCATGAACTGTTGTACTAATCATATATTTGGAAACATTTTTATTCTATCATCTCAGAATTTCAAACACAGCATATCTTTTAATGTCTTTTTGGCAAATCAGTACTACTACTAAACTGAATATATTTTAAACATTCCTTCATTGCCAAAATTGTGTAAATTTGTATTAGAATGTTAATGAATAATTCTGAAACTATAAATAATATATTTTAAACATTCCTTCATTGCCAAAATTGTATAAATTTGTATTAGAATGTTAATGAATAATTCTGAAACTATCAAAACATGTGGGCAGATAAACTAGGATTTTCATCTAGTAATAGGTTTTGGCTGATAACCAGCACCAACAATACAATATGTGACCTTCAGATGGTCCTCTATCAAGGCCAACCATCCTGTACATAAATTATGTAGCTAAATAAAGATCAAGACCAACTCAAAGTCATGATCAGACACTGATTCCCAAATAAGTATTCAAGGCACATACCAAGATTGTGGGAACACATGCTTTTCAGTTATTTTAAATAGTCAGATATTATTAGGAAGATATTTTAAGAATAAACTTTAATATTCAAACAAGATTTTGGAAACTAAACTCTAGCACATTGGTTAGCACTTTTTACCTGCCTTAATTAATAGGATGACTTCTTTGTGCAACCCAGAAAATCAGGTCATTCAAAAATGATTGTTTGAAATATTGATGATTTACTTCATGTTTTACTTTATCAGAGCTGCAAAATATACAACAAATACTTCTTAAATTGTTGCTGACATTTGGAAATTTTTATCTCCCTGAATATTTTATCAGTTATCAGAAGAGGTTTTTAAACTCAAAATTCAAGAATAGTATTTGTGGAAAATTTAAAATTTGTGTCCTGTTTATTTGGGATTGTTAACTAAGAGGCTTCATTTTGTATTCTCCCATTTTTAGTGTTTACTTTTTAATTCTCTTCTGGTATTAATTGCACCTGAAATTATGCATTGTGTGGAAAGCTTCCTCCAATCAACATTACTGACATCCAAAGCATATTTTATAATTTTGCCTGCTTTAAAAATATAATGCTGTATGGGTAGATAATTACAGTCAATATATAAATATATCAACTCAGTATACTTCTAAGTTCACAAGGGTTTATAATCAGATTGATTGACTATACTTTTAAGAAACATTCCTTTGTATTATATATTGTACAACTGTAATGGTAAAGATTACAAAAATTAGATTATTTATGTATAAAATATTAACATAAAATAGATTAATTGAAATAATTTCCACCATCAGAACACTTTAGCACTACATGTTCTTTACCACCCCGTGGCATCTGTGGCCTCGTTCCACTTTCCTAATGACAGTGAGGAATGATAATGATAATGAGTTCATGTGCAATAACATTACATATAAAAAGAGGGTGAGGCTTGGCTTGTGATGCTTTTATCACTCTAATGCCCCTTCTTGGTGTCATTATAACATGGATAATTGTACCCAATTCTTGTAGCTACTTTCAAGTGCTATCTTTTATGCTCTTGAAATAAACCTTTTTCTCTTCAAGCAACGTGTCTGGATTTCATTCTGATTTGTTCTTGTGCAACCTCAGCTCAGATTGGGACCTCAAATGCTTTTAACACTGCTTTAGTTTCATAATCTTCTTTCTTGTACATGGAAATCTGCATATTATCATTCTTTACATTATTTACCTGCTCTCTAATGCAATGATAATGTTACTAATCGCAAACAGAATATAAACTTAAGAAATAACATTAATCTGTATGTAGTCATAATTTATCTACCTGCAAATGTATGAGAATAGAAGACCCATAAAGATAGGGTTACATACTTTGGCTGCCAGAATCCAAACTATGAGTAGGTGACTGCAAGACCTAATCCAACTGACCTTCAGTATTTTGTGGCCCAGATAAGGTAGCCCCCATTAATAAGAATTATCTTTCTACAGAAATTTCTCAATACCTTCCTGCTTTTAAAAAAGGATGGATATTCTGTACTCTGGTGTTTAAGAGCGGGGGTCCCCAACCCCTGGTCTGTGGACCAGCAAATAAGTGAAGCCCCATCCACAGGATGTAGGCAGAACATAAAACCATGTCCCTTCTGGTCCACGGGAAAACCTCTCTCTACTGAACTGGTCCCTGGTGCCCAAAAGATTGAGGGCCGCTGTTTTAGAGCGCTTAGCCAACAAAAAAGTAGCTTTGCAGAAAAATTGAATCTGCCAAATCTTAATTATGAGGTACCTAGCTTTTGTGAAGATGAAAATCAGCTACTTCCTTCTACATGAAACTAGGGAAGCTACTACTCCAAATATTGCTGAACTATAATTCCCAGAGATTCTGGCCCCCCGAGTGTAAAATTCCCCACCCCTATCCTATTTTTAACATGATCAGGGGAATGAATAACTGTGGGAAATAAATGTTGGAAATCTAATTTTGTGAATCATGTTTCAGTAATTTATTTCTGGAAAAATAACAGTGTACGCCTAGTGAGTTGATACAGAAATAGCAGATTACTTAAATGAACAATTCTAGATGCAAAATGTTTTTTTCTGATGCAGGAGCTGATTACACTGCAGAATTAATTGGTTTATCTTTACAAGACAGTTGAAAGCCTGTCACCAGAAGGGGCATAGGCCTTGTGGGAAGACATCACCCCCCCCCGAGAAAAAAATATTTTGGGAATATTAAAAGGCAGAATATTATATTTCCCCAAATGGCAGAAAAGTGGGCCCAGTTTTTCTTAAGAGCCCCAAGCAGAAACTAGGCAGAGGCCAGGTCTGTAGAAATGCAGATTTGATAATCCTATTCAGAAAGGTTGGAGCCAGGAAGGTAGGAGTTGATGAGATTAGAAAGACAAAGACCCCTAAAATCTACATACCCCCACCCAAACTCTAAAGACATGACCTTTAGGACATAATAATGTTGATGGAAAAGTCTTCATCATGGTTCAGTCCAAGCTGGGAATAAACAACATGGTGATTGCTTTAGAAAGAGGTTTGCAATTTATTGATCAGGAGAGCCAGACAGAAAGATGGCTCTGGAAGAAAAGAAAGGGAGCACACGTAGGGAGTGGGTTTTATACCCTTTGAGGCTCTTGAGTTTGTTTCCTGTTCCTGTTTGAGCCTTTGTATTTCCTGTGTCATGTACTTTGACCTGAATCTGAGTGTGCCCCTTTGGCATCTGTGGGTTAATCCTATTATGTCCTATCTTAGAGTTTGGGTGGGGTTTGCAGATTTTAGGTGTCTTTGGCTTCTTAATCTTCTAGCTAGAGGCCTTCAACTTTCCTGAGTGGATTATTAATCTGCATTTCTATAGAGCTGGTTTCTACTTGGGAGAGGGAGACTTAGGGCTATTAAGAAAAACTGGGCATGCTTTTCTGCCTCTTTAAGATCCTTTGACAAAATATATTTTTCTGCCCTTTTAATATTTCCTTCTCTGGGGAGGGGCTGACTTTCCACAATAGAATTAATCCACCACCATCAATATACAAAAGGACATGCCCAAAAGCTCAGGTCAACATTCATGCCACAGGAACAGAAAACAACCTCAAACAGAAAAGTTATAAAACCCCACCACTCCCAACTACATGTGGTCAGCTTTCCCAGAACCACATTTCTATCTGCTCTTCAATAATAATAATAATAATAATAATAATAATAATAATAATAATAATAATAATAATAATAATAATAATAATAATAATAATAATAATAATAATAATAAGTTGGAAGGGACCTTGGAGGTCATCTAGTCCAACCTCCTGCTCAGGCAGGAAACCTTATACCATTTCAGGCAAATGGCTGTCCAGTCTCTTCTTAAAAACCTCCAGTGTTGGAGCATTCAATAAACTATAACCTTTCTAAAGCAGTCTCCATTTTGTTTATTCCTGGCTTGGATTGGACCCTGATGGAGATTTTTCTTTCAACAGCCTAAACCTAAAGGCTTTACTTGCATAGGCTGGAATTTGAAGGACAAAAGAACGTAAGAAAAAGAAACTACCCAACCTCACTAAGCAGTTACGTATAGATATTCCTGTCTCTTCATTATGAAGAATAACACTGTTTATATCTTTTTGAAAACTGCGTTTGGTATAATTATAATTGTATAAACATAGAATTAAACAATGCAATATATTTTTGAACTGGATATGGAAACTAAACTAATTCAAATAACACGATATTTAAATGATTGTGATGGGTGAAAAGAGGACGACGCCAGCACGCTTCACAGTAGACTCTTAGCGCCACTTCCCGCTCACCAGGCGGACAGCAGTTCTTCAAGTCCGAGGAGGAGGAAAAAAAAAATCCGTTGACTTGCCGTCCCACATGCTCCACCCCTCCCCTCCTTTCGTGTCAGCCATTTTGGGTAGCCGCGCCTCCTCCCTCTGCGCTTGCGTGTAAAGACACGGACCTAGCGTGAGTGGGCTGCGCGCGTCGCCTCAGCCACAAGCCACAGGGTCCGCAAGCGTTGGTGTCTCTGCTCGTGGCGAGAACGGGAAGATGGCGTTGCACGTTCCGAAGGCCCCTGGCTTTGCCCAGATGCTGAAGGAAGGAGCGAAGGTGAGCTGAGATCCTTGCGGGAAAGGCAGGGGGGCGGCGCTGGAAAAGCGAGCGGACGGAAGGTTCCAGAAGAGAAATCGCAGCCTGCGTTCTAGGCACCGGCACCACGCGCCGATCAAAGAGGCGGAGCTATTGGGCCTCCTCCTCGCCGTTACTACGGCTCGCGCGCTTGGGGAATTATTGAGGAATTATTAATATGGAGCTCGCTCCCGCTCAGGGGATTGTGCTGACTCCGTTTTCAGCTCCGAAACTGCAACAGCAACTCCCAAGGCGGCCTTTCCCGGCCTGGTGTTGCTGCCGTGTTTGGCGGACGCTAGCAGGTCGGAGAGATCTCACGGAGGAGGCCAAGCGATTTCGGCCAGTCTTTTTTAGCTCCTCCCTCCGCCGCCCCCCCCCCCGAGTTTTATCGTTGTACAATTGTATTTGTTTCAATTTTGGAGCGAATATTTAATTAAGAGTTAAGGAATTGCCGTGGGAAAAAAAACGCGTACGTGCTAATACGAGAGAGAAATCGCCAGAATAGGTGGCGGGACAGATTTAGCCCACTCAAGGTGATTGCTTGGTTGCGATTCTGGCTCAGTTGGACCAAAAATGGTGAAAAAGAACTCGGAAGAAACTCAGCAGGCCTCTTTTCGGAATTTCAGCCCCATTCTGTCACGCTGTGACAGAACTAGCCATATCAATTCTGTTTTGTATTGGTAGACTGACACATGGGTCTGGATATTATAATTTAAACTACATATATAACTAAGTAATGTATGCCTTGGTAAACATATACATAATTATATATCCTGCTTTTTTTAAATAATTGGGCTAATGCCTCCTTAAGTAACACCAGCTGCCTGCAATTAGTGCAGGTTCGCATCCCACCAGGCTGAAGGTTTTACTCAGCCTTCCATCCTTCCGAGGTAGGTAAAATGAGGACCCAGATTGTTGGGGGCAATTAAGCTGACTTTGTAATAATGCCGCTTGGGGTGTGTGTGAAAGCCCTAATAAGCAGGTATATACATAGAATGAAGGCTACTGCTAAGCTTGTAAGCCGCCCTGAGTCTTCGGAGAAGGGCGGGATATAAATGGAATTAAAATAAAAAAAATTAAAAAAAATTATGTTGCGTGGACTACATTTTGCAGTTTTAGAGTAGGAAAAGGAAACATGAGACATAAATTCAGTTGAATGAAGTGAGATCCTTCAGACCTTACAGGGGGCCACTACTACTTCATTTGTACAGAAATGAACAGCAGCAAAGTTTTAAAAAAATGACACATTTGTGAAATATGCGTTGTGCAAAAATTCTGAAAAATGGAAACTTACCTAGATTTGGACAGATTAGTAAAGATGTGGATATAATATGGCAAGATTACCATTATGCTTTATAAAACTTTTGTGATGGAGTCATTCTTGAAATATTACTGTACCTTTTACTACTATACTTACAATTGTGTATAAATTTAAATTCTTGAGTTCAAGATAATACATTTTCTTAATTTACATTTTTACCATTAAAAGTGCATTTGTGTATGCCTGTTACACCAATAAACACCTGTAAAACCTATTAAATTTTAGTGTGAAGATTTGGGTGATTAGTAACTATTGTCTCAAATTGCCCATTTGTTACTTCATCACTGCTACCTGGTCTTCAGTAAAATTCTGGCAGGAAAATGTGTAGACATATAATTTGCTGATTGAAAAAGGAACTGTATACATATGTGTATATAGTATGGTTATGTGTGTGTTGTGTATGTGTTCCACTTTGAGAGCGGGCAACTAAATTTTATTTTTGATGTGTGCTGTTGTGCCTTCAGTAAAAAAATGACAATAAAGGTTTATCTTATTTTATCTTATCTGAAGACACAATCATGGCAGCACAAGAATATTCTAGGCAAACATAATCATAGCTGCCAAGATTGAACATATTTCAAATGATAGAAAATGCTATGTAAAATCAAAAATGAAATTGTAGATTACCTATCAAAAGGTAATGAATCAAAATTGTCCATAAGGCATCCAAATTTTGAAATGCATTGGAATTAATATGGAGATTAAAGTTGAGTTTATTGTTAGCACTGGAATCACACAATTAAAAAGATATTTAAAAATTAAGAGGCATGTAAAGCACTTCTGGCCATTGTAAGACACCATGCTCCTCCCCCCCCCATAGTCACATGACTGCATCTCTGGTGCTTGCAACCAGTTACCAAATGTCGCACAATTGTGATTGTCTTTTGCAGTCTTCTCTGCCAGCTTCCTCGGAAACTCTAAGGAAACTCTAAGGAAGCAGGCGGGGGAAAAATTGTAAGAAGAGGGGACAGAAGAGACATGACATCCTTCAGTGGACTGCAGAAACCAAATTGAAATCTTAAGGATTTCAGCTTTGTTTTACCTTGATGAAGGATTTTGATCATGTGGCCATGGGGATGCTGCAGTGGTCATAAGTATGAAAAGACGTCACTTTTTCAGTGCTGTTGCAACTTCAAATGGTCTCTGAATGGTTGTAAGTTGAGGACCACATGTATTTGAAACTTCCTATATAATACAATAACATCTTGTTTCTTAAGACTCTTGTTTAGAACCCAAATTATTGGAAAATAGTCTGATATTTGTTGGACAAATAGACAGTATAAAGCGCTCTGAGAAACAATTGGGGATACACAACTTTTCCCTGCTTCTGTAAATTTAGCTGGAAGCTATGTAATAGAGACATAGTTTTATTATTTGCAACAATATTGGAAATTATGCAAAAGAAGTTTGGAAATCCTGTTCACTGGCAGAATATCTCTTGAAAAAGAGACAACATGACTATATTTAATGTTATGGGGGAAAGTAGCAGAAGAAAAACAGAGTTGCAAAACGTGACAGAATCAACTGAGCTAGGAAAGAAACATGTTCATTAAACATCTCTCCAGACTCAAAATTCTGCCAACACTAAATCCCATTGTTTCTGGTCAGGTTTTTCTGATTGCAACCCATACTCTGTTTACCAGAGTACACAGAGATACACAGGTACACAAATATTTACAGAGGCAGTACAAGGGAAGGACAAAAATATGCAGAAGTAATATGTTCTACACCTGGCACATCTAAGATGAATATGCACACAAAAATATCTAAATAGACTTTCGTGAGCACAGAGAATGATGCATTCTCATTAGCATTCTTTCAGACGCAACAATTATTTCATTGAACAGAATAAAATACAAAAGCCTACTGTGGTTGACGCTGAAAAATGGAGCTGTAAGAATATCAGAAATTTTGTTTTAAGATATTCCCCTCTTAGCCTTTTAAAAAAAGAAAACAAAAACCCTGCCAGAGCATTTAGTCCTTGCTTTTTGTCTTAAGATAGAATCACAAGTGGTAGAAGAATGGAAAATGAAGAGAAACTAAGGCACAAATACGTAATTTCCAGAGTTTTTATAAGTACTATATTTCATCTGATCATCTCTAATTCTGAGTTAAATTTTGTATGTCTAGCATTACTCTGGATTGGAAGAAGCTGTATTCCGAAACATTCAGGCATGTAAAGAACTTGCTCAGACAACCCGTACAGCCTATGGCCCAAATGGTAAGATGCTAATTTTTTTCTTTAAATATGTTTAATTCTATTTACCTAAATAGTTCCATTACTAGTATTAAAAATTAATTAGGATACTGTAAAGATTAAAATTGTTTTCTTATTTCTCAACTGCACTTTATTTTATTACATGAATTATTATTTTATTACATGAATAATATTCAACCCATTCAATATTTTGGGCAGCTCACATAAAAACCAAAACAAATCTAGAAATTACCTAGTCTATTTTGTTAATTACTTTGTTATCAAATTATCCTTAAGTATTTAATGTATTATTTGATATGTTTGGTTTTTGCTTGTTTTAGGGATGAACAAAATGGTTATTAATCACTTGGAAAAACTGTTTGTTACTAATGATGCTGCTACCATTTTAAGAGAATTGGAGGTAACTTATTGATACTCAAATTATCACTTATGATTACATTTTTAATACATTTAAGTGTACTTTATTTCTTCATGACTTTATTTGCTAATATCAGGCTTTTAGGGGGGGAAGGTACATTTTTCTGTGAAAGATCTTGAAGTAGTTAATACTATGTGCTGGTAGTCTGCGAGAGGGTCTGAAATTACTCTCAGTGAAGAACTGAAGTACCGTATATACTTGAGTATAAGCCGAATTTTTCAGCCCACTTTTTGGGCTGAAAAATCCACTTCGGCTTATACTCCAGTGAACAAAAAAAAAAAGAACTGTCCCTTTGTTCGGAACAGGCTGCTGAGAGAAGGGAGCGGCAGAGCCTTGCAGAGCTGGTAGAGGTGGCGGCAGTCCAGCGTTGTTTCTCCCCCTCGTGCGTGCGTGTGTGTGTGTCAGACCCACGGGAATGGCTGGTAGGGAAGCGGCATTCCGGCATTCCCCCCCTTCCTGTGTGTCGAGCCCACGGGGCTTGACACACAGAGAAACGCAAATGCCGGACTGCCGCCACCTTTACTACCCATTCCTGCGGGTCTGACACACACACACACACACACGCACGAGGGGGAGAAACAACGCGGCGGCAGTCCAGCGTTGTTTCTCCCCCTCGTGCGTGCGTGTGTGTGTCAGACCCACGGGAATGGCTGGTAGGGAAGCGGCATTCCGGCATTCCCCCCCTTCCTGTGTGTCGAGCCCACGGGGCTTGACACACAGAGAAACGCAAATGCCGGACTGCCGCCACCTTTACTAGCCATTCCTGCGGGTCTGACACACACACGCACGAGGGGGAGAAACAACGCTGGACTGCCGCCACCTCTGCCAGCCCTGCAAGCCTCTGCCGCCCCGGCTTTGGTGGTCGAGCTCTTCGGAGCCGGCAGAGAATCTCCCGCAGGAGGAGGTCGCGGCTTTCTCTCTTGCTTCGGACTGCAAGGATTTAAACTCCAGGAACAAATCCCGATGGAAGTTTTTTTAAAAAAATACTCCTCCGGGTCGGACAGGGGACCCAGGCTGAGGTCTAGGGGTAGTGGGGGGGGGCTCGCGGACATAGATGGGCTCAAGTGGAAGCCAAGCAGCCCTCCCGAATCTGGGCTTCTGGACGGAGCGGCCGGTGGTGCGTTTCAAAAAGCAGAAAAGTTGGATTTTGAACATTTCAGCAGCGCATCTGCACCCGCTGCTTTTAGAAAATACGAGGACCGGCAACTCCACTTCTCGGCTGATGCAGCGGGAGGCCCAGCCTCTCTTCAAACTCAGCGCCCGTGGCGGGGCTGGATCCGCCACCCGAAAGACTCGGGTGGCGCTTCCACGACGCAATCGAAGCGCTTCGCTCCGCACACGGAAGGAAAAAGGTCGGCCCTCCAGCCGCGACCCGTCCGGCGGGCGCTCCTGCTTTGCGGCTCTCGACGTTGCTGCCGGGAAGCCTCCGCAGTCGTGGAGGAGCGAAAGGCAGGGGCGGCACCTCCCCACGGCGGAGGCTCCCCGGCGTGTCCCTGCACCGGTCTCCCCCGCCGGCCGTGGGTCAAGCAGGCTACGCTTCCCTGGGCGCTGCAATGGCACCCGTCCTCCCCGGCGAGTCTTCACTACCTGGCCCCTGCAGAATCGCGGCGGCGCCCCCGGAGAAGCCGACCCCGAGGCTGCGGCCGATTTTTCCTTCTCCAGGCCTCTGCCGCCCAGAGCGTTGTTTCTCCCCCTTGTGCGTGTGTGTCAGACCCGCAAGAATGGCTAGTAAAGGTGGCGGCAGTCCGGCATTTGCGTTTCTCTGTGTGTCAAGCCCCGTGGGCTCGACACACAGGAAGGGGGGGAATGCCGGAATGCCGCTTCCCTACCAGCCATTCCCGTGGGTCTGACACACACACACGCACGCACGAGGGGGAGAAACAACGCTGGACTGCCGCCGCGTTGTTTCTCCCCCTCGTGTGTGTGTGTGTGTGTGTGTGTGTGTCAGACCCGCAGGAATGGCTAGTAAAGGTGGCGGCAGTCCGGCATTTGCGTTTCTCTGTGTGTCAAGCCCCGTGGGCTCGACACACAGGAAGGGGGGGAATGCCGGAATGCCGCTTCCCTACCAGCCATTCCCGTGAGTCTGACACACACACGCACGCACGAGGGGGAGAAACAACGCTGGACTGCCGCCGCGTTGTTTCTCCCCCTCGTGCGTGTGTGTGTGTGTGTGTGTGTGTGTGTGTGTCAGACCCGCAGGAATGGGTAGTAAAGGTGGCGGCAGTCCGGCATTTGCGTTTCTCTGTGTGTCAAGCCCCGTGGGCTCGACACACAGGAAGGGGGGGAATGCCGGAATGCCGCTTCCCTACCAGCCATTCCCGTGGGTCTGACACACACGCACGCACGAGGGGGAGAAACAACACTGGACTGCCGCCGCGTTGTTTCTCCCCCTCGTGCGTGTGTGTGTGTGTGTGTCAGACCCGCAGGAATGGCTAGTAAAGGTGGCGGCAGTCCGGCATTTGCGTTTCTCTGTGTGTCAAGCCCCGTGGGCTCGACACACAGGAAGGGGGGGAATGCCGGAATGCCGCTTCCCTACCAGCCATTCCCGTGGGTCTGACACACACACGCACGCACGAGGGGGAGAAACAACGCTGGACTGCCGCCGCGTTGTTTCTCCCCCTCGTGCGTGTGTGTGTGTGTGTGTGTGTGTGTGTGTGTGTCAGACCCGCAGGAATGGGTAGTAAAGGTGGCGGCAGTCCGGCATTTGCGTTTCTCTGTGTGTCAAGCCCCGTGGGCTCGACACACAGGAAGGGGGGGAATGCCGGAATGCCGCTTCCCTACCAGCCATTCCCGTGGGTCTGACACACACGCACGCACGAGGGGGAGAAACAACACTGGACTGCCGCCGCATTGTTTCTCCCCCTCGTGCGTGTGTGTGTGTGTGTGTCAGACCCGCAGGAATGGCTAGTAAAGGTGGCGGCAGTCCGGCATTTGCGTTTCTCTGTGTGTCAAGCCCCGTGGGCTCGACACACAGGAAGGGGGGGAATGCCGGAATGCCGCTTCCCTACCAGCCATTCCCGTGGGTCTGACACACGCACGCACGAGGGGGAGAAACAACGCTGGACTGCCGCCGCGTTGTTTCTCCCCCTCGTGCGTGTGTGTGTGTGTGTGTGTGTCAGACCCGCAGGAATGGCTAGTAAAGGTGGCGGCAGTCCGGCATTTGCGTTTCTCTGTGTGTCAAGCCCCGTGGGCTTGACACACAGGAAGGGGGGGAATGCCGGAATGCCGCTTCCCTACCAGCCATTCCCGTGGGTCTGACACACACACGCACGCACGAGGGGGAGAAACAACGCTGGACTGCTGCCGCGTTGTTTCTCCCCCTCGTGCGTGTGTGTGTGTGTGTGTGTGTCAGACCCGCAGGAATGGCTAGTAAAGGTGGCGGCAGTCCGGCATTTGCGTTTCTCTGTGTCAAGCCCCGTGGGCCCGACACACAGGAGGGGCGGGGACGCCGCTTCCTTACCAGCCATTCCCGCAGGTCTGACACACGCATGCATGAGGGGGGGAAACGCCGGACTGCCGCCACCTCTACCAGCCGTTCCCGCAGGTCTCACACACACACACACACACGCACGAGGAGGGAAACAACGCTTGACTGCCGCCTCCCTAGCAGACCTTCCCTGCGGGATGTGCTGCCAGGAAGTCTGGCAGCCTGATGAGCGGACCCTGCGAACCGCGGCCGAGCCAGCTCCGGGATGCTGCCAGAGTCAACGAGCGGCTCGTCGTGGCACAGAATATAGATATGTTGCTAAGAAGGGGCCAAGCTTATACTTATACTCGGCTTATACTCGAGTCAATAACTTTTTCCAGTTTTTTGGGGGTAAAATGAGGGGTCTCGGCTTGTACTCGAGTCGGCTTATACTCAAGTATATACGGTAATAGAGATAGAAATATATGGCAAAAGCCAAGCTACATAACATTTTTGTCCCATAAAAACTTAGGAATAGTAACTAATATATTGAATATGTATTATAATGAAATTGCTTTTATTGATTGATTTTTAATTAAATTTTAATATGTGTTCAATGGTTACTTCTAATATAAAATATTGGATAGGTTCAGCATCCGGCGGCAAAAATGGTTGTCATGGCTTCTCATATGCAAGAACAAGAAGTTGGTGATGGGACAAATTTTGTTCTTGTTTTTGCTGGTGCTCTTCTTGAACACGCTGAAGAACTTTTAAGAATGGGACTTTCTGTTTCAGAGGTATGGGCATTCTGTTAGATTATTGCATTTCCAAAACTATTCCATTTCTAGGTCATATTAGTCTGACTCTTATGGTTTATTAAATATGAAATTTGTTAAGTTTATTGGGGCTAATTTCCAAACAAAGATATGGTTGTAGCTTCTGTCTTATTTTTTTAGTAATTTAAAAAAATAATTTGAAAAATAATGCCTTCTAATGCTGCCCTTACAAAGTAGAAGACCTATTAATTTGTAATGTATGTGGTACTCCGACAGACATCAAACCTCTATGCATATTTATGTGTTACAATACAGGCATTTGCCTATATTTAATTGTAGGTGATTGAAGGCTATGAAAAAGCTTGTAAGAAAGCATTGGAAATTCTGCCTGACCTTGTGTGCTGCTCTGCAAAAAATCTTCGGGATGTTGGAGAAGTGGCATCTCTGTTACAAACTTCAGTAATGAGTAAACAGTGTGGCAGTGAACGTTTTCTAACACAACTTATTGCTCAAGCATGTGGTAAGTAATGTTTAGTAGTGATCCACTTAATATATGTTTTGTTACTCTTTTAATATTCACATTACTGATATGATCTAGTAATACTTTTTTAGCATAAACAACCAATAGAAAATGATTTTCAATCTTGTCTTAACTCTAGGAATTCTTGTTTGTGAAAGTTTGGTTTTCAGATAAGACGTTTACCTCTGAATTGTTAGATCTGCAGCCTTCCATGTAATATGAAAACAATATACTTTTCATATTAAAGGATATTTTCAATTAATCAATTTTAATGTTTATTCCAAATTAGCATATAATTTAAAGTAGAAAAATAGAGATCTGAAAGCTAACAGATTTTCCTAAAATTATGTTTTAATTCTTTCACAGTATCCATTTTTCCTGAATCGGGTCACTTCAATGTTGATAACCTCAGAGTATGCAAAATTTTAGTAAGTTGTGATATTTCTATTTAGTAATACATAATGCAGATGTTCCTAAACTTTCTTAGGACCCTTAGTGCCTCAGGTAACTACTACTAGAAAAAAACAATAGCTCTGTTTATTAAATAGGTGTAAATTTAAAATATAGATTATCTTCATGAATTAAATATAAAATATGTAATGCGGAGTATGAGAACTATGGAGAGGCAAATAGTTTGTTTCCAGCTCCTTGCGACTTACAGGAATACTTTGAGAAGTTTTAATCCTAACACTAAACAAAATTCATTATCCAGTGTTGGTTTTATTTTTAAATTGTGTTATTAAAATTGATATCATACATTGGAAAGAATGCGATGAAACAGTTTCTTAAGGATCTTCAGGAGTTACTGTCCCTATTTTTAAAAAAAATTGGTATCAAATATTTGAAACTCGACAAATTATATATTGGATGATGATGATGATGATGATAACTTTTTTGTCACTTTGAATGTACACCAATCGGCATACATCAAAATGAAATTTCGTTGCATACAGCTCTCAAAGGGTCACCACCTCCGATATATACTCCTTGTTCGGAGCCCGCTCAAATTTCACATTATCCATTTTAGTCTCTAGGGAGTGAACGATGGCAAACAGGACAGATGGAAATGGGGCTCCATGTGGATTAGCCCTCGAATGATATATGACAGAAAAAGACAGTTCTGAATCAGCAGTCTATATTTTGTGTGGTTAAATGAGCCTGATTTGGAAAAAGGAACATATGAAATGATCCTATTTGAGCATGTATTCCTAAATAAATAAATACATTCATTTATTCAAAATGTAGGATTAAAGCATCATTTTAATCAATTGGTGTGATTGTTATTTGTATTTTTTCAGGGTTCTGGTGTTAATGCATCCACTGTATTGCATGGCATGGTATTTAAAAAAGAAACTGAGGGTGATGTTACTTCTGTCAAAGATGCTAAAATAGCTGTCTATTCTTGTCCTTTTGATGGCACGTTAACAGAAACTAAGGTATGTTACGATTAACTTTGGGTAGTAATTAATTTTTGAGTTTGATTGGAAAAGCTTTCATAATAGTTTATACATTCTGGATCTCAAGTTTACTAAAAGGACAACATAGAAAAGAGGAAAGCAAGAACATTCAAGTAATAATTTTTAAAAGTTCTCAGGTTTATATAACAACCGATTATATAAAGAAAGCATAACTTTATTATGTGCTCGTATAGTGCAAGAAGTAATTGGCCTTTGATTATTACCAACCGGAGTAGAAGTATTTCCATAAGCTAAGGAGCTAAAAGCTAAAAGTAACTTAGATAGTCCTTTCTTAGGAAGTGCCTCATTCAGTGACTGATGGTAATAATCAAAAACCATTGTGATGGTGTTGAAAAACTAATTTTAAGAACAATGCCCACATTTATGATTCACAGTGAGACCATACCCAGATGTATTGAGCAGCTTGATTATTTTGTATCATTGCCACATTTTCTATGTATCTTTTCTCTTATAAAATGTTAAGTTCATTACTGATCAACCAACACTTGACTACTCTTAAATTTAAGTAACAAAACAGGTCGTGCTAATAATCTTTAGGGAAGAACCACTCTGTGTTCTTTATCTTTGTGCCTATTTAATTACTTTGATAAATCCCATCTCTTAAATTATCAAGAGAATGGATTAAAGGCTTTAGGGTTATTGCACGTTATTACAGCTGCTATTCATATAGTATTTCTGGAATATCTTATTTCCTAGTTTTCTTTTGAAATAACTAAAAGATTGAAAGGTAGTCCTTGATTTCTGCCCACAGTTGGGACCAGAATTTGTCATAACTTGGTTCAGTTTTAAATTTTATTACCATTTTTACCGCATTCATTAACTAAATAATCCAGTTCTTAAGTGACTCTGCTTTCCCCAGCTGATGTTGCTTGTGGGAAACTGGCTGAAAAGGTTGCCAATTGTGATCATGTGACCGCAGAAAGCTGCAAGGAGTTATAAATGTGAATCTGCTTCCAAGGGCCCAAATTGCAATCATGTGATCACAGGAGTAGTGCAAGGGTCATATCTTTGAGGACAGGTCATAAATCACTTTGAATTGTCATTGAATGAGGGCTACCTGTAATAAATTCTATCCAAGAACAGGAAATAAATAAATTTAATTGTTTTTGGTAAGGCAAACAATTCAGTATACAAGTTTTATAAACGCTAGGGGAAATGCTTTATTCTTGCAGGGCACTGTACTGATAAAAAACGCTGAAGAGCTGATGAACTTCAGTAAAGGAGAAGAGAATTTAATGGAGCTACAGGTCAAAGCTATTGCTGACACTGGTGCAAATGTAGTAGTTTCAGGTGGAAAAGTGGCAGACATGGCCCTACATTATGCAAACAAATACAATCTTATGTTAATCCGGTAAGTTTGCTAAAATGAAAAATCTAAATTTTCCATTTAGTTAAAATGGCACTTAAAAAAACTCATTGCCTTATGATTTCAAGTTACAATACAGATGTGACTTAATTTCAAATGTTGGGCTTTAAATTTTTTTTAATCACTTTATAACATACAAAATCAGAGTAGAGGGTCATGACTTGGAAGAATCATATCCTTTCTTCGGTACCACTTTCTTATTTTCTTATTTAAAATGGTATTTCCTATTCACCTTTGGAAGTAAAGTTTGATGTTCCATTTTCAATTAACTTGATATAAGATTTCTTAGATAATTGAAATACAGATTATAAAGGAATATGCATGCTCTTGCAAAATGAACAGAATTATACTTATTCGGTGCTTGTCATGTACGTTTGGAAAACTTTGATTAACATTACATAACAAATAGTGTGGAAAAGTATTTCTTTATATCATGAGATTCCAGTTTGAACATAGGAAGGTGATGAGATAGGATAAATTTATGATAGAAATCTTGTTTATTATCCATAAAATGAACATAAGCATTCCAGATAAGTTTTATTCTCTAATAAGAATTTTTAAATTATAAAGAGTTTCCTTCTTGAAATATTTATATATTTTAAAGGCTGAATTCCAAATGGGACCTCAGGAGATTATGTAAAACAGTTGGTGCTACAGCTCTGCCCAGACTGGTATGTAATCAGCAATAACGGCTATTTCTATTGTGATAATAATTCTCAACATAACGATAGTTTTTCTTTATTCTCATAGATTCCACCTAATTTAGAAGAAATGGGCCACTGCAATAGTGTCTATTTATCGGAAGTTGGGGAAACACAAGTTGTCGTGTTTAAACATGGTATATTGCTTTTTTTTTAGTATACCAGATTTTTTCCCCTTAGAAGTAGTCCTTTATTTATGATCATAATTGGGACTATAATTTCCTTTGATAAGGCAGATGTTAAGTGAGATGTGCCTGTTTTTATGATTTTTTGTTTCTTTGTTTTTAAACAAATCACTGCAGTTATTAAGCGAATCTGGCTTCCCCCATTGACTTTGCTTCTTAGAAGCCATCTGGGAAGGTCACAAATAGCAATCACTAAGCCTGGAATGTTGCAGCAATTGCAAGTACATGATGGTTGCCAAGTACCTGAATTTTGATCAACTTACTTTTGGGATACTGCATCAGTCATATGAGAACTGTTCCTAAGTCACTATGTTCAGTGCTGTTGGCAACCTTTTTTTTTAATTCCATTTATATCCCACCCTTCTCCGAAGACTCAGGGCGGCTTACAAGCTTAGCAGTAGCCTTCATTCTATGTATATGCCTGATTAGGGCTTTCACACATCCCCAAGCGGCATTATTACAAAGTCAGCTTAATTGCCCCCAACAATCTGGGTCCTCATTTTACCTACCTCGGAAAGGATGGAAGGCTGAGTCAACCTTGAGCCTGGTGGGATGCGAACCTGCACTAATTGCAGGCAGCTGGTGTTACTTAAGGAGGCATTAGCCCACTGCTCCACCAAGGCTCTTTGAATGGTTGCTAAATGAATGTTTGTAATTTGAGGACTAACTGATATTTACATTTGTAAAATAATGTTTATTGGGCTTTTTATTGCAGAAAAGGAAGATGGAGCTATTTCAACAATAGTAATTCGTGGTTCCACAGACAATCTAATGGATGATGTAGAAAGAGCAGTTGATGATGGTGTAAATACTTTCAAAGTACTGACTCGGGTGAGTAAAGCCTTGGGGATCTACCATGTTTTTCCAAAAATAAGCCCTAGATTAGGGTTGTCAAACTCCCAGCCCGCAGGCCAGATGTGTCACACTGAAACCGCGCCAACCCCATTGCCAGCAGTGGGAGAAAAGTTGGGATATTTCGCAACACGTGACGTGAGTTTGACACCCCTGCCCTAACCCAAAAATAAGCCCTAGTTTTGGGGCGAGGCACACACCTAAAAATCAAGCTACAGTGGGGATGGAGGTGCCTCATGCGACCCACACTGCGCCGGTGCTGCTGCTCACAGGAGGCTGCACAGCACTTTTGAACCGATGCCGCTTGTGGCCACATGCTATGTGGCGCTGCTTGGGCCGGTGCTGCCACTCGTGGCAGGATGGTGCGCAGCACTTTGGGCTGGTGGTGCTGATTGCGGCAGGACGCTCATGTTGTGTCCGGTGGCAACCGATCGCTGTAGAAGTCAAGCAGCAGCATGACAGGTGTTGGGCGTGGGAGGCCTGGGTGCGGTGGTCCTAAGGTAAGACATCTCCCGAAAATAAAACCTGGTGCTTCTTTTGGAGACAAAAAAATAAGACTGGTCTTAGTTTTGGGGAGACATGATATAATTCGGGGTTATTATATAATGTTCATTTACAGAACTGTTAATATATTTGCTATGTTGTATATAATTAGTTGACTCACTTAAAAAGTCATGTTGGGAGTGATCAGTGGAAAAAGGAGAAGGGGCCACCCTAGTACCACTGGTTGGAAACTTATAAAGTATGACACCGGAGTGACCGTGGCAGATCTGAAGGAGGCGGTGCAAGACAGAGGGGCATGGGAGAGTGCTAATCCAGAGTGGCCGAGGGTAGGACACAACTGAATGGCTGACAAGGATATAATTGGCATATTATGATTGGCATTCACACAAATGCTTATCTCATTTGTATCAACTTTATTAAAATAATGCATTCATTGTATTTTTAGAATGTCTTTAGAAAACTTCTTTGAATTTTTCATGTTTCAGTTTCTTGGCATTTCATACATTTTACTTTTTTGTAGGATAAGCGCCTTGTCCCAGGGGGTGGTGCTACTGAGATAGAATTGGCAAAACAGATAACGTCATATGGAGAGGTATGCTACAAACATATTTTTCAGTCAGATTTCTTTTGTAATTCAATACAACTTAAAAGCAACCCCCATCTCTGTTCAGACTTGCCCAGGTCTTGATCAGTATGCAATCAAGAAATTTGCTGAAGCATTTGAAGCTATTCCCCGAGCTTTGGGAGAAAATTCTGGAATTAAAGCAAATGAGCTTATTTCAAAGCTATATGCAGTACATCAAGAAGGCAATAAAAATGTTGGATTTGATATTGAGGTAAGACTAGGTACAAATTCACCATAATCTAATGTACAAAATCTTAAATTCATTTCAGTATTTTTCTTAACATATTAAAAAGAGATGCCATTAACGTTTATAATAACGTTTAATAGGCTATAGCATTTTTCACGGGTGGTTATGTATAGGGGATGGGAGCATTAGGTATGTACATCATGTTGAATGAACAAAAATAAAGTGATAATATCCAAAAAAATATTAATTAAATAATGTATTAGATAATTAAGAGAGACAGTGATTATATCACCCAAGTTATTTTTCTTGGCATCAGTAATAGTATATCCTAGCAATTTTGAGGCACCTCCTTACTATATCAGAGGCAGACTGATTATGTTTCTATGATCATACTATAATGTCATTCTTTAATACAGATACAGTTAAGCATACAGATCTATAGTGCTAGTTCACCATTTGAGTGACATAGCAGATTTAGGGCCTGTAAATTAAGGTGGGAGAAATAATAGTTTGTAATCAGAGACAAAGACAGTTAATCATTCTAACTTAATTTTAATAGGCTGAAGCTGCAGCTGTGAAAGATATGTTGGAAGCAGGGGTATTAGATACCCATCTTGGAAAACACTGGGGTATCAAGCTGGCTACAAATGCTGCGGTAACAATATTGAGAGTTGATCAGGTGCGTTGGCATAATAGTATTTTCAGTTTTGTACAATATTGGAATACTATTCCAAAAGTTAATTGTAACATTAGATACATTTACAAAAATGTGTTTATATTTGAAGTCGTGTTTTTATGACCAACCTTAATGTATGTTAGTCTGCAGATACCTGTTGGGAGTATAGGTATTCATCTATACAAATAAAATAACCAAATTCTTAGTTATATAAGAATTACTTTTTTAATGAAACAGGTCAAAATGTGTATGTGATATAAAATTTCTATAGATTATTGTGGCCAAAACAGCAGGTGGTCCAAAAGCCCCTAAAGCATCAGATCACTGGGACAAGGATGACTGAAAAGATGCCCCTGAATAATAGTGTACAGTAAGATATGGCCTCATGTGTAATGTTGACAAGAGTGGAAACTTTGCATGAATGCCTTTTACGCTCTGCCTGAAATGGGTATGTTTTGCTTCCACACGCACATGTGTCTTGGCCACAGCACTAATACTCTGCTTGAAATGTTAATAAAATACAGCATCTTACATTAAAACCCTTTTTAAAGAATACTGAATTGATAGCACTAAACACATATGAGTTGATTGCCAAAAATGACCAAAGGATGAGTATTCACTTTGTGAAAGAAGTTGCCTGGTAGACTGACTGGGAGTATCATTATAACCAGTGTACTCAAATATACCTGAAAGTACCCTTGGTATTTAAATCTGTAGATACATCTGTTACTATTGAAGCCATTTTAATTTCCTATTCTATATAGATATAACCGTTCTGTATCAGACACCATTATGTTTTTAAAATAGCTTTGGGAACAAGAGGTTTCAGACACAATTGGTCATGAGAATGAGCTTTCACCTTACTGTTTCATGAAACCTGAGAAAATTGAAGACTCCTGACTGCTTCAAAAAGACACTAATATGTATGCAAAACCAAACACTTAATTTTTGTGTTTTCAAAATGCTTTTGTCAGTCTATCGTGGCATAAATACTTGTAATTAAAGTATTAATACACCTGCATATTTCTTCTGTTTGTAATCTTTAAGTATTGATAATTTGAAATATCTAAGTCTTAATTTCTTTTGTAGATTATCATGGCTAAACCAGCTGGTGGCCCTAAACCGCCATCAGGGAAGAAAGATTTGGATGATGACCAAAGCGACTGAAAAAAATTGAGCACATGTAGACGTGTATCTTGCCAAATGTGTTCCAGTTACCTTTAAATTATGAAACTAATCTGTAATGGAAGTTACCTTGAACCATTTCAATAAAAACAGTTTCAGTAAGCTGTCTTTTTGTCTGATTTAGAAGACATGGTTATTTAAAGGGTTGCCAGGCATGTGCAACTTGGGTAGGACTTTACTTAGTACTGCTACTAAATAAAGTACCCACACAAGGTAATTACTACCTATTACAGCCAGACCATTGAGGATAGAACTGTTCAAAGCATTCAAAATAGATGTTTTTCAGTGCACAGGACCATAATGAGGAAACTATTTTTCACAATGTAGAAGCAGATGAATCTTTTGTGAGAAATATGTGTATGTGATCCAGGTACAGCTTCTTAAACAAAGCTATACAAATATGGCTACTGTCAGGACCCACCCCAAACCACGTCTTAGGAAGACAAAAACTCTTGGAGTCAGTTCTAACCCAAAAGGAATCTTTACTAGGACATGTTTGGTTGTGGGAATACAAGACAGGACTTAGTATTGTTTTACAAATTGAAATTTTATAAAGGGTACACAGTTCAACCCCCCCCCCCTTCCCTCAACCCCATTTGGTCAGCCCCCACCCTTCTACTTCGTGTCAACCCTTTCGTGGGGGAAAAAAAGGAACTTCGAATCTTTATGGTTATTGCCTTCTTCCTCTCCCCCTCCCTTTTGATCCCCCTAGTTCAAAAGGTTTCCTTGGTCTTTGAAATAATCTAAGGCAGGCTGAATCCACATATGCTCCTCCTTCCTCAGGAGATGGCAGAATCCGTATGGGGGGGTGTGATAATGTTTTAAATATACATTTATGAATGTGATATAAATGGATTCTGACATCCCGCTCTCCTTAAAAGAAAGATGTCCATCTGTAGGGAAAGAAAGAAAAAACATATATAAATGTTAACTCGGTTTGTTCAGATATTCTGTATGAAATCTCTTAAGCAGCTTTGGTGCTTTAACGTGGTGTTTGCTGACCCATTCGTTTTCTGAGGAGGGGAGGTGTTTCCAAGCCACTAAATCTTGGGTCGTTCCATGATGTTTCCTGGAATCCAAAATTTCTTTCACCTCAAAATGCTGTTCCCCTTCCACCATGATGGGAGGTGGTGGTGGTGGGATTTTTGTTCCTAGGGGAGATTGTTGTTCTCTCTTTATTAGGCTGCAGTGAAAGATTGGGTGTATTTGTCTTAAGATTTTTAGGTAGTGCTAATTCAACTGTTACTGGGTTTATGATTCTTTTAATTGGAAAAGGTCCAATATATTTTGGTCCTAGTTTTTTGCAGGGTTGGAGTGATTTAAGGTATTTTGTGGACAGATATACCATCTCTCCCACTTTGAACGCTGTGGGATTGGCTCTTTTCCTGTCTGCCTGTGTTTTGTATGCTAGTCTAGCATCTGTTAACGCTTTTCTGACAATAGGCCAGGTGTATTGTAATTGAGCAATCCATTCCTTTAGTTCTGGAATTACCGGTTCTTTTGGGGTTAGTTCAGGTATGGGGTTGAAGCTTTGGCCTGCAGCTACTTGAAAAGGAGTGTAACCTGTGCTGGAGTGGACTGCATTATTATATGCCACTTCTGCGAAAGGCAGCAGGTCTGTCCATTTGTTCTGCTGAAAATGTAGATAACATCTTAAATATTGCTCAAGTACTGCGTTAGATCTCTCACATTGCCCGTTACCTTGAGGATGATGACTAGATGTCAATCCTTGGGTAGTTCCTAACAGGGATAAGAATTCCTTCCAAAATGCTGAGGTAAATTGCACCCCTCTGTCAGATATGATGCGTAGTGGTGCCCTGTGCAATCTGTAAATATGCTGTACAAAAAGTTTTGCTAATGCTTTTGTAGCTGGAATTTTTTGGCAAGGTATGAAATGAACTTGCTTAGAGAACAGATCTGTGACAGTCCAGACAATGGTGTTTCCGTTGCTTTCTGGTAGTTCTACGATAAAGTCCATGGCTATTTCTTTCCATGGGGCTGAGGGATTCGCCACCGGTTGTAACAGTCCTGGCGATTTCCCTTGCAACCTCTTAGCCATTGCGCAAATTTGACAACTGCTCACATAGCTATGTCTTTTTTCATAGATGGCCACCAAAATTGCCTTTTAGTTAAGTGTAATGTTTTTTAAAAACCAAAATGTCCTGCTGATTTTGTGTCATGGCACAGTTGCATGAAATTGATCCTCTGGGTGGTAGGTATGTATAACTTCTCACCCACCCAAGGTAACCCATCTTTAATTGTGCACACATGTCTATTTTTCTGGAACCATTCGTCGCTTTCCAAGGACTTTCGGAATTCTATTCCGGTTTGGCTATTTACTTCCGGCTTCATTTTTACTTGTGCCCTGGTGGTAACTGGTGCTGCCAGTTGTTCTGGTACAAGTGGTTTAAAGTCAGTTACTCGTGTGCTGTTATATTGGGGCATGCGAGATAATGCGTCTGCCAGGAAGTTCTTCCCCCCCCCCCGGCAAGTGTTTGAGTGAAATTGAATTCAGTGAAAGTGTTGGGACCAGCGGGCTTGCTTAGGAGTGAGTTTCCTGGGCATCGTTAGTGCTTCTAAGTTTTTGTGGTCTGTCCAGACCCGGAAAGGTACTTTATTCCCTTCCAAAAATTGTCGCCATGTTAATAACGACCACCTTAATGAGAACGCTCCCTTCTCCCATATTGGCCACTGTTGTTCTGTTTCTGTGAGTTTTCTGGATGTATATGCGCAAGGTTGCAATGTCCCCTCATCATTTTCCTGTAATAATACAGCCCCGACTGCTACATCGCTCACATCTGCCTGTATTACAAAAGGTTTGTCGGGATCTGGGTGTTTTAGTACAGGTTCAGCAGAAAAGAGTCTCTTTAGCCTCTCAAATGACATTCCATTGTCCATTTTAGAGGCTGGCTGGATTTCACAGGCCCCCACCCTCGTTTTTAACAAGTTTGTCAGGGGCATGGCTATTTGGCCAAATGCGGGGATGAATTGGCGGTAGAAATTTGCGAACCCCAGGAAACTTTGCAATTGCTTCCGTGTGCGGGGGGGGGTGCCCACTCTAATACTGCCCTGGCCTTCTCAGGGTCCATTTCGATGTCCTCTGAAGGTATGCGATATCCCAGGTAGTCAATTTTTTCCTGATGGAATTCACACTTCGATAATTTAGCATATAAGTGTCAGTTCGCAACTTTTTCAGGACTGTTCTGACTTGTTTGATATGTTCCTCTTTGGTCTCCGTGAAGATAAGAATGTCATCCAGGTAAACCAGGAGCCCCTTATATAGGTGCTCCCTTAGCACGTCATTAATTAATTGCATAAAGATTGCGGGGGGCCCTTGCAGTCCGAATGGCAATACTTTGAATTGGTAGCACCCCATTGGGCAGTTGAATGCAGTCTTCCGTTCATCTCCTTCCTTAATCCTAATACGGTAATATGCTTCCCTCAGATCTAGTTTAGTAAAAATCCTTCCTTTCGATAGGTGGGATAACATATCCTTCATTAGGGGTAGAGGGTACAGATTACATTCGCTAATTGTGTTCAGATTTCTATAATCAACACACAAGCGAAGAGAACCATCTTCTCCCTGAACAGGACTGGGGCGGCCACTTTGGGTTTGGCAGGCTCGATGAACCCTCTTTCTAAGTTTTTCTTTATGAATCTTTCCATTTCTGCCATTTTCCTTGGGCTCATGGCATACATTCTGGGTTTTGGGAGTTTTGCCCCGGGTTTGAATTCTATGACGCAGTCTGTGGGGCGGTGGGGGGGAAGCTCATCTGCCCGCTCCTCACTGAAAACCTCAGCAAGGTCCCTGTATTCCTCCGGTATCTCTGGTAACCCCTTCTCTTTCCCCACTGCTGCTGTCTCCTCCCTTCGGGTTGGGGGGGTGCTTTGGGGGGTTATGTTTTCCTGCTCCCCTTTTGGAAAGTTGAGTTCTGCTGTCCTCCAGTTTATCCCAGGGTTCTATTTCTTCAGCCATTCCAGTCCTAAAATCATTGAGCATTCCATGCCTGGGGCCACTATAAACGTTACGTCTTCCTCATGAGACCCCAGGGACAGGTGGATCGGTAAAGTGGCTAGGGTAGCTGGTCCCCCCCCTGCTATTGATCCATCTAATTGACTAAAGGAGATTGGTTGTTTTAGCCTCCTCACTGGGATGCTCAATCTCTCCACCAGCGTTGGGCTGATGAGGCAGCGGATGCAGCCAGAGTCTATCAGAGCTTTTATTTCGAAGGCTTTAGGCATAGAGGAAGCTAATATAGTCACTGTCTTAAGTATAGGTGAAAGGGGTCCACTTACCAATGGTTCTCCCTCTGAGCTGTCTTCCGAGGTGTCTACTGCCCCTGCGGTGTAGGCCGGAGTCCAATCCCAGTTCCTGGCAGGAATTGTGGACTCTACAGCCCCTGTCCCCTTTATGGAAGATTCTTTTGGGTTGCCTTGGGGTTTCCTTAGTTTCTTGGGGGGTGATGACTGTTTTACGCTGGGGGTTTTTTGAGCGGCAGTCTGCGGCGCGGTGACCCTCTCTCCTGCATTTGAAACAGCCTGCTGATTTTTTAGCTGTGAGCGGTGGGTTCTCCCTCTCGCGTGTTGGCTCAGTTGGCGGGCGGCCCCATGGTTTCCCCCGACGGTGTCTCTTCAGTAGGTCTATCTCCCCCTCCTCTGCCAGGACATACCAGTCGTCGAGACGGTGTGGGTCTCCTCGAGGCAGGCAAGCGTCATACATTTCATAGTTTAGCCCGTCTTCGAAATGGCTAAGGAGGATGTCTTCTGGCCAGTTCAGCTTGCTAGCAATGGCTCGGAATTCTTGGGTGTATTCAGCCACTGGCCATCTGCCCTGCCTGACTGTTTCGATTTTCTCCCGGGCTTTACGATCAGCCAAGGGATCTTCGAAACGCCGCCTCAAGGATGCCATGAACCGGTTGAAATCGTTGAGTTCTGGGGCGTTGGAGTCATGTAGGTTCACCACCCAGTCTGCAGCCGGTCCATCCAGGGCAGATTGCACAATTCGGATGCGGGTTTTGCCACTGGGGATGTTCCGTCCGTATTCTTCCATATAGCTAGGGACTTGGGTTAAGAAAAACCCCAATCGTGATGGCTCCCCCTTGAATTTTGTTTCCAGGGGTGGGAGTCTTTGACTGGAGCATTGTCTGTGCCATGGACGGTGTCTCTCCTCATCTTGCTCCCCGTCTGGGATTCTGGGGGTGGGTGGGTACTGCTGAGGTGACTCCTGTTCCGTTGGATGGCCCCGGGGTTTCAGGTGTTGGATCCCCTCCGTTACCTTTCCATTTGCGGCCCCTGGCGCTGCCTCGGTTGCGTTTTTCAGCCCTCTCCTCCCTTAGTGAGGTCAGGGTTGCTTTCATCAGATCAATGGCTTTTTCCAGGATCCGCTCCTCCTCACTGGTGTGCAGGGAGCTCTCCATCTCTTGCCTCCATTCCGGTTGGTGGTCACTCCGCCTCAGGGTCACTTCTCCCGAAGCCTTTTCCCACTCACTTTTCCTTCCAACGCCCATCGACTACCGGGGTTTTCGGTCGTGCTGCTCCACCGCTTCTTCCCCGGGGAAATATGCCGCTTCAGCTTCCCATCGTCTCTGGGATTCCATTCGGGCGGAAGACTCCCTCTCCATGGGGCTTCCCTCCTCTCTTGCTTCATCGCCAGACTTTGTATTTGTTGCAAAGTCCCCTGGTAAGGGTTCTCCCTTCCAGGTTGACTTCCAGTGCTAGTCCTGTCTACTGTCAGGACCCACCCCAAACCACATCTTAGGAAGACAAAAACTCTTGGAGTCAGTTGTAGTCCAAAAGGAATCTTTACTAGGACATGCTTGGTTGTGGGAATACAAGACAGGACTTAGTATTGTTTTACAAATTGAAATTTTATAAAGGGCCCAGTTCAATCCCCCTTCCCTCAACCCCATTTGGTCAGCCCCCACCCTTCTACTTCGTGTCAACCCTTTCGTGGGGGAAAAAAAGGAACTTCGAATCTTTATGGTTATTGCCTTCTTCCTCTCCCCCTCACTTTTGATCCCCCTAGTTCAAAAGGTTTCCTTGGTCTTTGAAATAATCTAAGGCAGGCTGAATCCACATATGCTCCTCCTTCCTCGGGAGATGGCAGGATCCATATGGGGGGGGGATAATGTTTAAACATATATTTATGAATGTGATATAAATGGATTCTGACAGCTACATTAACAATTTGGAAATAGGTTCTTTGTATATATAGTCAAGGTGCTTTTTTACTGTTCTGCATAACTAATATTTTATTATTAAATTACAGAATAATTCATGAACCTTTCATTATGTATGAGACTTGGAATCAGTTGATTTACATTATGTATTGCAGATCAGGAAGTAGATTTAGACTGCATTTTTAATTAAAAAATTGTGGCAACTATAATATGGAAAAATTCCCATTATATTACAAGGAACATGTGTGCTATACATTGTATATAAGAATGTATATGAGATAGCGTTTGTTCATTTTCTCCTACTCATCAAATTTAGAAACCGCCCATTTCCCTCAGAGGCACTCTTGGTGGTATACAAATAAAATGTTAAAAAACAAAAATTGAATATAAAAATTAATAGAAGTAAAGATAGTAAAATTTAACATGAAAAGTTAATCAAAAAGTGTGTGGGGGGGAGAGATCTTTCAGGGCACTAACCAGCCCTACAGCTACCGCTCCTCTGGCAGGCCCAAGGGGAGATGGCATAGCCAGGGCTTTAGACATTTTTGAAAAACCGGGAGACTCGCCATCTTTGCCTCTGGAGAGAGAATGTTTCAAAGGACTATATAGGGATGAACTGTGTTTTAGCTTTGTAAATAGGGTAGTCAAATATAATTTAACACACCTGAATTGTTTTCTGCAGGACACCTCACCTATCATTACTTGTGAAAATAAATTGACAGTAAACTTTCAAACTATTTTGTTAGCTCAGTTTATTTTACAGTAATGATAGAACTCCACGTTATTGCACATTTTAGGATTTTTTTAAAAAAACTGAATTTATGGATCAACAAACGTGCCCTCTATCATGGAAATTCAGTGCATCAGATATTTACCAAAAAAATTACATTTTTATATATACAAATACAAATATATTTGTGTTTATTTAAAAGGAAAAGTTACATTTAAATTCAGATTTAAGATTTAAAGAAAGTAAACTGAACATGATAAAGTTTGGTGAAGCTTTCCTAGGTTGGAATTTTTCCAGTTTATAATATTCTTTCATAGAAGAGAAGATATGCTTGTGACTTCAGGACCTTGGATATGGATACTGCTTGCACGTGAGTGTCACTTACATGAAACCATTGACTTCTGGGTGACTCAGATTCTGAAGCTGTTTTTTTTTTAAAAAAAAAGAAATTTTATTAGTTTTCAACTAGCTCATAGGAATTTAATTTCAAATTACTTTTCCAGAGTAAATCTACTTACTCTGTTGAATTTTGTCATGGACAAGATCAGAAAGTTGGCTGGTGGTACTTGTCTTCACATAAGCAGTATAATGACCAGATCTCATAGTGCCACTATGTTCCACAATACCATATAATGAGTACAATACTTCTGAAGTCCCCTCTCTTACGTTCTGTAAAAGGAACATAGCTCAAGAGTATTGAAGTAGCCTTGTTATTCACCAGCAAAAAAATAAGAAGTTGCACTTTAGTTTCTTTAAAAGGTGTATTTTAGTAAAAAGAACATAAAAACAAGCCTAGCATTGCTGAGCACAAAATATAAAGCATATTCATTTTGAGATAAAATCATACCACTGAAGTATAAACAGATTATGGCTAGGTAAGATACAAAGGTTAATAATATAATGAACATGGGTGATATACTTAAAAGGAAATAAGTCTGATCCTGAACATACTAATCTTTAAATTTTGACAAAATGACTCAGCAGTGGGATGAAGGTACCTTGAGAAATAAATCTCAATGGGAACACTTGAGATACCAGGTTTGAAAGAGAAAGTTCTAGTGAAGAGGTAGAACAGAATGTCAACAGATAAGGAGTATGGGAAAATATATACTTGTATAAGATTTCCTGAACAGAGGGAGGAAAAGGCAAAAAAGTACTTGATCTTAAAAGGAAACAATGAGAAACATTATTTACCACCTTTTTAAATTTATAAATAACTCAGGGTGGCTAACACTTAATACTCCTTCTTCCTACTATCCCCCAACAACTCAAAGGTGGGTTGGACTGAGAGAGTACTGCCTCTATTATTTTTACAAATACCTCAAAGTGACAATGTGTATCACACCTTCCTCGTTTTGCCCATAGTAACTGTGAAATGGGTTGTGCTGAGAAAGAGAATGACTGTCCCAAGGTCACTCAACTAAGATGGGTTTGCTGCTTTCCTAGCCTAGTGCATTAATTACTAGACCAAACTGCCTCTAACTGAAGTCCGAATCACATACATTTAGGCAAACGGCCCATCAAAGTTTTCAAGAGTGACGTTAAAATTTTTAGAAATAAAAGCAAAGAAGAAGTCTGTTAATCTGGTGCAACAATTTTTACTAATTCTGGAAATCGGCCTAGAATAAAGCTACAATTGCATGTAAGGATTGGGCGCTTTTGATCAAATCAGTTTGCATACAACTAACTGTACTCCTCTGAGGAATCGGAACATCTTGGAAGTTGAAAGAAAATCTCTGCTTGCCTTCCTCCTTTCTGACATATAGTCAAGGGAACGTTGTATATCAGTCTCTCCTATTCAAATAAACTGAAATTATCCTACTCAGCTACTTCATTCAAAGGCTGTGTTTTGTTACCTGCTGTCAACTAACAAACTGAGTAATGGAAATAAAGAGTACTTTTATTATTTACCTTGCACTTAATTGAGCAGAAAGGAGCCAAATCCATAACTTCAGGAAATTTTATGTGTTTGTTTACTTTTTGGAGACTATATCCAGCCTTGGAAAGAACCAGAAAATGCAAAGTTAATGCAAAGCTCATTAATAAGCTTATATTGTCCAGAGGATAACTCCCAATTTTTTTGACAGCCTGTAGTGATAACGGCAAGGCTCTGTGGAATTTGTAATCCCAAGCATCTGGAGACCATTCAGCTGCCCACCCAACATAAAGTTACAGAAGTAAATATCCTAGAAAATCAGGGAAGCCCCCACCCCTATTCTTAAAGGCAAAAAGGTCTAGTAATAAATTCAAGTTATTTTCAGGATCAGATGTGATATGGCAATAAACAAGAATGTCCAATATACTGATGCTTCTCTTAATCACTTCCTACAAGTAGTATTAAACTAAGATAACCGAACTTAAGTCATTAATTATACCTGTTGAAATCTTTTTAAATGAAGGGTTAAAATTGGAGGAGCGTGAGAAATAAGCATTTGTTTTTTGGCATTAGTGTATACATATTTCTCGGCATCTGGAGAAAAAAGGAAAAACAGATCATGACTTAATAAGATATTCAGTAATATTACCTCTTGTGCAAATCTTTAAGTTCACTATGTATAATGAGATCTCCTAATTTTGAATTTCCAGCATAATCCACCTGAACATTGAACAAATCAGACTCAATGATTTCTATGGGAAGGAAAAAAGCAAACGCTCATGTTTTATAAAATCGAGAGAGAACTTACCAAGACTGAATCATTTGCTAACAGTTTCTGGAAACAGTATTTTCTTTGACATTTATGGTAAATTGGGATTTTGCTTGCAATTTCAAAATAAGTTCAAAATAGTATGTAGACATTTGTATATCTTACAATAAATCGTGATATATTATCAGGCATAGATCTGACAGCCCAAAGCCATCTTTGATTTCAATTATTTCTTTCTTCCTTAAATTTAGTATCTCTGAGAGAAATGTGCTTAGTTTCTAGTTTTTTTTTGCTTCATATTATACAGATACAGGACATATAAAATTCAAAAGTATTGTGCACCTATAATTCAGAATGTTATTTTTTTACCTAAAAACTATAGCCTCATAATATTAGCAGTTTTACCTGTGCTGCTGGAAGTCCACGTATTCTACACATCAACTAAATCATGAAACATATTGTCATAAACATTTAAATTATTAATTCCACTCAGTCTTGCCATACAATCCCTCATATTCAAGCCATATTCAACATATATTCACTACAAAATGACAAGTTGGGTTTTTTTAGGGATACTTATGTCAATGAGAGGGACGCGGTGGCTCAGTAGGTTAGGACACTGAGCTTGTCGATCAGAAGGTCGGCAGTTTGGTGGGTCAAATCACGAGTGCCACGTAACAGAGTGAGCGCCTGTTACTCGTCCCAGCTTCTGCCAACCTAGCTGTTCAAAAGCATGTAAAAATGCAAGTAGAAAAATAGGGACCACTACGGTGGGAAGGTAACAGCATTCCGTGCGCCTCTGGCGTCTAGTCATGCCGGCCACATGACCACAGAGATGTCCTCGGACAAGCGCTGGCTCTTCGGCTTTGAAACGGAGATGAGCACCGGCCCCTAGAGTCAGAAACGACTAGCACGCATGTGCGGGGGAACCTTTGCCTTTATGTCAATGAGACATAATAACTATTCCTTTATAAAATGGGGTCATCATATACTTCTCCCTATCTAGTTCCATTAAAACAAGAAATTGCTCTTACTCGATGTCTTGGTAAGAAAAATAAATTCAGTATTGAATTTTGAACAATTCAATAAATTGATT